>NW_027192875.1:0-316085 GCF_949987515.2 Delphinus delphis | reverse complement strand
AGGGTCACTGCAATTCACAAACCTGCAGAGTTATAAATGAAAACTAACGTCCAAAAATATGTTGAGGTAAGGCAAAGAAGAGGATCTGAATGCAAGACAGAATTGCAAGAAACAGATTTCAAGAGATAGATTGGACTCGTCTTTAACGCACATGAAAAGCGGCAGAATTTCGACAATGATGCAGTTGGCCCAAAAGGGCGTATGCGTTTTTTCCTGATTATATCCAGGAAAAAACGCATACGCACTTTATGGGCAACGAAGCAAGCAAGCAATGCAAATGTGCACAACAAAGAAGTCTCACTTCCCACCGGTCAAAAGGGCCATCCTAAAAAATTGTAAAAACCAGAAATGCAGGACAGGCCATGGAGAACAGGGAGCCTTAATACGCTGATGGGCAGTGTGTGAACTGCCGAGAGCCACTCTGGAGAAGTGTATGGTGGTTCCTAAATCATCTGAAAAACAGAGCTACAGAGCATAGGACTCTTCCAATCATGGGAGTATATCTAGGGAAGTCTAAAAATCAACAAGACACAAGCACACCACAGTTTAGGGCTACTCTGTTTACAAGAACCTCAACTTCAGTACACCTTAAATATCCCAGGAAAGAGAACAATGGATAAAGAAGATGTGGTACTTATGTACAATGGAATATCTCTTCACCATGAAATCAATGTAATAAGGCTAGTAGAAGGATAAAGAGTGGATTTAGGTCCGATAATACTACTTGAAATAAGTCAAACAGAAAAAGAAACATATCATAAGATATCACTTATAGAGGGAGGGTAAATATGGCTGCACAAGAAATGAATTACAGAACAGAACAGTGTCTCACATTTAGAAAACACACTTATGTCAGCTTAAGGGGAAAGGAGAGGTGGGGTGATGCATAAAACCAGAGTTTGAAATTAGCACAGATACCGTTCAATAAACCAAATAGGTATTAGACAAGATCTACACCTTGCTCAATGAACTGGCCTCAACACACCCTATACACCGCAGAGAAATATATCTGAGTAATAAGAATCTTAAAACCCATGTATTGATATATCTCCATAAGGGAATCAAGTGTGTGCAGAGCGGCACAAACACAGCAGTGAAAATGAGCTAAACCCCATTATAGAAATAAATTTTAAAAACAAAACGCTGAAACAATGAAAGAGAGAAAAATTCTTACAAAATTCGCTCAGGGGCTGTGATGCAACCTGGATTGACCACATATAGACCCACAGCTGGATAAGACATAAGGCTGGACACTTGGGGCTGACAGGATTGGTGAGCTTTGGTGAGCAACTGCCGAAAGTTTAATGCAATACTTCATGCTACTCAGTCCAAGGGTCCCAACACTCCAGGTTGAAGGGAATCTTCCTACAGCTAAACCATGCTTGGGAAACCCAGCGACTGGTATACCATATGATCGGGAAAGGTTTCTAAAACGCACCTCATTTTTCCTCTCCTGGGGCTCCGGATCGACATTCCAGCCGCTTTACTAACAACATCCCCACATGGAGTCAATGCCTTTAAGTTCTGGTATCGCACAGTCTGCAGTTAGTGCAGAGGATGAATGGGAATAGGGGGAACCAGTGAGAAACTAGCTGCAGCGGTTTCAATGGGCACATGTCACTCTAATATCACATCAGTAAGAAGAATTAACCAAAGGCACAGCAAGGTGCCCCAGAAGAAAAATAGGGCTTCAAGGAATCCTGTGGTTAAGGGGTAAGACCACAAAAATAAGAGCTAAAAAATGGAGCTAAGGGCCACTGCAATTCAAAAACCTGCAGAGTTATAAAGGCCAACTATTTTTAAAAAATATATTGAGGTAAGCCTATGAAGAGGCATTGAAAGCAAGGCAGAACTGCAGGAAACCGATTTCAGGAGGTAGACTGGAATTGCATTGAAAACATATGAAGAGAGTCAGAAACTCGACAATGATGCACTTGGCCAAAAAGGGCGTATGCGTTTTTTCCTGAATATATTCAGGAAAAAACGCATACGCCCTTTTTGGCCAACCAAGCAAGCTTGCAAAGGAAATCTGCACTACAATGAAGTCTCACTTCCACCTGGTCAAAAGGGCCATCTGAAAAATGTGTAAAATCCAGAAAGGCAGGACAGGCCATGGAGAACTGGGAGCCTTGTTATGCTGATGGGCGGGATGTAAATTGCCAACAGACACTCGGGAGAAGTGTATGGTGTTTCCTGAAACATCTAAAAAACAAAGCAACAGAGCCTAGGGCACTTCCACTTATGGTCCTATAGCTTAGGGAAATTAAAATCAAAAAGACACAGCCACCCCAGAGTTTGGGACGCCTCTGTTTACAAGAACCTCATTTACCGTACAAGTTCAATATCACAGAAAGTGAAAAATGGATAAACAACTTGTGGTACTTACGAACAATTCAGTATCACTCAGCAATGAAATCTATGTCATCAGGCCCGTAGCAGCATAATGAGTGGATTCAGGTACGATGATTCTAACTGAAATAAGTCACACAGAAAAAGAAACATCAAAAGATATCACTAATACACGGAATGTAAACTTGGCTACACAGGAACTGAATTCCAAAACAGAACACGGTCTCAAATTTAGAAAACCAACTTATGCTTGCTTAAGGGGAAAGGTGAGTTGGGGTGCTGCATAAAACCAGAGATTGAAATGAGCACAGATAAAGTTCCTTAAGCCAAATATGGAACAGACAAGAGCTACTCCTTGCTCAACGAAATGGACTCAACACCCCATATTAAACGCCTAAGAATGTACCTGACTAGTAAGTATCTTAAAACCTAGGGATTGCTATGTCTCCCAAAGAGAATCAAGCGTGTGTACTGGGGCATAAATGCAGCAGTGATAAGATTGGAGAGGTTCGGTGAGCAAATGAAGACCCTTTGAAGTCATATTGCATGGTACCCATTCCACGGGTCTCAACTCTCCAGGTTTAAGGTATTCTTCCTTCAGCTAAAACATGCATGTGGAACCCAGAGTATGATCAACCGTGTGATCGGGAGACGTGTTCAAATATGTCTCAGTTTTCGTCCCCTGGTACTCGGGTGCAACATTCCAGACGCTTTACTAACACTCTCCCGACTTGGACAGTCAGTGCCTTTAACCTCCTGTTTGGCCCAGTTTGCAATTTCTGCGGAAGATGAACAGGAATAGGGAGAACCAATGAGAGACTAGCTGGAGGTGTCTGAACGGGCAAATTTAACTCTCATTTCCCACCAGGAAGAGGAAATAACCAAAGGCTCAGCGTGCCGTGCCAGAAATAGATTAGGGCCTGAAGCCATCCTGCGGTGTTGCGGCCAGCTCACAAGAAAGCGAGTTGAAGAAAGGAGCTCAGGGGCTCTGTAATTCACAAACCTGCAGAGTTATAAATGACAGCTATCGTCCAAAAATAGACTGAAGTAAGGCTGCCAAGAGGACTTGAAAGCGGGGCAGAATTGCAGGATACCGATTTCAGGAGGTAGACTGGAATTGCATTGAAAGCGTAGGAAAAGAGGCAGAACGTCCACAATGATGCACTTGGCCAAAAGGGCATATGCGTTTTTTCCTGAATATATTCAGGAAAAAACGCATACGCCCTTTTTGGCCAACCAAGCAAGCTTGCAAAGGAAATCTGCACTACAATGAAGTCTCACTTCCCCCCGGTCAAAAGGGCCATCAGAATAAAGTGTAAAATCCAGAAAGGCAGGACAGGCCATGGAGAAGTGGGAGCCTTGTTATGCTGATGGGCGGGATGTAAATTGCCAACAGACACTCGGGAGAAGTGTATGGTGTTTCCTGAAACATCTAAAAAACAAAGCAACAGAGCCTAGGGCACTTCCACTTATGGTCCTATAGCTTAGGGAAATTAATATCAAAAAGACACAGCAACCCCAAAATTTGGGACGGCTCTTTTTACAGGAATCTCTTCTACGGCACAAGTTAAATATCCCAGAGAGCAAATAATGGATAAAGAAGTTGTGGTACTTATGTACAACAGAATACCACTCAGCAATGAAATCTATGTCACCAGGCCCGTACCAGCATAATGAGTGGATTGAGGCACGATGATTCTAAGTGAAATAAGTCACACAGAAAAAGAAACATCATAAGGTATCACTAATACACGGAATGTGAACTTGGCTACACATGAACTGAATTACAAAACAGAACAGGGTCTCAAGTTTAGAAAACCAACTTATGCCTGCTTAAGGGGGAAGGTGAGTTGGGGTGCTGCATAAAAGCAGAGTTTGAAATTAGCACAGATACCGTTCCATAAGCCAAATATGTAATAGACAAGAGCTACCCCTTGCTCAACGAAATGGATTCAACAATGAGGTATCACCTCACACCTGGTAGAATAGGCATCATTGAAAATCTACAAACAAAAAATGCTGGAAAGGGTGTGGAGAAAAGGAACCCTCTTCCACTATTGTTGGGAATATAAATTGATACAGTCATTATGGAGAACAATATGGAATTTCTTAAGAAACTAACAATAGAATTACCATATGATACAGCAATCCTAGTACTGGACATATACCCAGACAAAACCATAAATCAAAAAGAGTCATTCACCGCAATGTTCATTGCATCACTATTTACAATATCGAGGTAATGGAAGCAACCTAAATGCCCACAGACAGACGAATGCATAAAGCTGTGGTACATATATAAAATGGAATATTACTAAGCCATGAAAAGGAATGAAATTGGGTCATTTGTAGAGACGTCGATGGATCTAGAGACTGTCATACAGAGTGAAGTAAGTCAGAAAGAGAAAAACAAATCTTGTATATTCATGCATATATGTGGAACCTAGAAAAACTGTACAGATTAACCATTTTGCAAGGCATAAATAGAGCAACAGATGTAGACAACAAACGTATGGACAACAAGGGGCGAAAGCTGTTGGGGGGTGGTGGTGGGAGGAGTTGAGAGACTGGGATTGGCATGTATACATTTATATGTATAAAATAGATAACCAATAAGAACCTGCTGTATAAAAATATAAAATAAAATTCAAAATTAAAAAGAAATAAAATTTAAAAAATAAAACAGAAAAAACAATTATCCCCTGCACATACATGTATTTATATGAATAAATTATTTCCATGCTTATATCTGTAAATACAAAAAAGAGGAATAAAATCTACCTTGAACCAAAAACGAAAAAGAGAAAAAAAACACAGAACCCACCAGTTACACAGAGGAAAACCGTATCAGGGCACTTGCTCCAGTTGTAAACAATTCTGAAGTTGGTCAGTGGTGGGGAATCGTCTCCCATTCAGCCAGCAGCCCCCACGCAACAAGCGTCCTCATTGCAAAGCTGGGGCACCGTGCTGAGGCATCTGTGAGTAAACGTGAGCTGAGCCCCAGGCCAGTTGCTGCTGAACTATTCCCACCCGTCCCAGGTAAAACACCTGAATATATACAAGGACTTGAAAGCCTAGAAGAAGGGCCATAGAGCCACACGAGTGACAGCATGCCGGCCGACTTGGTACCTGCAGGCCAGCCAGGATGGTCCTGGCCCTGGGTGCTCTTCTGGAAGATTTCCATTTCCCTGCCTGAGATACCCGTCCTGTCCCTGCCCCCACTGCTTTTTTCCTTCCTCACCTCTGCCCAGGGAGAAATTCCAGCAGCAGGTATGGGTGACACATCCTCTTCTTTAGCAGGTGGCAGCCTGGCAACTGCTGCAGAAAGTCCAGCAGAGCCCCACTCACACTGGGCCACCCACAAAGCCGTGGCCTCTCACTCCCTCCCACCAGCCCAGCCCCGAGACTGCTGACAGGGCAGAGAAAATGGCGTCAGGCACGGCTGCAGGGGCTCTTGCTGCCTGGAGTGGTGTTTATATTGATCTCAACCCAGGCACACCTGGGGAGGGCTGGCCGGCACGGTAAGGCTGCCCAGGTCAGCCAATCATCACCCTTCAGGGGCTCACAGTTGCAGAAAATGGAACTTGCTGAACCGGCCAGGTCCAAGGAACAGGTGTGGGCTCCTGAGAGTCAGGATAGACAAGGGGCTGCAGCTTTGGCTTGTTTTCTAATCATTTTATCTGGCCCATGAGTGGGAGACAACTTCAAGAAAACCCTCTCCTAATGAGAGGAACCCAGGAGTCAGGGAGAGGAGGGGTGGGTGGTGGTTGGAGACAGAGGCCTGGTGCCCCGGGTGCAGTGGAAGTCTCTGGAAGACCAGGTGGAGGGAGGCCTCACGGAGTGATGCCCAGGGTCACAGACCTGTCGCAGCTGCTGTTTGTTAGTTCAAGTCCTGCTCTGAGGTGCTCTGTGTCAGCTCTGAGCGACAGGTGAGCTGGGGGTGCTCTGCAATGAGGGCTATGTGCACGGTTCCTGTGTGCCCAGCCCTGCCACGGTACCTGCAAGGGTAGCTCTGTATCCTGGGAGGGGCCTGACCACGAGAGCCCCGTGGGCTGGGGTGGGGGTGGGGTACCTGCCCAGGTGAGCTCCATATTCTGGGATTGGTCTGACCACGAGAGCCCCATGGGCTGCTGGGGACCTGGTAAAGGATGTCAGGACAGTCAGTGAAGCCACCGAGGATATACCTCCAGTTGCTCCTAATTCCTACACCCTGCTGGTCATTCTACCAACCACCAGGACATGGTATTCTGTATTAGTCTTCAATGATGCCTTCTTTTGTATTCCATTAGTCCCAGAGTCACAAGAAATTTTGGCTTGTGAGTGGCAGGACTCAACATACAACTAAAACAATACTTCCGGGCCGTCTGGCCCCAAGGGTGCAAAAATTCCCACACCATCTTTGGGGAAAGCTTAGCTAAAGACCTAAAAGTTCTACCTCTGGAAAAGGAAACCCTCCTTCAATATGCAGACGACATTCTGATCACCAGCCCTACTAAGGAGGCCTCTGAACTACCAAGCCAATAAAGGATAGAAGTTGTCCAAGAAAAAGCTCAAATATCACAGACTGCGGTGACCTGCCTGGGCTTCATTCTCACAGAAGGTCAGAGAAGCCCATCCCAGGAAAGGGAAGAAACCATTTTCAGCCTTACCCCTTTCTAAAACTAGAAGACAGCTTAGGGGTTCCTGGGGAGGCCAGGGTTTGCTGCTTCTGGATCCCTAACTACAGTCTACTAGCTGGGCCTCTATATGAAACACTGAAAGGAAAAGATGATGATCCTTTTGAATAGAATCCAGAAGTGGCCTTTCAAGAATGGAAAGAGCAGTCAATTCAGACCCTTGCCCTGGAACTCCCTAATTTAGCTAAACCCTTTGACCTTTACATTCCCGGTGAAAGGTGAATCGCCATTGGAGAATTAGTGCAAAAACTGGGACCACTTGAAATGGAACAATGCAAGAATGCCATCCAGGTAGGATAAACTACGGTCACTAAGGGGCTTGGCCCACTGCCACATCTGGCCAAGATACTGGCGGTATCTAAAAACCTGGAAATCAGCAGCCCAAAAGGCCACCTCCCTCCTAAGGGAAAAGGACCCCACGTGGTGATCCTAACCACCAACCATGCCCTGAAGTTGCAGGGTTCGCTCCGTGGGCACACCGACCTCGAGTGAGGAGGCCCTCCAACTCCAACATCCAGAGAGATAACCGGGGGCAACAGGACACCATGACGACTCGTGTGAACATCACTTGACCTGGAGTTTCTCTCATAAAACAACAAGAGTGTGTCCCAAAAGAGTAGACTACTGCTTGCAGGACTTACTGCACCCAGAGGGGAGCTAATAATCTTGGCGGGGGAACAGTATACCACACTGTCACCATAGAAAAGCCTACAGACACCGTGATGATGGTGGCCAATAAGACCGGCTGGACTCCTGTTTACTTCAAAAGGCTGTTGACTCAGTAGCCATCATGGTCCTTGATCACCACTGACCCTGGACTGTCTGGGAGTTGAGCGGGCAGGGCTCTGACACCTGGTGCTGTTTGTACGTTAATTCAGGGGCCTAATTGAAGAAAGCGCAGACTACTGGTCAGAGCATCTAGGCTGGCAGAGACGGTCAGCCTAAGGTGGCCGAACAAATGTGGGGCGGGGTGAAACCGGCCCCCACAGCGTCTCTGCACATCTCTTTCCTGGACCCTTAAAGGTCATTAGAATCTATAACACTTCCAATGCTGGTGCTCAGGTGGACGAGCAGGGAGGCAGGGGTCCTGGGGACAATCAACGTCACCGGGAGGCTGCTGGGGAGAAGCTCTGACCCTCGCCCCAGGGTATGAGGGCTCCCAACTCAGCACTCAGCAGTTACAGAAGAAGGGTCTGCACCCTCAGCACTCCAAGAATGAGGAACGGGACAAAAGGCAGAGGAGGGGTTTGTCCCCAGCAAAGCCCATTAAAAATCCCTGGGAGATAAAAATAGAATCTGGGCAATAAAGTCAAGTCTAACCTTTTTTATCCTTTGTGCTTTGTCTAATTTCACGTGCTCCTAGGGTCCCGCATGCAGAGGTTCCACACCCGGCACTTCAGACCAGATTTCCTAGTGCAGAATGGCTGGGTCGACACCTCAGCTCCTGGGGCCCAGTGCAGACTCCACGATATAGAGCCTGAGCTACAGCCAACCCGGCCCTCGAGAGCTCCGCCGCCTCCCTCCCTCCCACTGACTCTGACAGGATCTCTACACAGCAGCCCAGCCCACAGCCCACGGGGTAGTGCATGCTCTCACCTCTCCATTCTCTGATCAAAATATAAAGTTTCCTTTGCTTGTGAACCAAACTCAGTCTCGATCTGTTGGCCCCAATGACACTGGGCAGGGGGACACTTGTTGGGGTCCACTCTGGAGGATCAGTAACAGAAATTGAGACTATTGTAACCTCAATGAACAGATGTGTGAGCCAAACTGTAGTTAACATAGAACAGTGTATAAGGCTCGGGTAAAATAAGATGTTTTTAACACTTCCATTTGATATTTCCATCACTTTTTATAAGCAAGTTCAGTGAAAAGGTTTGTCTTATTTGTCAGGTCAATATTAGAGAAACGAAGTGATTTCTTTCCAAGGATGTACATCTAATAATCTTGGTTAAACCTTCAATCTTGTTTTAAATGCTTTTCCATTGAAAATGATACCTCTCTTTCAGCTCCCCCATTTCTGAGAAGTATAAAATCTTATAATTTATTATTACCAAAGGGGAAAGGTGGGAGGAGGGATAAATTAACAGTTTGGAATGAACACATACACACTGCTATGTATAAAATAGATCATCAACAAGGAACTACTGTATAGCACAGGGAACTACACTCAACATTTTGCAATAACCTATAAGGGGAAATAATCTGAAAAAGAATAGATATTTTTATTGACATCATCTATCAATGACAGTTAAAGTGTAGCCTAAGGGAAGCTGGTGGTGAGTGCTTCTGACCCTGAAGACTTCAATCATCTAAAGTTTGGACTCTGCCTACTTCCCAAGGCCCTTAATGAACATATGTGTAGCTGTAGCTTAAAAAATTCCCCAGTTTGGGTTTCGGGGAGACACTGATTTTGAAAAAGCCCTGGTGTTCTCCTTACATGAATGGGACTCTTCCTACTGCTAAAACATGTCTGTCACACCCAGAGGATGGTATACCGTCTGATCGGGAAGAGTCTGGAAAAGGCATCTCATCTCCTCATCTCCTGGTGCTCGGGTTCACCCCTCCAGCGTCTTTACTAACAGTCTCCCCACTTGGAGATGTCAGCACTGTCAACATCCTGTTGCGTACAGTTTGGAATTTGTCCAGAGGATGAAGCGGAAGGATGAGGAACAATGAGAGACAAGTCCTAGGTGTTCAGACAGGCACATGTCACTCTAATTTCCAATCAGGAAGACGAATTGACCAAAGGCTAGGGTTGCCCATGGAAACAGTATAGGGCTTGAGGAAATCCCGCTGCTTTGTGGCCAGTTCCCATAAACACGAGTTGAACAATGGAACTCAGGGGCAGTAAAATTCACAAAACTGCAGAGTTGAAAATATCCATCACTGAAAAATGTCTTGAGGAAAGTCAGAGAAAAGGACTTGTAAGCAAGGGAGAATGGCAGGAAAGGGATTTGAGGAGGTAGAAAGGACTCGCCATTAAGCACAAGAAAAGGAGCTGAACATTGCCAACATTGCAGTTGGCCAAAAAGAGTGTATGCGTTCTTTTCTGTATATATTCAAGAAAAGGGCATACACTTTTTTAGCCAACCAAACAGGTGGGCACTGGAAGTCAATACTACAAAAGATATCACTTTGCATCAGTCAGAAGAGCCATCCTCATAAAGCGTAAACAACAGAAATGCAGGACAGGGCAACGAGAAGAGGGAGCCCTGTGAGACTTATAGTGGAAATGTATATTGCCAACGGCCATTCTGGAGAAGTGTATTGTGTTTACTAAAGCATCTAAAAAATGAGCTACAGAGCATAGGGCACTTGCACTCATGGGCGTATATCTTGGGAAAAACAAAAATCGAGAGGACACAGGCACCCCAATGTTTACCCCCTCTCTGTTTAAAAGATCCTCGACTAGGATATAACTTAAATGTCTCTGGAGGGAAAAAATGGATAGAGATGTGGTACTTAGGTAGAGTGGAATATTATTCAGCCTGGAAATCAATGAAATATGGCCAGTTGTAACAACTCCGGAGGAGTTACGTATGATCATTCTAAGTGACAGAATTCAAAAAGAAAAAGACACATATCATAAGATATCACTTAAAGGTGGAATCCAAAATGGCTACACATGAAATAAATTACAAAACAAAAACATAGTCAAATATGTAGAAAACACGCATAAGGCTGCTAAACGGGAAAGGTGGGGAGGGGTGAGGCATCATCCAGGAGGTTGAAATTAGCAAAGATACCATTCCAAATACCAAACTGATAATCAACAAGGCCTACACGGTAGCTAAAAGAACTGCACTCAGCACACTCAAGTCACCGGAAAAGAATATATACGACTGGTAAGAATCTGAAAAAGAATTTATTGATGTCTCTCTGTACGTGAATCAAGTGGATGTACAGCAGCAAGAAACAGAGCTTTGAAAATCAGCTGTAACCAATATAGTAATAAATTGAAAAAAATAAACGACAGAGAGACAGAGAAAACCTCTTACAACTTTTCCTCAGGGACGGTGATGCAACATGGATTGAACACATCTAGACCCACAGCAGGATGAGACATAAGGCTGGAAACTGTTTGCGCTAAGAGAAATGTGAGGTTGGGTGAGGAAATGCACACCCTTTAAAGTAATACTACCTGGTACCCATTCAATGGGTCCCAAATCTGCAGGTTCAAGGGATCTTCCTACAGCTAAAACATGCATGGAAAACCCAGAGGACTGTACACCATGTGATCGGGAGATGTGTCTAAAATGCACCTCATTTATCCTCTCCTGGTGCTCCTGTTCACCATTCCAGCCACGCTACTTAGAATCTCCCCACTTGGAGAATCAGCACATTTAAACTTCTGTTTCACACATTTTGCAAATTGTGAGGAGGATGAACGGGAAGAGGGGGAACCAATGAGAGAAGAGTTGTAGGGGTTTGGACGGGCACATATCACTCTAATTTCCCATTAAGAATAAGAATTAAAGAAAGGCTCAGCCTGCCTCGCCGGAGCCAAAATAGGGCCTGAAGCAATCCTGCGGGTTTGAGGCCAGCTCACAAAAGAGCAACTTAAAAAATGGAGCTCAGGGTCACTGCAATTCACAAACCTGCAGAGTTATAAATGAAAACTAACGTCCAAAAATATGTTGAGGTAAGGCAAAGAAGAGGATCTGAATGCAAGACAGAATTGCAAGAAACAGATTTCAAGAGATAGATTGGACTCGTCTTTAACGCACATGAAAAGCGGCAGAATTTCGACAATGATGCAGTTGGCCCAAAAGGGCGTATGCGTTTTTTCCTGATTATATCCAGGAAAAAACGCATACGCACTTTATGGGCAACGAAGCAAGCAAGCAATGCAAATGTGCACAACAAAGAAGTCTCACTTCCCACCGGTCAAAAGGGCCATCCTAAAAAATTGTAAAAACCAGAAATGCAGGACAGGCCATGGAGAACAGGGAGCCTTAATACGCTGATGGGCAGTGTGTGAACTGCCGAGAGCCACTCTGGAGAAGTGTATGGTGGTTCCTAAATCATCTGAAAAACAGAGCTACAGAGCATAGGACTCTTCCAATCATGGGAGTATATCTAGGGAAGTCTAAAAATCAACAAGACACAAGCACACCACAGTTTAGGGCTACTCTGTTTACAAGAACCTCAACTTCAGTACACCTTAAATATCCCAGGAAAGAGAACAATGGATAAAGAAGATGTGGTACTTATGTACAATGGAATATCTCTTCACCATGAAATCAATGTAATAAGGCTAGTAGAAGGATAAAGAGTGGATTTAGGTCCGATAATACTACTTGAAATAAGTCAAACAGAAAAAGAAACATATCATAAGATATCACTTATAGAGGGAGGGTAAATATGGCTGCACAAGAAATGAATTACAGAACAGAACAGTGTCTCACATTTAGAAAACACACTTATGTCAGCTTAAGGGGAAAGGAGAGGTGGGGTGATGCATAAAACCAGAGTTTGAAATTAGCACAGATACCGTTCAATAAACCAAATAGGTATTAGACAAGATCTACACCTTGCTCAATGAACTGGCCTCAACACACCCTATACACCGCAGAGAAATATATCTGAGTAATAAGAATCTTAAAACCCATGTATTGATATATCTCCATAAGGGAATCAAGTGTGTGCAGAGCGGCACAAACACAGCAGTGAAAATGAGCTAAACCCCATTATAGAAATAAATTTTAAAAACAAAACGCTGAAACAATGAAAGAGAGAAAAATTCTTACAAAATTCGCTCAGGGGCTGTGATGCAACCTGGATTGACCACATATAGACCCACAGCTGGATAAGACATAAGGCTGGACACTTGGGGCTGACAGGATTGGTGAGCTTTGGTGAGCAACTGCCGAAAGTTTAATGCAATACTTCATGCTACTCAGTCCAAGGGTCCCAACACTCCAGGTTGAAGGGAATCTTCCTACAGCTAAACCATGCTTGGGAAACCCAGCGACTGGTATACCATATGATCGGGAAAGGTTTCTAAAACGCACCTCATTTTTCCTCTCCTGGGGCTCCGGATCGACATTCCAGCCGCTTTACTAACAACATCCCCACATGGAGTCAATGCCTTTAAGTTCTGGTATCGCACAGTCTGCAGTTAGTGCAGAGGATGAATGGGAATAGGGGGAACCAGTGAGAAACTAGCTGCAGCGGTTTCAATGGGCACATGTCACTCTAATATCACATCAGTAAGAAGAATTAACCAAAGGCACAGCAAGGTGCCCCAGAAGAAAAATAGGGCTTCAAGGAATCCTGTGGTTAAGGGGTAAGACCACAAAAATAAGAGCTAAAAAATGGAGCTAAGGGCCACTGCAATTCAAAAACCTGCAGAGTTATAAAGGCCAACTATTTTTAAAAAATATATTGAGGTAAGCCTATGAAGAGGCATTGAAAGCAAGGCAGAACTGCAGGAAACCGATTTCAGGAGGTAGACTGGAATTGCATTGAAAACATATGAAGAGAGTCAGAAACTCGACAATGATGCACTTGGCCAAAAAGGGCGTATGCGTTTTTTCCTGAATATATTCAGGAAAAAACGCATACGCCCTTTTTGGCCAACCAAGCAAGCTTGCAAAGGAAATCTGCACTACAATGAAGTCTCACTTCCACCTGGTCAAAAGGGCCATCTGAAAAATGTGTAAAATCCAGAAAGGCAGGACAGGCCATGGAGAACTGGGAGCCTTGTTATGCTGATGGGCGGGATGTAAATTGCCAACAGACACTCGGGAGAAGTGTATGGTGTTTCCTGAAACATCTAAAAAACAAAGCAACAGAGCCTAGGGCACTTCCACTTATGGTCCTATAGCTTAGGGAAATTAAAATCAAAAAGACACAGCCACCCCAGAGTTTGGGACGCCTCTGTTTACAAGAACCTCATTTACCGTACAAGTTCAATATCACAGAAAGTGAAAAATGGATAAACAACTTGTGGTACTTACGAACAATGCAGTATCACTCAGCAATGAAATCTATGTCATCAGGCCCGTAGCAGCATAATGAGTGGATTCAGGTACGATGATTCTAACTGAAATAAGTCACACAGAAAAAGAAACATCAAAAGATATCACTAATACACGGAATGTAAACTTGGCTACACAGGAACTGAATTCCAAAACAGAACACGGTCTCAAATTTAGAAAACCAACTTATGCTTGCTTAAGGGGAAAGGTGAGTTGGGGTGCTGCATAAAACCAGAGATTGAAATGAGCACAGATAAAGTTCCTTAAGCCAAATATGGAACAGACAAGAGCTACTCCTTGCTCAACGAAATGGACTCAACACCCCATATTAAACGCCTAAGAATGTACCTGACTAGTAAGTATCTTAAAACCTAGGGATTGCTATGTCTCCCAAAGAGAATCAAGCGTGTGTACTGGGGCATAAATGCAGCAGTGATAAGATTGGAGAGGTTCGGT
The DNA here is from genome assembly GCF_949987515.2 of Delphinus delphis. NCBI lineage: Eukaryota > Metazoa > Chordata > Mammalia > Artiodactyla > Delphinidae > Delphinus > Delphinus delphis. Next base: position 301,618 of record NW_027192875.1, on the reverse strand, counting down.
GAGCAAATGAAGACCCTTTGAAGTCATATTGCATGGTACCCATTCCACGGGTCTCAACTCTCCAGGTTTAAGGTATTCTTCCTTCAGCTAAAACATGCATGTGGAACCCAGAGTATGATCAACCGTGTGATCGGGAGACGTGTTCAAATATGTCTCAGTTTTCCTCCCCTGGTACTCGGGTGCAACATTCCAGACGCTTTACTAACACTCTCCCGACTTGGACAGTCAGTGCCTTTAACCTCCTGTTTGGCCCAGTTTGCAATTTCTGCGGAAGATGAACAGGAATAGGGAGAACCAATGAGAGACTAGCTGGAGGTGTCTGAACGGGCAAATTTAACTCTCATTTCCCACCAGGAAGAGGAAATAACCAAAGGCTCAGCGTGCCGTGCCAGAAATAGATTAGGGCCTGAAGCCATCCTGCGGTGTTGCGGCCAGGTCACAAGAAAGCGAGTTGAAGAAAGGAGCTCAGGGGCTCTGTAATTCACAAACCTGCAGAGTTATAAATGACAGCTATCGTCCAAAAATAGACTGAAGTAAGGCTGCCAAGAGGACTTGAAAGCGGGGCAGAATTGCAGGATACCGATTTCAGGAGGTAGACTGGAATTGCATTGAAAGCGTAGGAAAAGAGGCAGAACGTCCACAATGATGCACTTGGCCAAAAGGGCATATGCGTTTTTTCCTGAATATATTCAGGAAAAAACGCATACGCCCTTTTTGGCCAACCAAGCAAGCTTGCAAAGGAAATCTGCACTACAATGAAGTCTCACTTCCCCCCGGTCAAAAGGGCCATCAGAATAAAGTGTAAAATCCAGAAAGGCAGGACAGGCCATGGAGAAGTGGGAGCCTTGTTATGCTGATGGGCGGGATGTAAATTGCCAACAGACACTCGGGAGAAGTGTATGGTGTTTCCTGAAACATCTAAAAAACAAAGCAACAGAGCCTAGGGCACTTCCACTTATGGTCCTATAGCTTAGGGAAATTAATATCAAAAAGACACAGCAACCCCAAAATTTGGGACGGCTCTTTTTACAGGAATCTCTTCTACGGCACAAGTTAAATATCCCAGAGAGCAAATAATGGATAAAGAAGTTGTGGTACTTATGTACAACAGAATACCACTCAGCAATGAAATCTATGTCACCAGGCCCGTACCAGCATAATGAGTGGATTGAGGCACGATGATTCTAAGTGAAATAAGTCACACAGAAAAAGAAACATCATAAGGTATCACTAATACACGGAATGTGAACTTGGCTACACATGAACTGAATTACAAAACAGAACAGGGTCTCAAGTTTAGAAAACCAACTTATGCCTGCTTAAGGGGGAAGGTGAGTTGGGGTGCTGCATAAAAGCAGAGTTTGAAATTAGCACAGATACCGTTCCATAAGCCAAATATGTAATAGACAAGAGCTACCCCTTGCTCAACGAAATGGATTCAACAATGAGGTATCACCTCACACCTGGTAGAATAGGCATCATTGAAAATCTACAAACAAAAAATGCTGGAAAGGGTGTGGAGAAAAGGAACCCTCTTCCACTATTGTTGGGAATATAAATTGATACAGTCATTATGGAGAACAATATGGAATTTCTTAAGAAACTAACAATAGAATTACCATATGATACAGCAATCCTAGTACTGGACATATACCCAGACAAAACCATAAATCAAAAAGAGTCATTCACCGCAATGTTCATTGCATCACTATTTACAATATCGAGGTAATGGAAGCAACCTAAATGCCCACAGACAGACGAATGCATAAAGCTGTGGTACATATATAAAATGGAATATTACTAAGCCATGAAAAGGAATGAAATTGGGTCATTTGTAGAGACGTCGATGGATCTAGAGACTGTCATACAGAGTGAAGTAAGTCAGAAAGAGAAAAACAAATCTTGTATATTCATGCATATATGTGGAACCTAGAAAAACTGTACAGATTAACCATTTTGCAAGGCATAAATAGAGCAACAGATGTAGACAACAAACGTATGGACAACAAGGGGCGAAAGCTGTTGGGGGGTGGTGGTGGGAGGAGTTGAGAGACTGGGATTGGCATGTATACATTTATATGTATAAAATAGATAACCAATAAGAACCTGCTGTATAAAAATATAAAATAAAATTCAAAATTAAAAAGAAATAAAATTTAAAAAATAAAACAGAAAAAACAATTATCCCCTGCACATACATGTATTTATATGAATAAATTATTTCCATGCTTATATCTGTAAATACAAAAAAGAGGAATAAAATCTACCTTGAACCAAAAACGAAAAAGAGAAAAAAAACACAGAACCCACCAGTTACACAGAGGAAAACCGTATCAGGGCACTTGCTCCAGTTGTAAACAATTCTGAAGTTGGTCAGTGGTGGGGAATCGTCTCCCATTCAGCCAGCAGCCCCCACGCAACAAGCGTCCTCATTGCAAAGCTGGGGCACCGTGCCGAGGCATCTGTGAGTAAACGTGAGCTGAGCCCCAGGCCAGTTGCTGCTGAACTATTCCCACCCGTCCCAGGTAAAACACCTGAATATATACAAGGACTTGAAAGCCTAGAGGAAGGGCCATAGAGCCACACGAGTGACAGCATGCCGGCCGACTTGGTGCCTGCAGGCCAGCCAGGATGGTCCTGGCCCTGGGTGCTCTTCTGGAAGATTTCCATTTCCCTGCCTGAGATACCCGTCCTGTCCCTGCCCCCACTGCTTTTTTCCTTCCTCACCTCTGCCCAGGGAGAAATTCCAGCAGCAGGTATGGGTGACACATCCTCTTCTTTAGCAGGTGGCAGCCTGGCAACTGCTGCAGAAAGTCCAGCAGAGCCCCACTCACACTGGGCCACCCACAAAGCCGTGGCCTCTCACTCCCTCCCACCAGCCCAGCCCCGAGACTGCTGACAGGGCAGAGAAAATGGCGTCAGGCACGGCTGCAGGGGCTCTTGCTGCCTGGAGTGGTGTTTATATTGATCTCAACCCAGGCACACCTGGGGAGGGCTGGCCGGCACGGTAAGGCTGCCCAGGTCAGCCAATCATCACCCCTCAGGGGCTCACAGTTGCAGAAAATGGAACTTGCTGAACCGGCCAGGTCCAAGGAACAGGTGTGGGCTCCTGAGAGTCAGGATAGACAAGGGGCTGCAGCTTTGGCTTGTTTTCTAATCATTTTATCTGGCCCATGAGTGGGAGACAACTTCAAGAAAACCCTCTCCTAATGAGAGGAACCCAGGAGTCAGGGAGAGGAGGGGTGGGTGGTGGTTGGAGACAGAGGCCTGGTGCCCCGGGTGCAGTGGAAGTCTCTGGAAGACCAGGTGGAGGGAGGCCTCACGGAGTGATGCCCAGGGTCACAGACCTGTCGCAGCTGCTGTTTGTTAGTTCAAGTCCTGCTCTGAGGTGCTCTGTGTCAGCTCTGAGCGACAGGTGAGCTGGGGGTGCTCTGCAATGAGGGCTATGTGCACGGTTCCTGTGTGCCCAGCCCTGCCACGGTACCTGCAAGGGTAGCTCTGTATCCTGGGAGGGGCCTGACCACGAGAGCCCCGTGGGCTGGGGTGGGGGTGGGGTACCTGCCCAGGTGAGCTCCATATTCTGGGATTGGTCTGACCACGAGAGCCCCATGGGCTGCTGGGGACCTGGTAAAGGATGTCAGGACAGTCAGTGAAGCCACCGAGGATATACCTCCAGTTGCTCCTAATTCCTACACCCTGCTGGTCATTCTACCAACCACCAGGACATGGTATTCTGTATTAGTCTTCAATGATGCCTTCTTTTGTATTCCATTAGTCCCAGAGTCACAAGAAATTTTGGCTTGTGAGTGGCAGGACTCAACATACAACTAAAACAATACTTCCGGGCCGTCTGGCCCCAAGGGTGCAAAAATTCCCACACCATCTTTGGGGAAAGCTTAGCTAAAGACCTAAAAGTTCTACCTCTGGAAAAGGAAACCCTCCTTCAATATGCAGACGACATTCTGATCACCAGCCCTACTAAGGAGGCCTCTGAACTACCAAGCCAATAAAGGATAGAAGTTGTCCAAGAAAAAGCTCAAATATCACAGACTGCGGTGACCTGCCTGGGCTTCATTCTCACAGAAGGTCAGAGAAGCCCATCCCAGGAAAGGGAAGAAACCATTTTCAGCCTTACCCCTTTCTAAAACTAGAAGACAGCTTAGGGGTTCCTGGGGAGGCCAGGGTTTGCTGCTTCTGGATCCCTAACTACAGTCTACTAGCTGGGCCTCTATATGAAACACTGAAAGGAAAAGATGATGATCCTTTTGAATAGAATCCAGAAGTGGCCTTTCAAGAATGGAAAGAGCAGTCAATTCAGACCCTTGCCCTGGAACTCCCTAATTTAGCTAAACCCTTTGACTTTTACATTCCCGGTGAAAGGTGAATCGCCATTGGAGAATTAGTGCAAAAACTGGGACCACTTGAAATGGAACAATGCAAGAATGCCATCCAGGTAGGATAAACTACGGTCACTAAGGGGCTTGGCCCACTGCCACATCTGGCCAAGATACTGGCGGTATCTAAAAACCTGGAAATCAGCAGCCCAAAAGGCCACCTCCCTCCTAAGGGAAAAGGACCCCACGTGGTGATCCTAACCACCAACCATGCCCTGAAGTTGCAGGGTTCGCTCCGTGGGCACACCGACCTCGAGTGAGGAGGCCCTCCAACTCCAACATCCAGAGAGATAACCGGGGGCAACAGGGCACCATGACGACTCGTGTGAACATCACTTGACCTGGAGTTTCTCTCATAAAACAACAAGAGTGTGTCCCAAAAGAGTAGACTACTGCTTGCAGGACTTACTGCACCCAGAGGGGAGCTAATAATCTTGGCGGGGGAACAGTATACCACACTGTCACCATAGAAAAGCCTACAGACACCGTGATGATGGTGGCCAATAAGACCGGCTGGACTCCTGTTTACTTCAAAAGGCTGTTGACTCAGTAGCCATCATGGTCCTTGATCACCACTGACCCTGGACTGTCTGGGAGTTGAGCGGGCAGGGCTCTGACACCTGGTGCTGTTTGTACGTTAATTCAGGGGCCTAATTGAAGAAAGCGCAGACTACTGGTCAGAGCATCTAGGCTGGCAGAGACGGTCAGCCTAAGGTGGCCGAACAAATGTGGGGCGGGGTGAAACCGGCCCCCACAGCATCTCTGCACATCTCTTTCCTGGACCCTTAAAGGTCATTAGAATCTATAACACTTCCAATGCTGGTGCTCAGGTGGACGAGCAGGGAGGCAGGGGTCCTGGGGACAATCAACGTCACCGGGAGGCTGCTGGGGAGAAGCTCTGACCCTCGCCCCAGGGTATGAGGGCTCCCAACTCAGCACTCAGCAGTTACAGAAGAAGGGTCTGCACCCTCAGCACTCCAAGAATGAGGAACGGGACAAAAGGCAGAGGAGGGGTTTGTCCCTAGCAAAGCCCATTAAAAATCCCTGGGAGATAAAAATAGAATCTGGGCAATAAAGTCAAGTCTAACCTTTTTTATCCTTTGTGCTTTGTCTAATTTCACGTGCTCCTAGGGTCCCGCATGCAGAGGTTCCACACCCGGCACTTCAGACCAGATTTCCTAGTGCAGAATGGCTGGGTCGACACCTCAGCTCCTGGGGCCCAGTGCAGACTCCACGATATAGAGCCTGAGCTACAGCCAACCCGGCCCTCGAGAGCTCCGCCGCCTCCCTCCCTCCCACTGACTCTGACAGGATCTCTACACAGCAGCCCAGCCCACAGCCCACGGGGTAGTGCATGCTCTCACCTCTCCATTCTCTGATCAAAATATAAAGTTTCCTTTGCTTGTGAACCAAACTCAGTCTCGATCTGTTGGCCCCAATGACACTGGGCAGGGGGACACTTGTTGGGGTCCACTCTGGAGGATCAGTAACAGAAATTGAGACTATTGTAACCTCAATGAACAGATGTGTGAGCCAAACTGTAGTTAACATAGAACAGTGTATAAGGCTCGGGTAAAATAAGATGTTTTTAACACTTCCATTTGATATTTCCATCACTTTTTATAAGCAAGTTCAGTGAAAAGGTTTGTCTTATTTGTCAGGTCAATATTAGAGAAACGAAGTGATTTCTTTCCAAGGATGTACATCTAATAATCTTGGTTAAACCTTCAATCTTGTTTTAAATGCTTTTCCATTGAAAATGATACCTCTCTTTCAGCTCCCCCATTTCTGAGAAGTATAAAATCTTATAATTTATTATTACCAAAGGGGAAAGGTGGGAGGAGGGATAAATTAACAGTTTGGAATGAACACATACACACTGCTATGTATAAAATAGATCATCAACAAGGAACTACTGTATAGCACAGGGAACTACACTCAACATTTTGCAATAACCTATAAGGGGAAATAATCTGAAAAAGAATAGATATTTTTATTGACATCATCTATCAATGACAGTTAAAGTGTAGCCTAAGGGAAGCTGGTGGTGAGTGCTTCTGACCCTGAAGACTTCAATCATCTAAAGTTTGGACTCTGCCTACTTCCCAAGGCCCTTAATGAACATATGTGTAGCTGTAGCTTAAAAAATTCCCCAGTTTGGGTTTCGGGGAGACACTGATTTTGAAAAAGCCCTGGTGTTCTCCTTACATGAATGGGACTCTTCCTACTGCTAAAACATGTCTGTCACACCCAGAGGATGGTATACCATCTGATCGGGAAGAGTCTGGAAAAGGCATCTCATCTCCTCATCTCCTGGTGCTCGGGTTCACCCCTCCAGCGTCTTTACTAACAGTCTCCCCACTTGGAGATGTCAGCACTGTCAACATCCTGTTGCGTACAGTTTGGAATTTGTCCAGAGGATGAAGCGGAAGGATGAGGAACAATGAGAGACAAGTCCTAGGTGTTCAGACAGGCACATGTCACTCTAATTTCCAATCAGGAAGACGAATTGACCAAAGGCTAGGGTTGCCCATGGAAACAGTATAGGGCTTGAGGAAATCCCGCTGCTTTGTGGCCAGTTCCCATAAACACGAGTTGAACAATGGAACTCAGGGGCAGTAAAATTCACAAAACTGCAGAGTTGAAAATATCCATCACTGAAAAATGTCTTGAGGAAAGTCAGAGAAAAGGACTTGTAAGCAAGGGAGAATGGCAGGAAAGGGATTTGAGGAGGTAGAAAGGACTCGCCATTAAGCACAAGAAAAGGAGCTGAACATTGCCAACATTGCAGTTGGCCAAAAAGAGTGTATGCGTTCTTTTCTGTATATATTCAAGAAAAGGGCATACACTTTTTTAGCCAACCAAACAGGTGGGCACTGGAAGTCAATACTACAAAAGATATCACTTTGCATCAGTCAGAAGAGCCATCCTCATAAAGCGTAAACAACAGAAATGCAGGACAGGGCAACGAGAAGAGGGAGCCCTGTGAGACTTATAGTGGAAATGTATATTGCCAACGGCCATTCTGGAGAAGTGTATTGTGTTTACTAAAGCATCTAAAAAATGAGCTACAGAGCATAGGGCACTTGCACTCATGGGCGTATATCTTGGGAAAAACAAAAATCGAGAGGACACAGGCACCCCAATGTTTACCCCCTCTCTGTTTAAAAGATCCTCGACTAGGATATAACTTAAATGTCTCTGGAGGGAAAAAATGGATAGAGATGTGGTACTTAGGTAGAGTGGAATATTATTCAGCCTGGAAATCAATGAAATATGGCCAGTTGTAACAACTCCGGAGGAGTTACGTATGATCATTCTAAGTGACAGAATTCAAAAAGAAAAAGACACATATCATAAGATATCACTTAAAGGTGGAATCCAAAATGGCTACACATGAAATAAATTACAAAACAAAAACATAGTCAAATATGTAGAAAACACGCATAAGGCTGCTAAACGGGAAAGGTGGGGAGGGGTGAGGCATCATCCAGGAGGTTGAAATTAGCAAAGATACCATTCCAAATACCAAACTGATAATCAACAAGGCCTACACGGTAGCTAAAAGAACTGCACTCAGCACACTCAAGTCACCGGAAAAGAATATATACGACTGGTAAGAATCTGAAAAAGAATTTATTGATGTCTCTCTGTACGTGAATCAAGTGGATGTACAGCAGCAAGAAACAGAGCTTTGAAAATCAGCTGTAACCAATATAGTAATAAATTGAAAAAAATAAACGACAGAGAGACAGAGAAAACCTCTTACAACTTTTCCTCAGGGACGGTGATGCAACATGGATTGAACACATCTAGACCCACAGCAGGATGAGACATAAGGCTGGAAACTGTTTGCGCTAAGAGAAATGTGAGGTTGGGTGAGGAAATGCACACCCTTTAAAGTAATACTACCTGGTACCCATTCAATGGGTCCCAAATCTGCAGGTTCAAGGGATCTTCCTACAGCTAAAACATGCATGGAAAACCCAGAGGACTGTACACCATGTGATCGGGAGATGTGTCTAAAATGCACCTCATTTATCCTCTCCTGGTGCTCCTGTTCACCATTCCAGCCACGCTACTTAGAATCTCCCCACTTGGAGAATCAGCACATTTAAACTTCTGTTTCACACATTTTGCAAATTGTGAGGAGGATGAACGGGAAGAGGGGGAACCAATGAGAGAAGAGTTGTAGGGGTTTGGACGGGCACATATCACTCTAATTTCCCATTAAGAATAAGAATTAAAGAAAGGCTCAGCCTGCCTCGCCGGAGCCAAAATAGGGCCTGAAGCAATCCTGCGGGTTTGAGGCCAGCTCACAAAAGAGCAACTTAAAAAATGGAGCTCAGGGTCACTGCAATTCACAAACCTGCAGAGTTATAAATGAAAACTAACGTCCAAAAATATGTTGAGGTAAGGCAAAGAAGAGGATCTGAATGCAAGACAGAATTGCAAGAAACAGATTTCAAGAGATAGATTGGACTCGTCTTTAACGCACATGAAAAGCGGCAGAATTTCGACAATGATGCAGTTGGCCCAAAAGGGCGTATGCGTTTTTTCCTGATTATATCCAGGAAAAAACGCATACGCACTTTATGGGCAACGAAGCAAGCAAGCAATGCAAATGTGCACAACAAAGAAGTCTCACTTCCCACCGGTCAAAAGGGCCATCCTAAAAAATTGTAAAAACCAGAAATGCAGGACAGGCCATGGAGAACAGGGAGCCTTAATACGCTGATGGGCAGTGTGTGAACTGCCGAGAGCCACTCTGGAGAAGTGTATGGTGGTTCCTAAATCATCTGAAAAACAGAGCTACAGAGCATAGGACTCTTCCAATCATGGGAGTATATCTAGGGAAGTCTAAAAATCAACAAGACACAAGCACACCACAGTTTAGGGCTACTCTGTTTACAAGAACCTCAACTTCAGTACACCTTAAATATCCCAGGAAAGAGAACAATGGATAAAGAAGATGTGGTACTTATGTACAATGGAATATCTCTTCACCATGAAATCAATGTAATAAGGCTAGTAGAAGGATAAAGAGTGGATTTAGGTCCGATAATACTACTTGAAATAAGTCAAACAGAAAAAGAAACATATCATAAGATATCACTTATAGAGGGAGGGTAAATATGGCTGCACAAGAAATGAATTACAGAACAGAACAGTGTCTCACATTTAGAAAACACACTTATGTCAGCTTAAGGGGAAAGGAGAGGTGGGGTGATGCATAAAACCAGAGTTTGAAATTAGCACAGATACCGTTCAATAAACCAAATAGGTATTAGACAAGATCTACACCTTGCTCAATGAACTGGCCTCAACACACCCTATACACCGCAGAGAAATATATCTGAGTAATAAGAATCTTAAAACCCATGTATTGATATATCTCCATAAGGGAATCAAGTGTGTGCAGAGTGGCACAAACACAGCAGTGAAAATGAGCTAAACCCCATTATAGAAATAAATTTTAAAAACAAAACGCTGAAACAATGAAAGAGAGAAAAATTCTTACAAAATTCGCTCAGGGGCTGTGATGCAACCTGGATTGACCACATATAGACCCACAGCTGGATAAGACATAAGGCTGGACACTTGGGGCTGACAGGATTGGTGAGCTTTGGTGAGCAACTGCCGAAAGTTTAATGCAATACTTCATGCTACTCAGTCCAAGGGTCCCAACACTCCAGGTTGAAGGGAATCTTCCTACAGCTAAACCATGCTTGGGAAACCCAGCGACTGGTATACCATATGATCGGGAAAGGTTTCTAAAACGCACCTCATTTTTCCTCTCCTGGGGCTCCGGATCGACATTCCAGCCGCTTTACTAACAACATCCCCACATGGAGTCAATGCCTTTAAGTTCTGGTATCGCACAGTCTGCAGTTAGTGCAGAGGATGAATGGGAATAGGGGGAACCAGTGAGAAACTAGCTGCAGCGGTTTCAATGGGCACATGTCACTCTAATATCACATCAGTAAGAAGAATTAACCAAAGGCACAGCATGCCATGCCGGAACCACATTAGGGCCTGAAGCCATCCTGCGGTGTTGCGGCCAGCTCACAAGAAAGCGAGTTGAAGAAAGGAGCTCAGGGGCACTGTAATTCACAAACCTGCAGAGTTATAAATGACAGCAATCGTCCAAAAATATACTGAAGTAAGGCTGCCAAGAGGACTTGAAAGCGGGGCAGAATTGCAGGAAACCGATTTCAGGAGGTAGACTGGAATCACATTGAAAGCATAGGAAAAGAGACAGAACGTCCACAATGATGCACTTGGTCAAAAAGGGCGTATGCGTTTTTTCCTGAATATATTCAGGAAAAAACACATACGCACTTTTTGGCCAACCAAGCAAGCTTGCAAAGGAAATCTGCACTACAATGAAGTCTCACTTCCCCCCGGTCAAAAGGGCCATCTGAAAAAAGTGTAAAATCCAGAAAGGCAGGACAGGCCATGGAGAACTGGGAGCCTTGTTATGCTGATGGGCGGGATGTAAATTGCCAACAGACACTTGGGAGAAGTGTATGGTGTTTCCTGAAACATCTAAAAAACAAAGCAACAGAGCCTAGGGCACTTCCACTTATGGTCCTATAGCTTAGGGAAATTAAAATCAAAAAGACACAGCCACCCCAATGTTTGGGACGCCTCTGTTTACAAGAACCTCGTTTACCGTACAAGTTCAATATCACAGAAAGTGAAAAATGGATAAAGAAGTTGTGGTATTCACTTACAAAGCAATATCACTCAGCAATGAAATCTATGTCATCAGGCCCTTAGCAGCACAATGAGTGGATTCAGGTATGATGATTCTAACTGAAATAAGTCACACAGAAAAAGAAACATCACAAGATATCAGTAATACACGGAATGGAAACTTGGCTACACAGGAACTGAATTACAGAACAGAACAGGGTCTCAAATTTAGAAAAACAACTTATGCTTGCTTAAGGGTAAAGGTGAGTTGGGGTGCTGCATAACCAGAGATCTAAATGAGCACAGATAAAGCTCCTTAAGCCAAATATGGAATAGACAAGAGCTACTCCTTGCTCAACGAAATGGACTCAACACCGCATATTAAACGCCTAAGAATGTACCTGACTAGTAAGTATCTTAAAACCTCTGGATTGCTATGTCTCCGAAAGAGAATCAAGCATGTGTACAGGGGCATAAACGCAGCAGTGATAGGATTGGAGAGGTTCGGTGAGCAAATGAAGAACCTTTGAAGTCATATTGCATGGTACCCATTCCACGGGTTTCAACTACCCAGGTTTAAGGTATTCTTCCTCTAGCTAAAACATGCATGTGGAACCTAGAGTATGATCAACCATGTGATCGGGAGACGTGTTCAAATATGTCTCACTTTTCGTACCCTGGTACTCGGGTGCAACATTCCAGACGCTTTACTAACACTCTACCGACTTGGAGAGTCAGTGCCTTTAACCTCCTGTTTGGCCCAGTTTGCAATTTCTGCGGAAGATGAACAGGAATAGCGAGAACCAATGAGAGACTAGCTGGAGGTGTCTGGACGGGCAAATTTAACTCTCATTTCCCACCAGGAAGAGGAATTAACCAAAGGCTCAGCGTGCCGTGCCAGAACCAGATTAGGGCCTGAAGCCATGCTGCGGTGTTGCGGCCAGGTCACAAGAAAGCGAGTTGAAGAAAGGAGCTCAGGGGCACTGTAATTCACAAACCTGCAGAGTTATAAATGACAGCTATCGTCCAAAAATAGACTGAAGTAAGGCTGCCAAGAGGAGTTGAAAGCGGGGCAGAATTGCAGGAAACCGATTTCAGGAGGTAGACTGGAATTGCATTGAAAGCATAGGAAAAGAGGCAGAACGTCCACAATGATGCACTTGGCCAAAAAGGGCGTATGCGTTTTTTCCTGAATATATTCAGGAAAAAACGCATACGCCCTTTTTGGCCAACCAAGCAAGCTTGCAAAAGAAATCTGCCCTACAATGAAGTCTCACTTCCCCCCGGTCAAAAGGGCCATCTGAAAAAAGTGTAAAATCCAGAAAGGCAGGACAGGCCATGGAGAACTGGGCGCCTTGTTATGCTGATGGGCGGGATGTAAATTGCCAACAGACACTCGGGAGAAGTGTATGGTGTTTCCTGAAACATCTAAAAAACAAAGCAACAGAGCCTAGGGCACTGCCACTTATGGTCCTATAGCTTAGGGAAATTAAAATCAAAAAGACACAGCCACCCCAAAGTTTGGGACGCCTCTGTTTACAAGAACCTCGTTTACAGTACAAGTTCAACATCGCAGAAAGTGAAAAATGGATAAAGAACTTGTCGTACTTACGTACAATGCAGTATCACTCAGCAATGAAATCTATGTCATCAGCCCCGTAGCAGCATAATGAGTGGATTCAGGTACGATGATTCTAACTGAAATAAGTCACACAGAAAAAGAAACATCATAAGATATCACTAATACACGGAATGTAAACTTGGCTACACAGGAACTGCATTCCAAAACAGAAGAGGGTCTCAAATTTAGAAAACCAACTTATGCTTGCTTAAGGGGAAAGGTGAGTTGGGGTGCTGCATAAAACCAGAGATTGAAATGAGCACAGATAAAGTTCCTTAAGTCAAATATGGAATAGACAAGAGCTACTCCTTGCTCAACAAAATGGACTCAACACCGCATATTAAACGCCTAAGAATGTACCTGACTAGTAAGTATCGTAAAACCTATGGATTGCTATGTCTGCAAAAGAGAATCAAGCATGTGTACAGGGGCATAAACGCAGCAGTGATAGGATTGGAGAGGTTCGGTGAGCAAATGAAGACCCTTTGAAGTCATATTGCATGGTACCCATTCCACGGGTTTCAACTACCCAGGTTTTAGGTATTCTTCCTTCAGCTAAAACATGCATGTGGAACCCAAGTATGATCAACCATGTGAACGGGAGACATGTTCAAATATGTCTCAGTTTTCCTCCCCTGGTACTCGGGTGCAACATTCCAGACGCTTTACTAACACTCTCCCCACTTGGAGAGTCAGCGCCTTTAACCTCCTGTTTGGCCCAGTTTGCAATTTCTGCGGAAGATGAACAGGAATAGCGAGAACCAATGAGAGGCTAGCTGGAGGTGTCTGGACGGGCAAATTTAACTCTCATTTCCCACCAGGAAGAGGAAATAACCAAAGGCTCAGCGTGCCGTACCGGAACCAGATTAGGGCCTGAAGCCATCCTGCGGTGTTGCGGCCAGGTCACAAGAAAGCGAGTTGAAGCAAGGAGCTCAGGGGCACTGTAATTCACAAACCTGCAGAGTTATAAATGACAGCTATCGTCCAAAAATAGACTGAAGTAAGGCTGCCAAGAGGACTTGAAAGCGGGGCAGAATTGCAGGAAACCGATTTCAGGAGGTAGACTGGAATTGCATTGAAAGCATAGGAAAAGAGGCAGAACATACACAATGATGCACTTGGCCAAAAAGGGCGTATGCGTTTTTTCCTGAATATATTCAGGAAAAAACGCATACGCGCTTTTTGACCAACCAAGCAAGCTTGCAAAGGAAATCTGCACTACAATGAAGTCTCACTTCCCCCCGGTCAAAAGGGCCATCTGAAAAAAGTGTAAAATCCAGAAAGGCAGGACAGGCCATGGAGAACTGGGAGCCTTGTTATGCTGATGGGCGGGATGTAAATTGCCAACAACCACTCGGGAGAAGTGTATGGTGTTTCCTGAAACATCAAAAAACAAAGCAACAGAACCTAGGGCACTTCCACTTATGGTCCTATAGCTTAGGGAAATTAAAATCAAAAAGACACAGCCACCCCAAAGTTTGGGACGCCTCTGTTTACAAGAACCTCGTTTACAGTACAAGTTCAACATCGCAGAAAGTGAAAAATGGATAAAGAAGTTGTGGTATTCACTTACAAAGCAATATCACTCAGCAATGAAATCTATATCATCAGGCCCTTAGCAGCACAATGAGTGGATTCAGGTATGATGATTCTAACTGAAATAAGTCACACAGAAAAAGAAACATCATAAGATATCAGTAATACACGGAATGGAAACTTGGCTACACAGGAACTGAATTACAGAACAGAACAGGGTCTCAAATTTAGAAAACCAACTTATGCTTGCTTAAGGGTAAAGGTGAGTTGGGGTGCTGCATAAAACCAGAGATTGAAATGAGCACAGATAAAGTTCCTTAAGCCAAATATGGAATAGACAAGAGCTACTCCTTGCTCAACGAAATGGACTCAACACCGCATATTAAACGCCTAAGAATGTACCTGACTTGTAAGTATCTTAAAACCTATGGATTGCTATGTCTCCGAAAGAGAATCAAGCATGTGTACAGGGGCATAAACGCAGCAGTGATAGGATTGGAGAGGTTCGGTGAGCAAATGAAGACCCTTTGAAATCATATTGCATGGTACCCATTCCACGGGTTTCAACTACCCAGGTTTAAGGTATTCTTCCTTCAGCTAAAACATGCATGTGGAACCTAGAGTATGATCAACCATGTGATCGGGAGACGTGTTCAAATATGTCTCAGTTTTCCTCCCCTGGTACTCGGGTGCAACATTCCAGACGCTTTACTAACACTCTCCCCACTTGGAGAGTCAGCGCCTTTAACCTCCTGTTTGGCCCAGTTTGCAATTTCTGCGCAAGATGAACAGGAATAGCGAGAACCAATGAGAGGGTAGCTGGAGGTGTCTGGACGGGCAAATTTAACTCTCATTTCCCACCAGGAAGAGGAAATAACCAAAGGCTCAACGTGCCGTGCCGGAACCAGATTAGGGCCTGAAGCCATCCTGCGGTGTTGCGGCCAGGTCACAAGAAAGCGAGTTGAAGAAAGGAGCTCAGGGGCACTGTAATTCACAAACCTGCAGAGTTATAAATGACAGCTATCGTCCAAAAATAGACTGAAGTAAGGCTGCCAAGAGGACTTGAAAGCGGGGCAGAATTGCAGGAAACCGATTTCAGGAGGTAGACTGGAATTGCATTGAAAGCATAGGAAAAGAGGCAGAACGTCCACAATGATGCACTTGGCCAAAAAGGGCGTATGCGTTTTTTCCTGAATATATTCAGGAAAAAACGCATACGCCCTTTTTGGCCAACCAAGCAAGCTTGCAAAGGAAATCTGCACTACAATGAAGTCTCACTTCCCCCCGGTCAAAAGGGCCATCTGAAAAAAGTGTAAAATCCAGAAAGGCAGGACAGGCCATTGAGAACTGGGAGCCTTGTTATGCTGATGGGCGGGATGTAAATTGCCAACAGACACTCGGGAGAAGTGTATGGTGTTTCCTGAAACATCGAAAAAACAAAGCAACAGAGCCTAGGGCACTGCCACTTATGGTCCTATAGCTTAGGGAAATTAAAATCAAAAAGACACAGCCACCCCAAAGTTCGGGACGCCTCTGTTTACAAGAACCTCGTTTACAGTACAAGTTCAACATCGCAGAAAGTGAAAAATGGATAAAGAAGTTGTGGTATTTACTTACAAAGCAAAATCACTCAGCAATGAAATCTATGTCATCAGGCCCTTAGCATCACAATGAGTGGATTCAGGTATGATGATTCTAACTGAAATAAGTCACACAGAAAAGAAACATCATAAGATATCAGTAATACACGGAATGTAAACTTGGCTACACAGGAACTGAATTACAGAACAGAACAGGGTCTCAAATTTAGAAAACCAACTTATGCTTGCTTAAGGGTAAAGGTGAGTTGGGGTGCTGCATAAAACCAGAGATTGAAATGAGCACAGATAAAGTTCCTTAAGTCAAATATGGAATAGACAAGAGCTACTCCTTGCTCAACAAAATGGACTCAACACCGCATATTAAACGCCTAAGAATGTACCTGACTAGTAAGTATCGTAAAACCTATGGATTGCTATGTCTGCAAAAGAGAATCAAGCATGTGTACAGGGGCATAAACGCAGCAGTGATAGGATTGGAGAGGTTCGGTGAGCAAATGAAGACCCTTTGAAGTCATATTGCATGGTACCCATTCCACGGGTTTCAACTACCCAGGTTTTAGGTATTCTTCCTTCAGCTAAAACATGCATGTGGAACCCAAGTATGATCAACCATGTGAACGGGAGACATGTTCAAATATGTCTCAGTTTTCCTCCCCTGGTACTCGGGTGCAACATTCCAGACGCTTTACTAACACTCTCCCCACTTGGAGAGTCAGCGCCTTTAACCTCCTGTTTGGCCCAGTTTGCAATTTCTGCGGAAGATGAACAGGAATAGCGAGAACCAATGAGAGGCTAGCTGGAGGTGTCTGGACGGGCAAATTTAACTCTCATTTCCCACCAGGAAGAGGAAATAACCAAAGGCTCAGCGTGCCGTACCGGAACCAGATTAGGGCCTGAAGCCATCCTGCGGTGTTGCGGCCAGGTCACAAGAAAGCGAGTTGAAGCAAGGAGCTCAGGGGCACTGTAATTCACAAACCTGCAGAGTTATAAATGACAGCTATCGTCCAAAAATAGACTGAAGTAAGGCTGCCAAGAGGACTTGAAAGCGGGGCAGAATTGCAGGAAACCGATTTCAGGAGGTAGACTGGAATTGCATTGAAAGCATAGGAAAAGAGGCAGAACGTCCACAATGATGCACTTGGCCAAAAAGGGCGTATGCGTTTTTTCCTGAATATATTCAGGAAAAAACGCATACGCCCTTTTTGGCCAACCAAGCAAGCTTGCAAAGGAAATCTGCACTACAATGAAGTCTCACTTCCCCCCGGTCAAAAGGGCCATCTGAAAAAAGTGTACAATCCAGAAAGGCAACAGGCCATGGAGAACTGGGAGCCTTGTTATGCTGATGGGCGGGATGTAAGTTGCCAACAGACACTTCGGAGAAGTGTATGGTGTTTCCTGAAACATCTAAAAAACAAAGCAACAGAGCCTAGGGCACTTCCACTTATGGTCCTATAGCTTAGGGAAATTAAAATAAAAAAGACACAGCCACCCCAAAGTTTGGAACGGCTCTGTTTACAAGAACCTCGTTTACAGTACAAGTTCAACATCGCAGAAAGTGAAAAATGGATAAAGAAGTTGTGGTATTCACTTACAAAGCAATATCACTCAGCAATGAAATCTATATCATCAGGCCCTTAGCAGCACAATGAGTGGATTCAGGTATGATGATTCTAACTGAAATAAGTCACACAGAAAAAGAAACATCATAAGATATCAGTAATACACGGAATGGAAACTTGGCTACACAGGAACTGAATTACAGAACAGAACAGGGTCTCAAATTTAGAAAACCAACTTATGCTTGCTTAAGGGTAAAGGTGAGTTGGGGTGCTGCATAAAACCAGAGATTGAAATGAGCACAGATAAAGTTCCTTAAGCCAAATATGGAATAGACAAGAGCTACTCCTTGCTCAACGAAATGGACTCAACACCGCATATTAAACGCCTAAGAATGTACCTGACTTGTAAGTATCTTAAAACCTATGGATTGCTATGTCTCCGAAAGAGAATCAAGCATGTGTACAGGGGCATAAACGCAGCAGTGATAGGATTGGAGAGGTTCGGTGAGCAAATGAAGACCCTTTGAAGTCATATTGCATGGTACCCATTCCACGGGTTTCAACTACCCAGGTTTAAGGTATTCTTCCTTCAGCTAAAACATGCATGTGGAACCTAGAGTATGATCAACCATGTGATCGGGAGACGTGTTCAAATATGTCTCAGTTTTCCTCCCCTGGTACTCGGGTGCAACATTCCAGACGCTTTACTAACACTCTCCCCACTTGGAGAGTCAGCGCCTTTAACCTCCTGTTTGGCCCAGTTTGCAATTTCTGCGGAAGATGAACAGGAATAGCGAGAACCAATGAGAGGGTAGCTGGAGGTGTCTGGACGGGCAAATTTAACTCTCATTTCCCACCAGGAAGAGGAAATAACCAAAGGCTCAACGTGCCGTGCCGGAACCAGATTAGGGCCTGAAGCCATCCTGCGGTGTTGCGGCCAGGTCACAAGAAAACGAGTTGAAGAAAGGAGCTCAGGGGCACTGTAATTCACAAACCTGCAGAGTTATAAATGACAGCTATCGTCCAAAAATAGACTGAAGTAAGGCTGCCAAGAGGACTTGAAAGCGGGGCAGAATTGCAGGAAACCGATTTCAGGAGGTAGACTGGAATTGCATTGAAAGCATAGGAAAAGAGGCAGAACATACACAATGATGCACTTGGCCAAAAAGGGCGTATGCGTTTTTTCCTGAATATATTCAGGAAAAAACGCATACGCCCTTTTTGACCAACCAAGCAAGCTTGCAAAGGAAATCTGCACTACAATGAAGTCTCACTTCCCCCCGGTCAAAAGGGCCATCTGAAAAAAGTGTAAAATCCAGAAAGGCAGGACAGGCCATGGAGAACTGGGAGCCTTGTTATGCTGATGGGCGGGATGTAAATTGCCAACAACCACTCGGGAGAAGTGTATGGTGTTTCCTGAAACATCAAAAAACAAAGCAACAGAACCTAGGGCACTTCCACTTATGGTCCTATAGCTTAGGGAAATTAAAATCAAAAAGACACAGCCACCCCAAAGTTTGGGACGCCTCTGTTTACAAGAACCTCGTTTACAGTACAAGTTCAACATCGCAGAAAGTGAAAAATGGATAAAGAAGTTGTGGTATTTACTTACAAAGCAATATCACTCAGCAATGAAATCTGTGTCATCAGGCCCTTAGCAGCACAATGAGTGGATTCAGGTATGATGATTCTAACTGAAATAAGTCACACAGAAAAAGAAACATCACAAGATATCAGTAATACACGGAATGGAAACTTGGCTACACAGGAACTGAATTACAGAACAGAACAGGGTCTCAAATTTAGAAAACCAACTTATGCTTGCTTAAGGGTAAAGGTGAGTTGGGGTGCTGCATAAAACCAGAGATTGAAATGAGCACAGATAAAGTTCCTTAAGCCAAATATGGAATAGACAAGAGCTACTCCTTGCTCAATGAAATGGACTCAACACCCCATATTAAACGCCTAAGAATGTACCTGACTAGTAAGTATCTTAAAACCTATGGATTGCTATGTCTCCGAAAGAGAATCAAGCATGTGTACAGGGGCATAAACGCAGCAGTGATAGGATTGGAGCGGTTCGGTGAGCAAATGAAGACCCTTTGAAGTCATATTGCATGGTACCCTTTCCACGGGTTTCAACTACCCAGGTTTAAGGTATTCTTCCTTCAGCTAAAACATGCATGTGGAACCTAGAGTATGATCAACCATGTGATCGGGAGACGTGTTCAAATATGTCTCAGTTTTCCTCCCCTGGTACTCGGGTGCAACATTCCAGACGCTTTACTAACACTCTCCCCACTTGGAGAGTCAGTCCCTTTAACCTCCTGTTTGGCCCAGTTTGCAATTTCTGCGCAAGATGAACAGGAATAGCGAGAACCAATGAGAGGCTAGCTGGAGGTGTCTGGACGGGCAAATTTAACTCTCATTTCCCACCAGGAAGAGGAATTAACCAAAGGCTCAGTGTGCCGGGCCGGAACCAGATTAGGGCCTGAAGCCATCCTGCGGTGTTGCGGCCAGGTCACAAGAAAGCGAGTTGAAGAAAGGAGCTCAGGGGCACTGTAATTCACAAACCTGCAGAGTTATAAATGACAGCTATCGTCCAAAAATAGACTGAAGTAAGGCTGCCAAGAGGACTTGAAAGCGGGGCAGAATTGCAGGAAACCGATTTCAGGAGGTAGACTGGAATTGCATTGAAAGCATAGGAAAAGAGGCAGAACGTCCACAATGATGCACTTGGCCAAAAAGGGCGTATGCGTTTTTTCCTGAATATATTCAGGAAAAAACGCATACGCCCTTTTTGGCCAACCAAGCAAGCTTGCAAAGGAAATCTGCACTACAATGAAGTCTCACTTCCCCCCGGTCAAAAGGGCCATCTGAAAAAAGTGTACAATCCAGAAAGGCAACAGGCCATGGAGAACTGGGAGCCTTGTTATGCTGATGGGCGGGATGTAAATTGCCAACAGACACTTCGGAGAAGTGTATGGTGTTTCCTGAAACATCTAAAAAACAAAGCAACAGAGCCTAGGGCACTTCCACTTATGGTCCTATAGCTTAGGGAAATTAAAATAAAAAAGACACAGCCACCCCAAAGTTTGGAACGGCTCTGTTTACAAGAACCTCGTTTACAGTACAAGTTCAACATCGCAGAAAGTGAAAAATGGATAAAGAAGTTGTGGTATTCACTTACAAAGCAATATCACTCAGCAATGAAATCTATATCATCAGGCCCTTAGCAGCACAATGAGTGGATTCAGGTATGATGATTCTAACTGAAATAAGTCACACAGAAAAAGAAACATCATAAGATATCAGTAATACACGGAATGGAAACTTGGCTACACAGGAACTGAATTACAGAACAGAACAGGGTCTCAAATTTAGAAAACCAACTTATGCTTGCTTAAGGGTAAAGGTGAGTTGGGGTGCTGCATAAAACCAGAGATTGAAATGAGCACAGATAAAGTTCCTTAAGCCAAATATGGAATAGACAAGAGCTACTCCTTGCTCAACGAAATGGACTCAACACCGCATATTAAACGCCTAAGAATGTACCTGACTTGTAAGTATCTTAAAACCTATGGATTGCTATGTCTCCGAAAGAGAATCAAGCATGTGTACAGGGGCATAAACGCAGCAGTGATAGGATTGGAGAGGTTCGGTGAGCAAATGAAGACCCTTTGAAGTCATATTGCATGGTACCCATTCCACGGGTTTCAACTACCCAGGTTTAAGGTATTCTTCCTTCAGCTAAAACATGCATGTGGAACCTAGAGATTGATCAACCATGTGATCGGGAGACGTGTTCAAATATGTCTCAGTTTTCGTACCCTGGTACTCGGGTGCAACATTCCAGACGCTTTACTAACACTCTCCCGACTTGGAGAGTCAGTCCCTTTAAACTCCTGTTTGGCCCAGTTTGCAATTTCTGCGGAAGATGAACAGGAATAGCGAGAACCAATGAGAGGCTAGCTGGAGGTGTCTGGACGGGCAAATTTAACTCTCATTTCCCACCAGGAAGAGGAATTAACCAAAGGCTCAGCGTGCCGGGCCGGAACCAGATTAGGGCCTGAAGCCATCCTGCGGTGTTGCGGCCAGCTCAAAAGAAAGCGAGTTGAAGAAAGGAGCTCAGGGGCACTGTAATTCACAAACCTGCAGAGTTATAAATGACAGCTATCGTCCAAAAATAGACTGAAGTAAGGCTGCCAAGAGGACTTGAAAGCGGGGCAGAATTGCAGGAAACCGATTTCAGGAGATAGACTGGAATTGCATTGAAAGCATAGGAAAAGAGGCAGAACGTCCACAATGATGCACTTGGCCAAAAAGGGCGTATGCGTTTTTTCCTGAATATATTCAGGAAAAAACGCATACGCCCTTTTTGGCCAACCAAGCAAGCTTGCAAAGGAAATCTGCACTACAATGAAGTCTCACTTCCCCCCGGTCAAAAGGGCCATCTGAGATAAGTGTAAAATCCAGAAAGGCAGGACAGGCCATGGAGAACTGGGAGCCTTGTTATGCTGATGGGCGGGATGTAAATTGCCAACAGACACTCGGGAGAAGTGTATGGTGTTTCCTGAAACATCTAAAAAACAAAGCAACAAAGCCTAGGGCACTTCCACTTATGGTCCTATAGCTTAGGGAAATTAAAATCAAAAAGACACAGCCACCCCAAAGTTTGGAACGGCTCTGTTTACAAGAACCTCGTTTACAGTACAAGTTCAACATCGCAGAAAGTGAAAAATGGATAAAGTAGTTGTGGTATTCACTTACAAAGCAATATCACTCAGCAATGAAATCTATGTCATCAGGCACTTAGCAGCACAATGAGTGGATTCAGGTATGATGATTCTAACTGAAATAAGTCACACAGAAAAAGAAACATCATAAGATATCAGTAATACACGGAATGGAAACTTGGCTACACAGGAACTGAATTACAGAACAGAACAGGGTCTCAAATTTAGAAAACCAACTTATGCTTGCTTAAGGGTAAAGGTGAGTTGGGGTGCTGCATAAAACCAGAGATTGAAATGAGCACAGATAAAGTTCCTTAAGCCAAATATGGAATAGACAAGAGCTACTCCGTGCTCAACGAAATGGACTCAACACCGCATATTAAACGCCTAAGAATGTACCTGACTAGTAAGTATCTTAAAACCTATGGATTGCTATGTCTCCGAAAGAGAATCAAGCATGTGTACAGGGACATAAATGCAGCAGTGATAGGATTGGAGAGGTTCGGTGAGCAAATGAAGACCCTTTGAAGTCATATTGCATGGTACCCATTCCACGGGTTTCAACTACCCAGGTTTAAGGTATTCTTCCTTCAGCTAAAACATGCATGTTGAACCTAGAGTATGATCAACCATGTGATCGGGAGACGTGTTCAAATATGTCTCAGTTTTCGTACCCTGGTACTCGTGTGCAACATTCCAGATGCTTTACTAACACTCTCCCGACTTGGAGAGTCAGTCCCTTTAACCTCCTGTTTGGCCCAGTTTGCAATTTCTGCGGAAGATGAACAGGAATAGCGAGAACCAATGAGAGACTAGCTGGAGGTGTCTGGACGGGCAAATTTAACTCTCATTTCCCACCAGGAACAGGAATTAACCAAAGGCTCAGCGTGCCGTGCCGGAACCAGATTAGGGCCTGAAGCCATCCTGCGGAGTTGCGGCCAGGTCACAAGAAAGCGAGTTGAAGAAAGGAGCTCAGGGGCACTGTAATTCACAAACCTGCAGAGTTATAAATGACAGCTATCGTCCAAAAATAGACTGAAGTAAGGCTGCCAAGAGGACTTGAAAGCGGGGCAGAATAGCAGGAAACCGATTTCAGGAGGTAGACTGAAATTGCATTGAAAGCATAGGAAAAGAGGCAGAACGTCCACAATGATGCACTTGGCCAAAAAGGGCGTATGCGTTTTTTCCTGAATATATTCAGGAAAAAACGCATACGCCCTTTTTGGCCAACCAAGCAAGCTTGCAAAGGAAATCTGCACTACAATGAAGTCTCACTTCCCCCTGGTCAAAAGGGCCATCTGAAAAAAGTGTAAAATCCAGAAAGGCAGGACAGGCCATGGAGAACTGGGAGCCTTGTTATGCTGATGGGCGGGATGTAAATTGCCAACAGACACTCCGGAGAAGTGTATGGTGTTTCCTGAAACATCTAAAAAACAAAGCAACAGAGCCTAGGGCACTTCAACTTATGGTCCTATAGCTTAGGGAAATTAAAATCAAAAAGACACAGCCACCCCAAAGTTTCGAACGGCTCTGTTTACAAGAACCTCGTTTACAGTACAAGTTCAACATCGCAGAAAGTGAAAAATGGATAAAGAATTTGTGGTATTTACTTACAATGCAGTATCACTCAGCAATGAAATCTATGTCATCAGGCCCGTAGCAGCATAATGAGTGGATTCAGGTACGATGATTCTAACTGAAATAAGTCACACAGAAAAAGCAACATCATAAGATATCACTAATACACGGAATGTAAACTTGCCTACACAGGAACTGAATTCCAAAACAGAACAGGGTCTCAAATTTAGAAAACCAACTTATGCTTGCTTAAGGGTAAAGGTGAGTTGGGGTGCTGCATAAAACCAGAGATTGAAATGAGCACAGATAAAGTTCCTTAAGCCAAATATGGAATAGACAAGAGCTACTCCTTGCTCAACGAAATGGACTCAACACCGCATATTAAACGCCTAAGAATGTACCTGACTAGTAAGTATCTTAAAACCTATGGATTGCTATGTCTCCAAAAGAGAATCAAGCATGTGTACAGGGGCATAAACGCAGCAGTGATAGGATTGGAGAGGTTCGTGAGCAAATGAAGACCCTTTGAAGTCATATTGTATGGTACCCATTCCACGCGTTTCAACTACCCAGGTTTAAGGTATTCTTCCTTCAGCTAAAACATGCATGTGGAACCCAGAGTATGATCAACCATGTGATCGGGAGACGTGTTCAAATATGTCTCAGTTTTCCTCCCCTGGTACTCGGGTGCAACATTCCAGACGCTTTACTAACCCTCTCCCTACTTGGAGAGTCAGCGCCTTTAACCTCCTGTTTGGCCCAGTTTGCAATTTCTTCGGAAGATGAACAGGAATAGCGAGAACCAATGAGAGACTAGCTGGAGGTGTCTGAACGGGCAAATTTAACTCTCATTTCCCACCAGGAAGAGGAAATAACCAAAGGCTCAGTGTGCCGTGCCGGAACCAGATTAGGGCCTGAAGCCATCCTGCGGTGTTGCGGCCAGGTCACAAGAAAGCGAGTTGAAGAAAGGAGCTCAGGGGCACTGTAATTCACAAACCTGCAGAGTTATAAATGACAGCTATCGTCCAAAAATAGACTGAAGTAAGGCTGCCAAGAGGACTTGAAAGCGGGGCAGAATTGCAGGAAACCGATTTCAGGAGGTAGACTGGAATTGCATTGAAAGCATAGGAAAAGAGGCAGAACGTCCACAATGATGCACTTGGCCAAAAAGGGCGTATGCGTTTTTTCCTGAATATATTCAGGAAAAAACGCATACGCCCTTTTTGGCCAACCAAGCAAGCTTGCAAAGGAAATCTGCACTACAATGCAGTCTCACTTCCCCCCGGTCAAAAGGGCCATCTGAAAAAAGTGTAAAATCCAGAAAGGCAGGACAGGCCATGGAGAACTGGGAGCCTTGTTATGCTGATGGGCGGGATGTAAATTGCCAACAACCACTAGGGAGAAGTGTATGGTGTTTCCTGAAACATCTAAAAAACAAAGCAACAGAGCCTAGGGCACTTCCACTTATGGTCCTATAGCTTAGGGAAATTAAAATCAAAAAGACACAGCCACCCCAAAGTTTGGAACGGCTCTGTTTACAAGAACCTCGTTTACAGTACAAGTTCAACATCGCAGAAAGTGAAAAATGGATAAAGAAATTGTGGTATTTACTTACAAAGCAATATCACTCAGCAATGAAATCTGTGTCATCAGGCCCTTAGCAGCACAATGAGTGGATTCAGGTGTGATGATTCTAACTGAAATAAGTCACACAGAAAAAGAAACATCATAAGATATCAGTAATACACGGAATGTAAACTTGGCTACACAGGAACTGAATTACAGAACAGAACAGGGTCTCAAATTTAGAAAACCAACTTATGCTTGCTTAAGGGGAAAGGTGAGTTGGGGTGCTGCATAAAACCAGAGATTGAAATGAGCACAGATAAAGTTCCTTAAGCCAAATATGGAATAGACAAGAGCTACTCCTTGCTCAACGAAATGGACTCAAAACCCCATATTAAACGCCTAAGAATGTACCTGACTAGTAAGTATCTTAAAACCTATGGATTGCTATGTCTCCGAAAGAGAATCAAGCGTGTGTACAGGGGCATAAACGCAGCAGTGATAGGATTGGAGAGGTTTGGTGAGCAAATGAAGACCCTTTGAAGTCATATTGCATGGTACCCATTCCACGGGTTTCAACTACCCAGGTTTTAGGTATTCTTCCTTCAGCTAAAACATGCATGTGGAACCTAGAGATTGATCAACCATGTGATCGGGAGACGTGTTCAAATATGTCTCAGTTTTCGTACCCTGGTACTCGGGTGCAACATTCCAGACGCTTTACTAACACTCTCCCGACTTGGAGAGTCAGTCCCTTTAACCTCCTGTTTGGCCCAGTTTGCAATTTCTGCGGAAGATGAACAGGAATAGCGAGAACCAATGAGAGGCTAGCTGGAGGTGTCTGGCCGGGCAAATTTAACTCTCATTTCCCACCAGGAAGAGGAATTAACCAAAGGCTCAGCGTGCCGGGCCGGAACCAGATTAGGGCCTGAAGCCATCCTGCGGTGTTGCAGCCAGCTTAAAAGAAAGCGAGTTGAAGAAAGGAGCTCAGGGGCACTGTAATTCACAAACCTGCAGAGTTATAAATGACAGCTATCGTCCAAAAATAGACTGAAGTAAGGCTGCCAAGAGGACTTGAAAGCGGGGCAGAATTGCAGGAAACCGATTTCAGGAGATAGACTGGAATTGCATTGAAAGCATAGGAAAAGAGGCAGAACGTCCACAATGATGCACTTGGCCAAAAAGGGCATATGCGTTTTTTCCTGAATATATTCAGGAAAAAACGCATACGCCCTTTTTGGCCAACCAAGCAAGCTTGCAAAGGAAATCTGCACTACAATGCAGTCTCACTTCCCCCCGGTCAAAAGGGCCATCTGAAAAAAGTGTAAAATCCAGAAAGGCAGGACAGGCCATGGAGAACTGGGCGCCTTGTTATGCTGATGGGCGGGATGTAAATTGCCAACAGACACTCGGGAGAAGTGTATGGTGTTTCCTGAAACATCTAAAAAACAAAGCAACAGAACCTAGGGCACTTCCACTTATGGTGCTATAGCTTAGGGAAATTAAAATCAAAAAGACACAGCCACCCCAAAGTTTGGAACGGCTCTGTTTAGAAGAACCTCGTTTACAGTACAAGTTCAACATCGCAGAAAGTGAAAAATGGATAAAGAAGTTGTGGTATTTACTTACAAAGCAATATCACTCAGCAATGAAATCTGTGTCATCAGGCCCTTAGCAGCACAATGAGTGGATTCAGGTATGATGATTCTAACTGAAATAAGTCACACAGAAAAAGAAACATCATAAGATATCAGTAATACACGGAATGGAAACTTGGCTACACAGGAACTGAATTACAGAACAGAACAGGGTCTCAAATTTAGAAAACCAACTTATGCTTGCTTAAGGGGAAAGGTGAGTTGGGGTGCTGCATAAAACCAGAGATTGAAATGAGCACAGATAAAGTTCCTTAAGCCAAATATGGAATAGACAAGAGCTACTCCTTGCTCAACGAAATGGACTCAAAACCCCATATTAAATGCCTAAGAATGTACCTGACTAGTAAGTATCTTAAAACCTATGGATTGCTATGTCTCCGAAAGAGAATCAAGCGTGTGTACAGGGGCATAAACGCAGCAGTGATAGGATTGGAGAGGTTCGGTGAGCAAATGAAGACCCTTTGAAGTCATATTGCATGGTACCCATTCCACGGGTTTCAACTACCCAGGTTTTAGGTATTCTTCCTTCAGCTAAAACATGCATGTGGAACCCAAGTATGATCAACCATGTGAACGGGAGACGTGTTCAAATATGTCTCAGTTTTCCTCCGCTGGTACTCGGGTGCAACATTCCAGACGCTTTACTAACACTCTCCCGAGTTGGAGAGTCAGTGCCTTTAACCTCCTGATTGGCCCAGTTTGCAATTTCTTCGGAAGATGAACAGGAATAGCGAGAACCAATGAGAGACTAGCTGGAGGTGTCTGAACGGGCAAATTTAACTCTCATTTCCCACCAGGAAGAGGAAATAACCAAAGGCTCAGTGTGCCGTGCCGGAACCAGATTAGGGCCTGAAGCCATCCTGCAGTGTTGCGGCCAGGTCACAAGAAAGCGAGTTGAAGAAAGGAGCTCAGGGGCACTGTAATTCACAAACCTGCAGAGTTATAAATGACAGCTATCGTCCAAAAATAGACTGAAGTAAGGCTGCCAAGAGGACTTGAAAGCGGGGCAGAATTGCAGGAAACCGATTTCAGGAGGTAGACTGGAATTGCATTGAAAGCATAGGAAAAGAGGCAGAACGTCCACAATGATGCACTTGGCCAAAGAGGGCGTATGCGTTTTTTCCTGAATATATTCAGGAAAAAACGCATACGCCCTTTTTGGCCAACCAAGCAAGCTTGCAAAGGAAATCTGCACTACAATGCAGTCTCACTTCCCCCCGGTCAAAAGGGCCATCTGAAAAAAGTGTAAAATCCAGAAAGGCAGGACAGGCCATGGAGAACTGGGAGCCTTGTTATGCTGATGGGCGGGATGTAAATTGCCAACAACCACTAGGGAGAAGTGTATGGTGTTTCCTGAAACATCTAAAAAACAAAGCAACAGAGCCTAGGGCACTTCCACTTATGGTCCTATAGCTTAGGGAAATTAAAATCAAAAAGACACAGCCACCCCAAAGTTTGGAACGGCTCTGTTTACAAGAACCTCGTTTACAGTACAAGTTCAACATCGCAGAAAGTGAAAAATGGATAAAGAAATTGTGGTATTTACTTACAAAGCAATATCACTCAGCAATGAAATCTGTGTCATCAGGCCCTTAGCAGCACAATGAGTGGATTCAGGTGTGATGATTCTAACTGAAATAAGTCACACAGAAAAAGAAACATCATAAGATATCAGTAATACACGGAATGTAAACTTGGCTACACAGGAACTGAATTACAGAACAGAACAGGGTCTCAAATTTAGAAAACCAACTTATGCTTGCTTAAGGGGAAAGGTGAGTTGGGGTGCTGCATAAAACCAGAGATTGAAATGAGCACAGATAAAGTTCCTTAAGCCAAATATGGAATAGACAAGAGCTACTCCTTGCTCAACGAAATGGACTCAAAACCCCATATTAAACGCCTAAGAATGTACCTGACTAGTAAGTATCTTAAAACCTATGGATTGCTATGTCTCCGAAAGAGAATCAAGCGTGTGTACAGGGGCATAAACGCAGCAGTGATAGGATTGGAGAGGTTCGGTGAGCAAATGAAGACCCTTTGAAGTCATATTGCATGGTACCCATTCCACGGGTTTCAACTACCCAGGTTTTAGGTATTCTTCCTTCAGCTAAAACATGCATGTGGAACCTAGAGATTGATCAACCATGTGATCGGGAGACGTGTTCAAATATGTCTCAGTTTTCGTACCCTGGTACTCGGGTGCAACATTCCAGACGCTTTACTAACACTCTCCCGACTTGGAGAGTCAGTCCCTTTAACCTCCTGTTTGGCCCAGTTTGCAATTTCTGCGGAAGATGAACAGGAATAGCGAGAACCAATGAGAGGCTAGCTGGAGGTGTCTGGACGGGCAAATTTAACTCTCATTTCCCACCAGGAAGAGGAATTAACCAAAGGCTCAGCGTGCCGGGCCGGAACCAGATTAGGGCCTGAAGCCATCCTGCGGTGTTGCAGCCAGCTTAAAAGAAAGCGAGTTGAAGAAAGGAGCTCAGGGGCACTGTAATTCACAAACCTGCAGAGTTATAAATGACAGCTATCGTCCAAAAATAGACTGAAGTAAGGCTGCCAAGAGGACTTGAAAGCGGGGCAGAATTGCAGGAAACCGATTTCAGGAGATAGACTGGAATTGCATTGAAAGCATAGGAAAAGAGGCAGAACGTCCACAATGATGCACTTGGCCAAAAAGGGCGTATGCGTTTTTTCCTGAATATATTCAGGAAAAAACGCATACGCCCTTTTTGGCCAACCAAGCAAGCTTGCAAAGGAAATCTGCACTACAATGAAGTCTCACTTCCCCCCGGTCAAAAGGGCCATCTGAAAAAAGTGTAAAATCCAGAAAGGCAGGACAGGCCATGGAGAACTGGGCGCCTTGTTATGCTGATGGGCGGGATGTAAATTGCCAACAGACACTCGGGAGAAGTGTATGGTGTTTCCTGAAACATCTAAAAAACAAAGCAACAGAACCTAGGGCACTTCCACTTATGGTGCTATAGCTTAGGGAAATTAAAATCAAAAAGACACAGCCACCCCAAAGTTTGGAACGGCTCTGTTTACAAGAACCTCGTTTACAGTACAAGTTCAACATCGCAGAAAGTGAAAAATGGATAAAGAAGTTGTGGTATTTACTTACAAAGCAATATCACTCAGCAATGAAATCTGTGTCATCAGGCCCTTAGCAGCACAATGAGTGGATTCAGGTATGATGATTCTAACTGAAATAAGTCACACAGAAAAAGAAACATCATAAGATATCAGTAATACACGGAATGGAAACTTGGCTACACAGGAACTGAATTACAGAACAGAACAGGGTCTCAAATTTAGAAAACCAACTTATGCTTGCTTAAGGGGAAAGGTGAGTTGGGGTGCTGCATAAAACCAGAGATTGAAATGAGCACAGATAAAGTTCCTTAAGCCAAATATGGAATAGACAAGAGCTACTCCTTGCTCAACGAAATGGACTCAAAACCCCATATTAAATGCCTAAGAATGTACCTGACTAGTAAGTATCTTAAAACCTATGGATTGCTATGTCTCCGAAAGAGAATCAAGCGTGTGTACAGGGGCATAAACGCAGCAGTGATAGGATTGGAGAGGTTCGGTGAGCAAATGAAGACCCTTTGAAGTCATATTGCATGGTACCCATTCCACGGGTTTCAACTACCCAGGTTTTAGGTATTCTTCCTTCAGCTAAAACATGCATGTGGAACCCAAGTATGATCAACCATGTGAACGGGAGACGTGTTCAAATATGTCTCAGTTTTCCTCCGCTGGTACTCGGGTGCAACATTCCAGACGCTTTACTAACACTCTCCCGAGTTGGAGAGTCAGTGCCTTTAACCTCCTGTTTGGCCCAGTTTGCAATTTCTTCGGAAGATGAACAGGAATAGCGAGAACCAATGAGAGACTAGCTGGAGGTGTCTGAACGGGCAAATTTAACTCTCATTTCCCACCAGGAAGAGGAAATAACCAAAGGCTCAGTGTGCCGTGCCGGAACCAGATTAGGGCCTGAAGCCATCCTGCGGTGTTGCGGCCAGGTCACAAGAAAGCGAGTTGAAG
Organism: Delphinus delphis; assembly: GCF_949987515.2. NCBI lineage: Eukaryota > Metazoa > Chordata > Mammalia > Artiodactyla > Delphinidae > Delphinus > Delphinus delphis. The sequence continues at coordinate 270,611 of NW_027192875.1, read as the reverse complement.
AAAGGAGCTCAGGGGCACTGTAACTCACAAACCTGCAGAGTTATAAATGACAGCTATCGTCCAAAAATAGACTGAAGTAAGGCTGCCAAGAGGACTTGAAAGCGGGGCAGAATTGCAGGAAACCGATTTCAGGAGGTAGACTGGAATTGCATTGAAAGCATAGGAAAAGAGGCAGAACGTCCACAATGATGCACTTGGCCAAAAAGGGCGTATGCGTTTTTTCCTGAATATATTCAGGAAAAAACGCATACGCCCTTTTTGGCCAACCAAGCAAGCTTGCAAAGGAAATCTGCACTACAATGCAGTCTCACTTCCCCCCGGTCAAAAGGGCCATCTGAAAAAAGTGTAAAATCCAGAAAGGCAGGACAGGCCATGGAGAACTGGGAGCCTTGTTATGCTGATGGGCGGGATGTAAATTGCCAACAACCACTAGGGAGAAGTGTATGGTGTTTCCTGAAACATCTAAAAAACAAAGCAACAGAACCTAGGGCACTTCCACTTATGGTCCTATAGCTTAGGGAAATTAAAATCAAAAAGACACAGCCACCCCAAAGTTTGGAACGGCTCTGTTTACAAGAACCTCGTTTACAGTACAAGTTCAACATCGCAGAAAGTGAAAAATGGATAAAGAAATTGTGGTATTTACTTACAAAGCAATATCACTCAGCAATGAAATCTGTGTCATCAGGCCCTTAGTAGCACAATGAGTGGATTCAGGTATGATGATTCTAACTGAAATAAGTCACACAGAAAAAGAAACATCATAAGATATCAGTAATACACGGAATGTAAACTTGGCTACACAGGAACTGAATTACAGAACAGAACAGGGTCTCAAATTTAGAAAACCAACTTATGCTTGCTTAAGGGGAAAGCTGAGTTGGGGTGCTGCATAAAACCAGAGATTGAAATGAGCACAGATAAAGTTCCTTAAGCCAAATATGGAATAGACAAGAGCTACTCCTTGCTCAACGAAATGGACTCAACACCGCATATTAAACGCCTAAGAATGTACCTGACTAGTAAGTATCTTAAAACCTATGGATTGCTATGTCTCCGAAAGAGAATCAAGCATGTGTACAGGGGCATAAACGCAGCAGTGATAGGATTGGAGAGGTTCGGTGAGCAAATGAAGACCCTTTGAAGTCATATTGCATGGTACCCATTCCACGGGTTTCAACTACCCAGGTTTAAGGTATTCTTCCTTCAGCTAAAACATGCATGTGGAACCTAGAGATTGATCAACCATGTGATCGGGATACGTGTTCAAATATGTCTCAGTTTTCGTACCCTGGTACTCGGGTGCAACATTCCAGACGCTTTACTAACACTCTCCCGACTTGGAGAGTCAGTCCCTTTAACCTCCTGTTTGGCCCAGTTTGCAATTTCTGCGGAAGATGAACAGGAATAGCGAGAACCAATGAGAGGCTAGCTGGAGGTGTCTGGACGGGCAAATTTAACTCTCATTTCCCACCAGGAAGAGGAATTAACCAAAGGCTCAGCGTGCCGGGCCGGAACCAGATTAGGGCCTGAAGCCATCCTGCGGTGTTGCGGCCAGCTCAAAAGAAAGCGAGTTGAAGAAAGGAGCTCAGGGGCACTGTAATTCACAAACCTGCAGAGTTATAAATGACAGCTATCGTCCAAAAATAGACTGAAGTAAGGCTGCCAAGAGGACTTGAAAGCGGGGCAGAATTGCAGGAAACCGATTTCAGGAGATAGACTGGAATTGCATTGAAAGCATAGGAAAAGAGGCAGAACGTCCACAATGATGCACTTGGCCAAAAAGGGCGTATGCGTTTTTTCCTGAATATATTCAGGAAAAAACGCATACGCCCTTTTTGGCCAACCAAGCAAGCTTGCAAAGGAAATCTGCACTACAATGAAGTCTCACTTCCCCCCGGTCAAAAGGGCCATCTGAAAAAAGTGTAAAATCCAGAAAGGCAGGACAGGCCATGGAGAACTGGGAGCCTTGTTATGCTGATGGGCGGGATGTAAATTGCCAACAACCACTCGGGAGAAGTGTATGGTGTTTCCTGAAACATCTAAAAAACAAAGCAACAGAACCTAGGGCACTTCCACTTATGGTGCTATAGCTTAGGGAAATTAAAATCAAAAGGACACAGCCACCCCAAAGTTTGGAACGGCTCTGTTTACAAGAACCTCGTTTACAGTACAAGTTCAACATCGCAGAAAGTGAAAAATGGATAAAGAAGTTGTGGTATTTACTTACAAAGCAATATCACTCAGCAATGAAATCTGTGTCATCAGGCCCTTAGCAGCACAATGAGTGGATTCAGGTATGATGATTCTAACTGAAATAAGTCACACAGAAAAAGAAACATCATAAGATATCAGTAATACACGGAATGGAAACTTGGCTACACAGGAACTGAATTACAGAACAGAACAGGGTCTCAAATTTAGAAAACCAACTTATGCTTGCTTAAGGGGAAAGGTGAGTTGGGGTGCTGCATAAAACCAGAGATTGAAATGAGCACAGATAAAGTTCCTTAAGCCAAATATGGAATAGACAAGAGCTACTCCTTGCTCAACGAAATGGACTCAACACCGCATATTAAACGCCTAAGAATGTACCTGACTAGTAAGTATCTTAAAACCTATGGATTGCTATGTCTCCGAAAGAGAATCAAGCATGTGTACAGGGGCATAAACGCAGCAGTGATAGGATTGGAGAGGTTCGGTGAGCAAATGAAGACCCTTTGAAGTCATATTGCATGGTACCCATTCCACGGGTCTCAACTCTCCAGGTTTAAGGTATTCTTCCTTCAGCTAAAACATGCATGTGGAACCCAGAGTATGATCAACCGTGTGATCGGGAGACGTGTTCAAATATGTCTCAGTTTTCGTACCCTGGTACTCGGGTGCAACATTCCAGACGCTTTACTAACACTCTCCCGACTTGGAGAGTCAGTCCCTTTAACCTCCTGTTTGGCCCAGTTTGCAATTTCTGCGGAAGATGAACAGGAATAGCGAGAACCAATGAGAGGCTAGCTGGAGGTGTCTGGACGGGCAAATTTAACTCTCATTTCCCACCAGGAAGAGGAATTAACCAAAGGCTCAGCGTGCCGGGCCGGAACCAGATTAGGGCCTGAAGCCATCCTGCGGTGTTGCGGCCAGCTCAAAAGAAAGCGAGTTGAAGAAAGGAGCTCAGGGGCACTGTAATTCACAAACCTGCAGAGTTATAAATGACAGCTATTGTCCAAAAATAGACTGAAGTAAGGCTGCCAAGAGGACTTGAAAGCGGGGCAGAATTGCAGGAAACCGATTTCAGGAGATAGACTGGAATTGCATTGAAAGCATAGGAAAAGAGGCAGAACGTCCACAATGATGCACTTGGCCAAAAAGGGCGTATGCGTTTTTTCCTGAATATATTCAGGAAAAAACGCATACGCCCTTTTTGGCCAACCAAGCAAGCTTGCAAAGGAAATCTGCACTACAATGAAGTCTCACTTCCCCCCGGTCAAAAGGGCCATCTGAAAAAAGTGTAAAATCCAGAAAGGCAGGACAGGCCATGGAGAACTGGGAGCCTTGTTATGCTGATGGGCGGGATGTAAATTGCCAACAACCACTCGGGAGAAGTGTATGGTGTTTCCTGAAACATCTAAAAAACAAAGCAACAGAACCTAGGGCACTTCCACTTATGGTGCTATAGCTTAGGGAAATTAAAATCAAAAGGACACAGCCACCCCAAAGTTTGGAACGGCTCTGTTTACAAGAACCTCGTTTACAGTACAAGTTCAACATCGCAGAAAGTGAAAAATGGATAAAGAAGTTGTGGTATTTACTTACAAAGCAATATCACTCAGCAATGAAATCTGTGTCATCAGGCCCTTAGCAGCACAATGAGTGGATTCAGGTATGATGATTCTAACTGAAATAAGTCACACAGAAAAAGAAACATCATAAGATATCAGTAATACACGGAATGGAAACTTGGCTACACAGGAACTGAATTACAGAACAGAACAGGGTCTCAAATTTAGAAAACCAACTTATGCTTGCTTAAGGGGAAAGGTGAGTTGGGGTGCTGCATAAAACCAGAGATTGAAATGAGCACAGATAAAGTTCCTTAAGCCAAATATGGAATAGACAAGAGCTACTCCTTGCTCAACGAAATGGACTCAAAACCCCATATTAAACGCCTAAGAATGTACCTGACTAGTAAGTATCTTAAAACCTATGGATTGCTATGTCTCCAAAAGAGAATCAAGCGTGTGTACAGGGGCATAAACGCAGCAGTGATAGGATTGGAGAGGTTCGGTGAGCAAATGAAGACCCTTTGAAGTCATATTGCATGGTACCCATTACACGGGTCTCAACTCTACAGGTTTAAGGTATTCTTCCTTCAGCTAAAACATGCATGTGGAACCCAGAGTATGATCAACCGTGTGAACGGGAGACGTGTTCAAATATGTCTCAGTTTTCCTCCGCTGGTACTCGGGTGCAACATTCCAGACGCTTTACTAACACTCTCCCGAGTTGGAGAGTCAGTCCCTTTAACCTCCTGTTTGGCCCAGTTTGCAATTTCTGCGGAAGATGAACAGGAATAGCGAGAACCAATGAGAGACTAGCTGGAGGTGTCTGGACGGGCAAATTTAACTCTCATTTCCCACCAGGAAGAGGAATTAACCAAAGGCTCAGCGTGCCGGGCCGGAACCAGATTAGGGCCTGAAGCCATCCTGCGGTGTTGCGGCCAGCTCACGAGAAAGCGAGTTGTAGAAAGGAGCTCAGGGGCACTGTAATTCGCAAACCTGCAGAGTTATAAATGACAGCTATCGTCCAAAAATAGACTGAAGTAAGGCTGCCAAGAGGACTTGAAAGCGGGGCAGAATTGCAGGAAACCGATTTCAGGAGGTAGACTGAAATTGCATTGAAAGCATAGGAAAAGAGGCAGAACGTACACAATGATGCACTTGGCCAAAAAGGGCGTATGCGTTTTTTCCTGAATATATTCAGGAAAAAACGCATACGCCCTTTTTGGCCAACCAAGCAAGCTTGCAAAGGAAATCTGCACTACAATGAAGTCTCACTTCCCCCCGGTCAAAAGGGCCATCTGAAAAAGTGTAAAATCCAGAAAGGCAGGACAGGCCATGGAGAACTGGGAGCCTTGTTATGCTGATGGGCGGGATGTAAATTGCCAACAGACACTCGGGAGAAGTGTATGGTGTTTCCTGAAACATCTAAAAAACAAAGCAACAGAGCCTAGGGCACTGCCACTTATGGTCCTATAGCTTAGGGAAATTAAAATCAAAAAGACACAGCCACCCCAAAGTTTGGGACGCCTCTGTTTACAAGAACCTCGTTTACAGTACAAGTTCAACATCGCAGAAAGTGAAAAATGGATAAAGAAGTTGTGGTATTTACTTACAAAGCAATATCACTCAGCAATGAAATCTGTGTCATCAGGCCCTTAGCAGCACAATGAGTGTGTTCAGGTATGATGATTCTAACTGAAATAAGTCACACAGAAAAAGAAACATCATAAGATATCACTAATACACGGAATGTAAACTTGGCTACATAGGAACTGCATTCCAAAACTGAACAGGGTCTCAAATTTAGAAAACCAACTTATGCTTGCTTAAGGGGAAAGGTGAGTTGGGGTGCTGCATAAAACCAGAGATTGAAATGAGCAGAGATAAAGTTCCTTAAGCCAAATATGGAATAGACAAGAGCTACTCCTTGCTCAACGAAATGGACTCAACACCGTATATTAAACGCCTAAGAATGTACCTGACTAATAACTATCTTAAAACCTATGGATTGCTATGTCTCCAAAAGAGAATCAAGCGTGTGTACAGGGGCATAAACGCAGCAGTGATAGGATTGGAGAGGTTCGGTGAGCAAATGAAAACCCTTTGAAGTCATATTGCATGGTACCCATTCCACGGGTTTCAACTACGCAGGTTTAAGGTATTCTTCCTTCAGCTAAAACATGCATGTGGAACCTAGAGTATGATCAACCATGTGATCGGGAGACGTGTTCATATATGTCTCAGTTTTAGTACCCTGGTACTCGGGTGCAACATTCCAGACGCTTTACTAACACTCTCCCGACTTGGAGAGTCAGTCCCTTTAAACTCCTGTTTGGCCCAGTTTGCAATTTCTGCGGAAGATGAACAGGAATAGCGAGAACCAATGAGAGACTAGCTGGAGGTGTCTGGACGGGCAAATTTAACTTTCATTTCCCACCAGGAAGAGGAATTAACCAAAGGCTCAGCATGCCGGGCCAGAACCAGATTAGGGCCTGAAGCCATCCTGCGGTGTTGCGGCCAGGTCACAAGAAAGCGAGTTGAAGAAAGGAGCTCAGGGGCACTGTAATTCACAAACCTGCAGAGTTATAAATGACAGCTATCGTCCAAAAATATACTGAAGTAAGGCTGCCAAGAGGACTTGAAAGCGGGGCAGAATTTCAGGAAACCAATTTCAGGAGGTAGACTGGAATTGCATTGAAAGCATAGGAAAAGAGGCAGAACGTCCACAATGATGCACTTGGCCAAAAAGGGCGTATGCGTTTTTTCCTGAATATATTCAAGAAAAAACGCATACGCACTTTTTGGCCAACCAAGCAAGCTTGCAAAGGAAATCTGCACTAAAATGAAGTCTCACTTCCCCCCGGTCAAAAGGGCCATCTGAAAAAAGTGTAAAATCCAGAAAGGCAGGACAGGCCATGGAGAACTGGGAGCCTTGTTATGCTGATGGGCGGGATGTAAATTGCCAATAACCACTCGGGAGAAGTGTATGGTGTTTCCTGAAACATCTAAAAAACAAAGCAACAGAGCCTAGGGCACTTCCACTTATGGTCCTATAGCTTAGGGAAATTAAAATCAAAAAGACACAGCCACCCCAAAGTTTGGAACGGCTCTGTTTACAAGAACCTCGTTTACAGTATAAGTTCAACATCGCAGAAAGTGAAAAATGGATAAAGAAGTTGTGGTATTCACTTACAAAGCAATATCATTCAGCAATGAAATCTATGTCATCAGGCCCTTAGCAGCACAATGAGTGGATTGAGGTATGATGATTCTAACTGAAATAAGTCACACAGAAAAAGAAACATCATAAGATATCAGTAATACACGGAATGGAAACTTGGCTACACAGGAACTGAATTACAGAACAGAACAGGGTCTCAAATTTAGAAAACCAACTTATGCTTGCTTAAGGGTAAAGGTGAGTTGGGGTGCTGCATAAAACCAGAGATTGAAATAAGCACAGATAAAGTTCCTTAAGCCAAATATGGAATAGACAAGAGCTACTCCTTGCTCAACGAAATGGACTCAACACCGCATATTAAACGCCTAAGAATGTACCTGACTAGTAAGTATCTTAAAACCTATGGATTGCTATGTCTCCGAAAGAGAATCAAGCATGTGTACAGGGACATAAACGCAGCAGTGATAGGATTGGAGAGGTTCGGTGAGCAAATGAAGACCCTTTGAAGTCATATTGCATGGTACCCATTCCACGGGTTTCAACTACCCAGGTTTTAGGTATTCTTCCTTCAGCTAAAACATGCATGTGGAACCCAAGTATGATCAACCATGTGAACGGGAGACGTCTTCAAATATGTCTCAGTTTTCCTCCGCTGGTACTCGGGTGCAACATTCCAGACGCTTTACTAACACTCTCCCGACTTGGAGAGTCAGTCCCTTTAACCTCCTGTTTGGCCCAGTTTGCAATTTCTGCGGAAGATGAACAGGAATAGCGAGAACCAATGAGAGACTAGCTGGAGGTGTCTGGACGGGCAAATTTAACTCTCATTTCCCACCAGGAAGAGGAATTAACCAAAGGCTCAGCATGCCGTGCCGGAACCAGATTAGGGCCTGAAGCCATCCTGCGGTGTTGCGGCCAGCTCACAAGAAAGCGAGTTGAAGAAAGGAGCTCAGGGGCACTGTAATTCACAAACCTGCAGAGTTATAAATGACAGCTATCGTCCAAAAATAGACTGAAGTAAGGCTGCCAAGAGGACTTGAAAGCGGGGCAGAATTGCAGGAAACCGATTTCAGGAGGTAGACTGGAATTGCATTGAAAGCATAGGAAAAGAGGCAGAACGTCCACAATGATGCACTTGGCCAAAAAGGGCGTATGCGTTTTTTCCTGAATATATTCAGGAAAAAACGCATACGCCCTTTTTGGCCAACCAAGCAAGCTTGCAAAGGAAATCTGCACTACAATGCAGTCTCACTTCCCCCCGGTCAAAAGGGCCATCTGAAAAAAGTGTAAAATCCAGAAAGGCAGGACAGGCCATGGAGAACTGGGAGCCTTGTTATGCTGATGGGCGGGATGTAAATTGCCAACAGACACTCGGGAGAAGTGTATGGTGTTTCCTGAAACATCTAAAAAACAAAGCAACAGAGCCTAGGGCACTTCCACTTATGGTCCTATAGCTTAGGGAAATTAAAATCAAAAAGACACAGCCACCCCAAAGTTTGGAACGGCTCTGTTTACAAGAACCTCGTTTACAGTACAAGTTCAACATCGCAGAAAGTGAAAAATGGATAAAGTAGTTGTGGTATTCACTTACAAAGCAATATCACTCAGCAATGAAATCTATGTCATCAGGCCCTTAGCAGCACAATGAGTGGATTCAGGTATGATGATTCTAACTGAAATAAGTCACACAGAAAAAGAAACATCATAAGATATCAGTAATACACGGAATGGAAACTTGGCTACACAGGAACTGAATTACAGAACAGAACAGGGTCTCAAATTTAGAAAACCAACTTATGCTTGCTTAAGGGTAAAGGTGAGTTGGGGTGCTGCATAAAACCAGAGATTGAAATGAGCACAGATAAAGTTCCTTAAGCCAAATATGGAATAGACAAGAGCTACTCCGTGCTCAACGAAATGGACTCAACACCGCATATTAAACGCCTAAGAATGTACCTGACTAGTAAGTATCTTAAAACCTATGGATTGCTATGTCTCCGAAAGAGAATCAAGCATGTGTACAGGGACATAAACGCAGCAGTGATAGGATTGGAGAGGTTCGGTGAGCAAATGAAGACCCTTTGAAGTCATATTGCATGGTACCCATTCCACGGGTTTCAACTACCCAGGTTTAAGGTATTCTTCCTTCAGCTAAAACATGCATGTGGAACCTAGAGTATGATCAACCATGTGATCGGGAGACGTGTTCAAATATGTCTCAGTTTTCGTACCCTGGTACTCGTGTGCAACATTCCAGATGCTTTACTACCACTCTCCCGACTTGGAGAGTCAGTCCCTTTAACCTCCTGTTTGGCCCAGTTTGCAATTTCTGCGGAAGATGAACAGGAATAGCGAGAACCAATGAGAGACTAGCTGGAGGTGTCTGGACGGGCAAATTTAACTCTCATTTCCCACCAGGAACAGGAATTAACCAAAGGCTCAGCGTGCCGTGCCGGAACCAGATTAGGGCCTGAAGCCATCCTGCGGTGTTGCGGCCAGGTCACAAGAAAGCGAGTTGAAGAAAGGAGCTCAGGGGCACTGTAATTCACAAACCTGCAGAGTTATAAATGACAGCTATCGTCCAAAAATAGACTGAAGTAAGGCTGCCAAGAGGACTTGAAAGCGGGGCAGAATAGCAGGAAACCGATTTCAGGAGGTAGACTGAAATTGCATTGAAAGCATAGGAAAAGAGGCAGAACGTCCACAATGATGCACTTGGCCAAAAAGGGCGTATGCGTTTTTTCCTGAATATATTCAGGTAAAAACGCATACGCCCTTTTTGGCCAACCAAGCAAGCTTGCAAAGGAAATCTGCACTACAATGAAGTCTCACTTCCCCCCGGTCAAAAGGGCCATCTGAAAAAAGTGTAAAATCCAGAAAGGCAGGACAGGCCATGGACAACTGGGAGCCTTGTTATGCTGATGGGCGGGATGTAAATTGCCAACAGACACTCCGGAGAAGTGTATGGTGTTTCCTGAAACATCTAAAAAACAAAGCAACAGAGCCTAGGGCACTTCAACTTATGGTCCTATAGCTTAGGGAAATTAAAATCAAAAGGACACAGCCACCCCAAAGTTTGGAACGGCCCTGTTTACAAGAACCTCGTTTACAGTACAAGTTCAACATCGCAGAAAGTGAAAAATGGATAAAGAAGTTGTGGTATTTACTTACAAAGCAATATCACTCAGCAATGAAATCTATGTCATCAGGCCCTTAGCAGCACAATGAGTGGATTCAGGTATGATGATTCTAACTGAAATAAGTCACACAGAAAAAGAAACATCATAAGATATCAGTAATACACGGAATGGAAACTTGGCTACACAGGAACTGAATTACAGAACAGAACAGGGTCTCAAATTTAGAAAACCAACTTATGCTTGCTTAAGGGGAAAGGTGAGTTGGGGTGCTGCATAAAACCAGAGATTGAAATGAGCACAGATAAAGTTCCTTAAGCCAAATATGGAATAGACAAGAGCTACTCCTTGCTCAACGAAATGGACTCAAAACCCCATATTAAATGCCTAAGAATGTACCTGACTAGTAAGTATCTTAAAACCTATGGATTGCTATGTCTCCGAAAGAGAATCAAGCGTGTGTACAGGGGCATAAACGCAGCAGTGATAGGATTGGAGAGGTTCGGTGAGCAAATGAAGACCCTTTGAAGTCATATTGCATGGTACCCATTCCACGGGTTTCAACTACCCAGGTTTTAGGTATTCTTCCTTCAGCTAAAACATGCATGTGGAACCCAAGTATGATCAACCATGTGAACGGGAGACGTCTTCAAATATGTCTCAGTTTTCCTCCGCTGGTACTCGGGTGCAACATTCCAGACGCTTTACTAACACTCTCCCGTGTTGGAGAGTCAGTGCCTTTAACCTCCTGTTTGGCCCAGTTTGCAATTTCTTCGGAAGATGAACAGGAATAGCGAGAACCAATGAGAGACTAGCTGGAGGTGTCTGAACGGGCAAATTTAACTCTCATTTCCCACCAGGAAGAGGAAATAACCAAAGGCTCAGCGTGCCGTGCCGGAACCAGATTAGGGCCTGAAGCCATCCTGCGGTGTTGCGGCCAGGTCACAAGAAAGCGAGTTGAAGAAAGGAGCTCAGGGGCACTGTAATTCACAAACCTGCAGAGTTATAAATGACAGCTATCGTCCAAAAATAGACTGAAGTAAGGCTGCCAAGAGGACTTGAAAGCGGGGCAGAATTGCAGGAAACCGATTTCAGGAGGTAGACTGGAATTGCATTGAAAGCATAGGAAAAGAGGCAGAACGTCCACAATGATGCACTTGGCCAAAAAGGGCGTATGCGTTTTTTCCTGAATATATTCAGGAAAAAACGCATACGCCCTTTTTGGCCAACCAAGCAAGCTTGCAAAGGAAATCTGCACTACAATGCAGTCTCACTTCCCCCCGGTCAAAAGGGCCATCTGAAAAAAGTGTAAAATCCAGAAAGGCAGGACAGGCCATGGAGAACTGGGAGCCTTGTTATGCTGATGGGCGGGATGTAAATTGCCAACAACCACTAGGGAGAAGTGTATGGTGTTTCCTGAAACATCTAAAAAACAAAGCAACAGAACCTAGGGCACTTCCACTTATGGTCCTATAGCTTAGGGAAATTAAAATCAAAAAGACACAGCCACCCCAAAGTTTGGAACGGCTCTGTTTACAAGAACCTCGTTTACAGTACAAGTTCAACATCGCAGAAAGTGAAAAATGGATAAAGAAGTTGTGGTATTTACTTACAAAGCAATATCACTCAGCAATGAAATCTGTGTCATCAGGCCCTTAGCAGCACAATGAGTGGATTCAGGTATGATGATTCTAACTGAAATAAGTCACACAGAAAAAGAAACATCATAAGATATCAGTAATACACGGAATGGAAACTTGGCTACACAGGAACTGAATTACAGAACAGAACAGGGTCTCAAATTTAGAAAACCAACTTATGCTTGCTTAAGGGGAAAGGTGAGTTGGGGTGCTGCATAAAACCAGAGATTGAAATGAGCACAGATAAAGTTCCTTAAGCCAAATATGGAATAGACAAGAGCTACTCCTTGCTCAACGAAATGGACTCAAAACCCCATATTAAACGCCTAAGAATGTACCTGACTAGTAAGTATCTTAAAACCTATGGATTGCTATGTCTCCAAAAGAGAATCAAGCGTGTGTACAGGGGCATAAACGCAGCAGTGATAGGATTGGAGAGGTTCGGTGAGCAAATGAAGACCCTTTGAAGTCATATTGCATGGTACCCATTACACGGGTCTCAACTCTACAGGTTTAAGGTATTCTTCCTTCAGCTAAAACATGCATGTGGAACCCAGAGTATGATCAACCGTGTGAACGGGAGACGTGTTCAAATATGTCTCAGTTTTCCTCCGCTGGTACTCGGGTGCAACATTCAAGACGCTTTACTAACACTCTCCCGAGTTGGAGAGTCAGTCCCTTTAACCTCCTGTTTGGCCCAGTTTGCAATTTCTGCGGAAGATGAACAGGAATAGCGAGAACCAATGAGAGACTAGCTGGAGGTGTCTGGACGGGCAAATTTAACTCTCATTTCCCACCAGGAAGAGGAATTAACCAAAGGCTCAGCGTGCCGTGCCGGAACCAGATTAGGGCCTGAAGCCATCCTGCGGTGTTGCGGCCAGCTCACGAGAAAGCGAGTTGTAGAAAGGAGCTCAGGGGCACTGTAATTCGCAAACCTGCAGAGTTATAAATGACAGCTATCGTCCAAAAATAGACTGAAGTAAGGCTGCCAAGAGGACTTGAAAGCGGGGCAGAATTGCAGGAAACCGATTTCAGGAGGTAGACTGAAATTGCATTGAAAGCATAGGAAAAGAGGCAGAACGTACACAATGATGCACTTGGCCAAAAAGGGCGTATGCGTTTTTTCCTGAATATATTCAGGAAAAAACGCATACGCCCTTTTTGGCCAACCAAGCAAGCTTGCAAAGGAAATCTGCACTACAATGAAGTCTCACTTCCCCCCGGTCAAAAAGGCCATCTGAAAAAGTGTAAAATCCAGAAAGGCAGGACAGGCCATGGAGAACTGGGAGCCTTGTTATGCTGATGGGCGGGATGTAAATTGCCAACAGACACTCGGGAGAAGTGTATGGTGTTTCCTGAAACATCTAAAAAACAAAGCAACAGAGCCTAGGGCACTGCCACTTATGGTCCTATAGCTTAGGGAAATTAAAATCAAAAAGACACAGCCACCCCAAAGTTTGGGACGCCTCTGTTTACAAGAACCTCGTTTACAGTACAAGTTCAACATCGCAGAAAGTGAAAAATGGATAAAGAAGTTGTGGTATTTACTTACAAAGCAATATCACTCAGCAATGAAATCTGTGTCATCAGGCCCTTAGCAGCACAATGAGTGTGTTCAGGTATGATGATTCTAACTGAAATAAGTCACACAGAAAAAGAAACATCATAAGATATCACTAATACACGGAATGTAAACTTGGCTACATAGGAACTGCATTCCAAAACTGAACAGGGTCTCAAATTTAGAAAACCAACTTATGCTTGCTTAAGGGGAAAGGTGAGTTGGGGTGCTGCATAAAACCAGAGATTGAAATGAGCAGAGATAAAGTTCCTTAAGCCAAATATGGAATAGACAAGAGCTACTCCTTGCTCAACGAAATGGACTCAACACCGTATATTAAACGCCTAAGAATGTACCTGACTAATAACTATCTTAAAACCTATGGATTGCTATGTCTCCAAAAGAGAATCAAGCGTGTGTACAGGGGCATAAACGCAGCAGTGATAGGATTGGAGAGGTTCGGTGAGCAAATGAAAACCCTTTGAAGTCATATTGCATGGTACCCATTCCACGGGTTTCAACTACGCAGGTTTAAGGTATTCTTCCTTCAGCTAAAACATGCATGTGGAACCTAGAGTATGATCAACCATGTGATCGGGAGACGTGTTCATATATGTCTCAGTTTTAGTACCCTGGTACTCGGGTGCAACATTCCAGACGCTTTACTAACACTCTCCCGACTTGGAGAGTCAGTCCCTTTAAACTCCTGTTTGGCCCAGTTTGCAATTTCTGCGGAAGATGAACAGGAATAGCGAGAACCAATGAGAGACTAGCTGGAGGTGTCTGGACGGGCAAATTTAACTTTCATTTCCCACCAGGAAGAGGAATTAACCAAAGGCTCAGCATGCCGGGCCAGAACCAGATTAGGGCCTGAAGCCATCCTGCGGTGTTGCGGCCAGGTCACAAGAAAGCGAGTTGAAGAAAGGAGCTCAGGGGCACTGTAATTCACAAACCTGCAGAGTTATAAATGACAGCTATCGTCCAAAAATAGACTGAAGTAAGGCTGCCAAGAGGACTTGAAAGCGGGGCAGAATTGCAGGAAACCGATTTCAGGAGGTAGACTGGAATTGCATTGAAAGCATAGGAAAAGAGGCAGAACGTCCACAATGATGCACTTGGCCAAAAAGGGCGTATGCGTTTTTTCCTGAATATATTCAGGAAAAAACGCATACGCCCTTTTTGGCCAACCAAGCAAGCTTGCAAAGGAAATCTGCACTACAATGCAGTCTCACTTCCCCCCGGTCAAAAGGGCCATCTGAAAAAAGTGTAAAATCCAGAAAGACAGGACAGGCCATGGAGAACTGGGAGCCTTGTTATGCTGATGGGCGGGATGTAAATTGCCAACAGACACTCGGGAGAAGTGTATGGTGTTTCCTGAAACATCTAAAAAACAAAGCAACAGAGCCTAGGGCACTTCCACTTATGGTCCTATAGCTTAGGGAAATTAAAATCAAAAAGACACAGCCACCCCAAAGTTTGGAACGGCTCTGTTTACAAGAACCTCGTTTACAGTACAAGTTCAACATCGCAGAAAGTGAAAAATGGATAAAGTAGTTGTGGTATTCACTTACAAAGCAATATCACTCAGCAATGAAATCTATGTCATCAGGCCCTTAGCAGCACAATGAGTGGATTCAGGTATGATGATTCTAACTGAAATAAGTCACACAGAAAAAGAAACATCATAAGATATCAGTAATACACGGAATGGAAACTTGGCTACACAGGAACTGAATTACAGAACAGAACAGGGTCTCAAATTTAGAAAACCAACTTATGCTTGCTTAAGGGTAAAGGTGAGTTGGGGTGCTGCATAAAACCAGAGATTGAAATGAGCACAGATAAAGTTCCTTAAGCCAAATATGGAATAGACAAGAGCTACTCCGTGCTCAACGAAATGGACTCAACACCGCATATTAAACGCCTAAGAATGTACCTGACTAGTAAGTATCTTAAAACCTATGGATTGCTATGTCTCCGAAAGAGAATCAAGCATGTGTACAGGGACATAAACGCAGCAGTGATAGGATTGGAGAGGTTCGGTGAGCAAATGAAGACCCTTTGAAGTCATATTGCATGGTACCCATTCCACGGGTTTCAACTACCCAGGTTTAAGGTATTCTTCCTTCAGCTAAAACATGCATGTGGAACCTAGAGTATGATCAACCATGTGATCGGGAGACGTGTTCAAATATGTCTCAGTTTTCGTACCCTGGTACTCGTGTGCAACATTCCAGATGCTTTACTACCACTCTCCCGACTTGGAGAGTCAGTCCCTTTAACCTCCTGTTTGGCCCAGTTTGCAATTTCTGCGGAAGATGAACAGGAATAGCGAGAACCAATGAGAGGCTAGCTGGAGGTGTCTGGACGGGCAAATTTAACTCTCATTTCCCACCAGGAACAGGAATTAACCAAAGGCTCAGCGTGCCGTGCCGGAACCAGATTAGGGCCTGAAGCCATCCTGCGGTGTTGCGGCCAGGTCACAAGAAAGCGAGTTGAAGAAAGGAGCTCAGGGGCACTGTAATTCACAAACCTGCAGAGTTATAAATGACAGCTATCGTCCAAAAATAGACTGAAGTAAGGCTGCCAAGAGGACTTGAAAGCGGGGCAGAATAGCAGGAAACCGATTTCAGGAGGTAGACTGAAATTGCATTGAAAGCATAGGAAAAGAGGCAGAACGTCCACAATGATGCACTTGGCCAAAAAGGGCGTATGCGTTTTTTCCTGAATATATTCAGGTAAAAACGCATACGCCCTTTTTGGCCAACCAAGCAAGCTTGCAAAGGAAATCTGCACTACAATGAAGTCTCACTTCCCCCCGGTCAAAAGGGCCATCTGAAAAAAGTGTAAAATCCAGAAAGGCAGGACAGGCCATGGACAACTGGGAGCCTTGTTATGCTGATGGGCGGGATGTAAATTGCCAACAGACACTCCGGGGAAGTGTATGGTGTTTCCTGAAACATCTAAAAAACAAAGCAACAGAGCCTAGGGCACTTCAACTTATGGTCCTATAGCTTAGGGAAATTAAAATCAAAAGGACACAGCCACCCCAAAGTTTGGAACGGCTCTGTTTACAAGAACCTCGTTTACAGTACAAGTTCAACATCGCAGAAAGTGAAAAATGGATAAAGAAGTTGTGGTATTTACTTACAAAGCAATATCACTCAGCAATGAAATCTGTGTCATCAGGCCCTTAGCAGCACAATGAGTGGATTCAGGTATGATGATTCTAACTGAAATAAGTCACACAGAAAAAGAAACATCATAAGATATCAGTAATACACGGAATGGAAACTTGGCTACACAGGAACTGAATTACAGAACAGAACAGGGTCTCAAATTTAGAAAACCAACTTATGCTTGCTTAAGGGGAAAGGTGAGTTGGGGTGCTGCATAAAACCAGAGATTGAAATGAGCACAGATAAAGTTCCTTAAGCCAAATATGGAATAGACAAGAGCTACTCCTTGCTCAACGAAATGGACTCAAAACCCCATATTAAATGCCTAAGAATGTACCTGACTAGTAAGTATCTTAAAACCTATGGATTGCTATGTCTCCGAAAGAGAATCAAGCGTGTGTACAGGGGCATAAACGCAGCAGTGATAGGATTGGAGAGGTTCGGTGAGCAAATGAAGACCCTTTGAAGTCATATTGCATGGTACCCATTCCACGGGTTTCAACTACCCAGGTTTTAGGTATTCTTCCTTCAGCTAAAACATGCATGTGGAACCCAAGTATGATCAACCATGTGAACGGGAGACGTCTTCAAATATGTCTCAGTTTTCCTCCGCTGGTACTCGGGTGCAACATTCCAGACGCTTTACTAACACTCTCCCGTGTTGGAGAGTCAGTGCCTTTAACCTCCTGTTTGGCCCAGTTTGCAATTTCTTCGGAAGATGAACAGGAATAGCGAGAACCAATGAGAGACTAGCTGGAGGTGTCTGAACGGGCAAATTTAACTCTCATTTCCCACCAGGAAGAGGAAATAACCAAAGGCTCAGCGTGCCGTGCCGGAACCAGATTAGGGCCTGAAGCCATCCTGCGGTGTTGCGGCCAGGTCACAAGAAAGCGAGTTGAAGAAAGGAGCTCAGGGGCACTGTAATTCACAAACCTGCAGAGTTATAAATGACAGCTATCGTCCAAAAATAGACTGAAGTAAGGCTGCCAAGAGGACTTGAAAGCGGGGCAGAATTGCAGGAAACCGATTTCAGGAGGTAGACTGGAATTGCATTGAAAGCATAGGAAAAGAGGCAGAACGTCCACAATGATGCACTTGGCCAAAAAGGGCGTATGCGTTTTTTCCTGAATATATTCAGGAAAAAACGCATACGCCCTTTTTGGCCAACCAAGCAAGCTTGCAAAGGAAATCTGCACTACAATGCAGTCTCACTTCCCCCCGGTCAAAAGGGCCATCTGAAAAAAGTGTAAAATCCAGAAAGGCAGGACAGGCCATGGAGAACTGGGAGCCTTGTTATGCTGATGGGCGGGATGTAAATTGCCAACAACCACTCGGGAGAAGTGTATGGTGTTTCCTGAAACATCTAAAAAACAAAGCAACAGAACCTAGGGCACTTCCACTTATGGTCCTATAGCTTAGGGAAATTAAAATCAAAAAGACACAGCCACCCCAAAGTTTGGAACGGCTCTGTTTACAAGAACCTCGTTTACAGTACAAGTTCAACATCGCAGAAAGTGAAAAATGGATAAAGAAGTTGTGGTATTTACTTACAAAGCAATATCACTCAGCAATGAAATCTGTGTCATCAGGCCCTTAGCAGCACAATGAGTGGATTCAGGTATGATGATTCTAACTGAAATAAGTCACACAGAAAAAGAAACATCATAAGATATCAGTAATACACGGAATGTAAACTTGGCTACACAGGAACTGAATTACAGAACAGAACAGGGTCTCAAATTTAGAAAACCAACTTATGCTTGCTTAAGGGGAAAGGTGAGTTGGGGTGCTGCATAAAACCAGAGATTGAAATGAGCACAGATAAAGTTCCTTA
The DNA here is from genome assembly GCF_949987515.2 of Delphinus delphis. Taxonomy (NCBI): domain Eukaryota; kingdom Metazoa; phylum Chordata; class Mammalia; order Artiodactyla; family Delphinidae; genus Delphinus; species Delphinus delphis. Next base: position 252,303 of record NW_027192875.1, on the reverse strand, counting down.
AGCCAAATATGGAATAGACAAGAGCTACTCCTTGCTCAACGAAATGGACTCAACACCGCATATTAAACGCCTAAGAATGTACCTGACTAGTAAGTATCTTAAAACCTATGGATTGCTATGTCTCCGAAAGAGAATCAAGCATGTGTACAGGGGCATAAACGCAGCAGTGATAGGATTGGAGAGGTTCGGTGAGCAAATGAAGACCCTTTGAAGTCATATTGCATGGTACCCATTCCACGGGTTTCAACTACCCAGGTTTAAGGTATTCTTCCTTCAGCTAAAACATGCATGTGGAACCTAGAGATTGATCAACCATGTGATCGGGAGACGTGTTCAAATATGTCTCAGTTTTCGTACCCTGGTACTCGGGTGCAACATTCCAGACGCTTTACTAACACTCTCCCGACTTGGAGAGTCAGTCCCTTTAACCTCCTGTTTGGCCCAGTTTGCAATTTCTGCGGAAGATGAACAGGAATAGCGAGAACCAATGAGAGGCTAGCTGGAGGTGTCTGGACGGGCAAATTTAACTCTCATTTCCCACCAGGAAGAGGAATTAACCAAAGGCTCAGCGTGCCGGGCCGGAACCAGATTAGGGCCTGAAGCCATCCTGCGGTGTTGCGGCCAGGTCACAAGAAAGCGAGTTGAAGAAAGGAGCTCAGGGGCACTGTAATTCACAAACCTGCAGAGTTATAAATGACAGCTATCGTCCAAAAATAGACTGAAGTAAGGCTGCCAAGAGGACTTGAAAGCGGGGCAGAATTGCAGGAAACCGATTTCAGGAGATAGACTGGAATTGCATTGAAAGCATAGGAAAAGAGGCAGAACGTCCACAATGATGCACTTGGCCAAAAAGGGCGTATGCGTTTTTTCCTGAATATATTCAGGAAAAAACGCATACGCCCTTTTTGGCCAACCAAGCAAGCTTGCAAAGGAAATCTGCACTACAATGAAGTCTCACTTCCCCCCGGTCAAAAGGGCCATCTGAAAAAAGTGTAAAATCCAGAAAGGCAGGACAGGCCATGGAGAACTGGGAGCCTTGTTATGCTGATGGGCGGGATGTAAATTGCCAACAACCACTCGGGAGAAGTGTATGGTGTTTCCTGAAACATCTAAAAAACAAAGCAACAGAACCTAGGGCACTTCCACTTATGGTGCTATAGCTTAGGGAAATTAAAATCAAAAGGACACAGCCACCCCAAAGTTTGGAACAGCTCTGTTTACAAGAACCTCGTTTACAGTACAAGTTCAACATCGCAGAAAGTGAAAAATGGATAAAGAAGTTGTGGTATTTACTTACAAAGCAATATCACTCAGCAATGAAATCTGTGTCATCAGGCCCTTAGCAGCACAATGAGTGGATTCAGGTATGATGATTCTAACTGAAATAAGTCACACAGAAAAAGAAACATCATAAGATATCAGTAATACACGGAATGGAAACTTGGCTACACAGGAACTGAATTACAGAACAGAACAGGGTCTCAAATTTAGAAAACCAACTTATGCTTGCTTAAGGGGAAAGGTGAGTTGGGGTGCTGCATAAAACCAGAGATTGAAATGAGCACAGATAAAGTTCCTTAAGCCAAATATGGAATAGACAAGAGCTACTCCTTGCTCAACGAAATGGACTCAAAACCCCATATTAAATGCCTAAGAATGCACCTGACTAGTAAGTATCTTAAAACCTATGGATTGCTATGTCTCCGAAAGAGAATCAAGCGTGTGTACAGGGGCATAAACGCAGCAGTGATAGGATTGGAGAGGTTCGGTGAGCAAATGAAGACCCTTTGAAGTCATATTGCATGGTACCCATTCCACGGGTTTCAACTACCCAGGTTTTAGGTATTCTTCCTTCAGCTAAAACATGCATGTGGAACCCAAGTATGATCAACCATGTGAACGGGAGACGTGTTCAAATATGTCTCAGTTTTCCTCCGCTAGTACTCGGGTGCAACATTCCAGACGCTTTACTAACACTCTCCCGAGTTGGAGAGTCAGTGCCTTTAACCTCCTGTTTGTCCCAGTTTGCAATTTCTTCGGAAGATGAACAGGAATAGCGAGAACCAATGAGAGACTAGCTGGAGGTGTCTGAACGGGCAAATTTAACTCTCATTTCCCACCAGGAAGAGGAAATAACCAAAGGCTCAGCGTGCCGTGCCGGAACCAGATAAGGGCCTGAAGCCATCCTGCGGTGTTGCGGCCAGGTCACAAGAAAGCGAGTTGAAGAAAGGAGCTCAGGGGCACTGTAATTCACAAACCTGCAGAGTTATAAATGACAGCTATCGTCCAAAAATAGACTGAAGTAAGGCTGCCAAGAGGACTTGAAAGCGGGGCAGAATTGCAGGAAACCGATTTCAGGAGGTAGACTGGAATTGCATTGAAAGCATAGGAAAAGAGGCAGAACGTCCACAATGATGCACTTGGCCAAAAAGGGCGTATGCGTTTTTTCCTGAATATATTCAGGAAAAAACGCATACGCCCTTTTTGGCCAACCAAGCAAGCTTGCAAAGGAAATCTGCACTACAATGCAGTCTCACTTCCCCCCGGTCAAAAGGGCCATCTGAAAAAGTGTAAAATCCAGAAAGGCAGGACAGGCCATGGAGAACTGGGAGCATTGTTATGCTGATGGGCGGGATGTAAATTGCCAACAGACACTCGGGAGAAGTGTATGGTGTTTCCTGAAACATCTAAAAAACAAAGCAACAGAGCCTAGGGCACTTCCACTTATGGTCCTATAGCTTAGGGAAATTAAAATCAAAAAGACACAGCCACCCCAAAGTTTGGGACGCCTCTGTTTACAAGAACCTCGTTTACAGTACAAGTTCAACATCGCAGAAAGTGAAAAATGGATAAAGAAGTTGTGGTATTTACTTACAAAGCAATATCACTCAGCAATGAAATCTGTGTCATCAGGCCCTTAGCAGCACAATGAGTGTGTTCAGGTATGATGATTCTAACTGAAATAAGTCACACAGAAAAAGAAACATCATAAGATATCAGTAATACACGGAATGTAAACTTGGCTACACAGGAACTGAATTACAGAACAGAACAGGGTCTCAAATTTAGAAAACCAACTTATGCTTGCTTAAGGGGAAAGGTGAGTTGGGGTGCTGCATAAAACCAGAGATTGAAATGAGCACAGATAAAGTTCCTTAAGCCAAATATGGAATAGACAAGAGCTACTCCTTGCTCAACGAAATGGACTCAACACCGCATATTAAACGCCTAAGAATGTACCTGACTAATAAGTATCTTAAAACCTATGGATTGCTATGTCTCCAAAAGAGAATCAAGCGTGTGTACAGGGGCATAAACGCAGCAGTGATAGGATTGGAGAGGTTCGGTGAGCAAATGAAGACCCTTTGAAGTCATATTGCATGGTACCCATTCCACGGGTTTCAACTACGCAGGTTTAAGGTATTCTTCCTTCAGCTAAAACATGCATGTGGAACCTAGAGTATGATCAACCATGTGATCGGGAGACGTGTTCATATATGTCTCAGTTTTAGTACCCTGGTACTCGGGTGCAACATTCCAGACGCTTTACTAACACTCTCCCGACTTGGAGAGTCAGTCCCTTTAAACTCCTGTTTGGCCCAGTTTGCAATTTCTGCGGAAGATGAACAGGAATAGCGAGAACCAATGAGAGGCTAGCTGGAGGTGTCTGGACGGGCAAATTTAACTCTCATTTCCCACCAGGAAGAGGAATTAACCAAAGGCTCAGCGTGCCGGGCCGGAACCAGATTAGGGCCTGAAGCCATCCTGCGGTGTTGCGGCCAGCTCAAAAGAAAGTGAGTTGAAGAAAGGAGCTCAGGGGCACTGTAATTCACAAACCTGCAGAGTTATAAATGACAGCTATCGTCCAAAAATAGACTGAAGTAAGGCTGCCAAGAGGACTTGAAAGCGGGGCAGAATTGCAGGAAACCGATTTCAGGAGATAGACTGGAATTGCATTGAAAGCATAGGAAAAGAGGCAGAACGTCCACAATGATGCACTTGGCCAAAAAGGGCGTATGCGTTTTTTCCTGAATATATTCAGGAAAAAACGCATACGCCCTTTTTGGCCAACCAAGCAAGCTTGCAAAGGAAATCTGCACTACAATGAAGTCTCACTTCCCCCCGGTCAAAAGGGCCATCTGAAAAAAGTGTAAAATCCAGAAAGGCAGGACAGGCCATGGAGAACTGGGAGCCTTGTTATGCTGATGGGCGGGATATAAATTGCCAACAACCACTCGGGAGAAGTGTATGGTGTTTCCTGAAACATCTAAAAAACAAAGCAACAGAACCTAGGGCACTTCCACTTATGGTGCTATAGCTTAGGGAAATTAAAATCAAAAGGACACAGCCACCCCAAAGTTTGGAACGGCTCTGTTTACAAGAACCTCGTTTACAGTACAAGTTCAACATCGCAGAAAGTGAAAAATGGATAAAGAAGTTGTGGTATTTACTTACAAAGCAATATCACTCAGCAATGAAATCTGTGTCATCAGGCCCTTAGCAGCACAATGAGTGGATTCAGGTATGATGATTCTAACTGAAATAAGTCACACAGAAAAAGAAACATCATAAGATATCAGTAATACACGGAATGGAAACTTGGCTACACAGGAACTGAATTACAGAACAGAACAGGGTCTCAAATTTAGAAAACCAACTTATGCTTGCTTAAGGGGAAAGGTGAGTTGGGGTGCTGCATAAAACCAGAGATTGAAATGAGCACAGATAAAGTTCCTTAAGCCAAATATGGAATAGACAAGAGCTACTCCTTGCTCAACGAAATGGACTCAAAACCCCATATTAAATGCCTAAGAATGTACCTGACTAGTAAGTATCTTAAAACCTATGGATTGCTATGTCTCCGAAAGAGAATCAAGCGTGTGTACAGGGGCATAAACGCAGCAGTGATAGGATTGGAGAGGTTCGGTGAGCAAATGAAGACCCTTTGAAGTCATATTGCATGGTACCCATTCCACGGGTTTCAACTACCCAGGTTTTAGGTATTCTTCCTTCAGCTAAAACATGCATGTGGAACCCAAGTATGATCAACCATGTGAACGGGAGACGTCTTCAAATATGTCTCAGTTTTCCTCCGCTGGTACTCGGGTGCAACATTCCAGACGCTTTACTAACACTCTCCCGAGTTGGAGAGTCAGTGCCTTTAACCTCCTGTTTGGCCCAGTTTGCAATTTCTTCGGAAGATGAACAGGAATAGCGAGAACCAATGAGAGACTAGCTGGAGGTGTCTGAACGGGCAAATTTAACTCTCATTTCCCACCAGGAAGAGGAAATAACCAAAGGCTCAGCGTGCCGTGCCGGAACCAGATTAGGGCCTGAAGCCATCCTGCGGTGTTGCGGCCAGGTCACAAGAAAGCGAGTTGAAGAAAGGAGCTCAGGGGCACTGTAATTCACAAACCTGCAGAGTTATAAATGACAGCTATCGTCCAAAAATAGACTGAAGTAAGGCTGCCAAGAGGACTTGAAAGCGGGGCAGAATTGCAGGAAACCGATTTCAGGAGGTAGACTGGAATTGCATTGAAAGCATAGGAAAAGAGGCAGAACGTCCACAATGATGCACTTGGCCAAAAAGGGCGTATGCGTTTTTTCCTGAATATATTCAGGAAAAAACGCATACGCCCTTTTTGGCCAACCAAGCAAGCTTGCAAAGGAAATCTGCACTACAATGAAGTCTCACTTCCCCCCGGTCAAAAGGGCCATCTGAAAAAGTGTAAAATCCAGAAAGGCAGGACAGGCCATGGAGAACTGAGAGCCTTGTTATGCTGATGGGCGGGATGTAAATTGTCAACAGACACTCGGGAGAAGTGTATGGTGTTTCCTGAAACATCTAAAAAACAAAGCAACAGAGCCTAGGGCACTGCCACTTATGGTCCTATAGCTTAGGGAAATTAAAATCAAAAAGACACAGCCACCCCAAAGTTTGGGACGCCTCTGTTTACAAGAACCTCGTTTACAGTACAAGTTCAACATCGCAGAAAGTGAAAAATGGATAAAGAAGTTGTGGTATTTACTTACAAAGCAATATCACTCAGCAATGAAATCTGTGTCATCAGGCCCTTAGCAGTACAATGAGTGTGTTCAGGTATGATGATTCTAACTGAAATAAGTCACACAGAAAAAGAAACATCATAAGATATCAGTAATACACGGAATGTAAACTTGGCTACATAGGAACTGCATTCCAAAACTGAACAGGGTCTCAAATTTAGAAAACCAACTTATGCTTGCTTAAGGGGAAAGGTGAGTTGGGGTGCTGCATAAAACCAGAGATTGAAATGAGCACAGATAAAGTTCCTTAAGCCAAATATGGAATAGACAAGAGCTACTCCTTGCTCAACGAAATGGACTCAAAACCCCATATTAAATGCCTAAGAATGTACCTGACTAGTAAGTATCTTAAAACCTATGGATTGCTATGTCTCCGAAAGAGAATCAAGCGTGTGTACAGGGGCATAAACGCAGCAGTGATAGGATTGGAGAGGTTCGGTGAGCAAATGAAGACCCTTTGAAGTCATATTGCATGGTACCCATTCCACGGGTTTCAACTACCCAGGTTTTAGGTATTCTTCCTTCAGCTAAAACATGCATGTGGAACCCAAGTATGATCAACCATGTGAACGGGAGACGTCTTCAAATATGTCTCAGTTTTCCTCCGCTGGTACTCGGGTGCAACATTCCAGACGCTTTACTAACACTCTCCCGAGTTGGAGAGTCAGTGCCTTTAACCTCCTGTTTGGCCCAGTTTGCAATTACTTCGGAAGATGAACAGGAATAGCGAGAACCAATGAGAGACTAGCTGGAGGTGTCTGAACGGGCAAATTTAACTCTCATTTCCCACCAGGAAGAGGAAATAACCAAAGGCTCAGCGTGCCGTGCCGGAACCAGATTAGGGCCTGAAGCCATCCTGCGGTGTTGCGGCCAGGTCACAAGAAAGCGAGTTGAAGAAAGGAGCTCAGGGGCACTGTAATTCACAAACCTGCAGAGTTATAAATGACAGCTATCGTCCAAAAATAGACTGAAGTAAGGCTGCCAAGAGGACTTGAAAGCGGGGCAGAATTGCAGGAAACCGATTTCAGGAGGTAGACTGGAATTGCATTGAAAGCATAGGAAAAGAGGCAGAACGTCCACAATGATGCACTTGGCCAAAAAGGGCGTATGCGTTTTTTCCTGAATATATTCAGGAAAAAACGCATACGCCCTTTTTGGCCAACCAAGCAAGCTTGCAAAGGAAATCTGCACTACAATGAAGTCTCACTTCCCCCCGGTCAAAAGGGCCATCTGAAAAAGTGTAAAATCCAGAAAGGCAGGACAGGCCATGGAGAACTGAGAGCCTTGTTATGCTGATGGGCGGGATGTAAATTGTCAACAGACACTCGGGAGAAGTGTATGGTGTTTCCTGAAACATCTAAAAAACAAAGCAACAGAGCCTAGGGCACTGCCACTTATGGTCCTATAGCTTAGGGAAATTAAAATCAAAAAGACACAGCCACCCCAAAGTTTGGGACGCCTCTGTTTACAAGAACCTCGTTTACAGTACAAGTTCAACATCGCAGAAAGTGAATAATGGATAAAGAAGTTGTGGTATTTACTTACAAAGCAATATCACTCAGCAATGAAATCTGTGTCATCAGGCCCTTAGCAGTACAATGAGTGTGTTCAGGTATGATGATTCTAACTGAAATAAGTCACACAGAAAAAGAAACATCATAAGATATCACTAATACACGGAATGTAAACTTGGCTACATAGGAACTGCATTCCAAAACTGAACAGGGTCTCAAATTTAGAAAACCAACTTATGCTTGCTTAAGGGGAAAGGTGAGTTGGGGTGCTGCATAAAACCAGAGATTGAAATGAGCACAGATAAAGTTCCTTAAGCCAAATATGGAATAGACAAGAGCTACTCCTTGCTCAACGAAATGGACTCAACACCGTATATTAAACGCCTAAGAATGTACCTGACTAATAAGTATCTTAAAACCTATGGATTGCTATGTCTCCAAAAGAGAATCAAGCGTGTGTACAGGGGCATAAACGCAGCAGTGATAGGATTGGAGAGGTTCGGTGAGCAAATGAAAACCCTTTGAAGTCTTATTGCATGGTACCCATTCCACGGGTTTCAACTACGCAGGTTTAAGGTATTCTTCCTTCAGCTAAAACATGCATGTGGAACCTAGAGTATGATCAACCATGTGATCGGGAGACGTGTTCATATATGTCTCAGTTTTAGTACCCTGGTACTCGGGTGCAACATTCCAGACGCTTTACTAACACTCTCCCGACTTGGAGAGTCAGTCCCTTTAAACTCCTGTTTGGCCCAGTTTGCAATTTCTGCGGAAGATGAACAGGAATAGCGAGAACCAATGACAGACTAGCTGGAGGTGTCTGGAAGGGCAAATTTAACTCTCATTTCCCACCAGGAAGAGGAATTAACCAAAGGCTCAGCATGCCGGGCCAGAACCAGATTAGGGCCTGAAGCCATCCTGCGGTGTTGCGGCCAGGTCACAAGAAAGCGAGTTGAAGAAAGGAGCTCAGGGGCACTGTAATTCACAAACCTGCAGAGTTATAAATGACAGCTATCGTCCAAAAATATACTGAAGTAAGGCTGCCAAGAGGACTTGAAAGCGGGGCAGAATTGCAGGAAACCAATTTCAGGAGGTAGACTGGAATTGCATTGAAAGCATAGGAAAAGAGGCAGAACGTCCACAATGATGCACTTGGCCAAAAAGGGCGTATGCGTTTTTTCCTGAATATATTCAAGAAAAAACGCATACGCACTTTTTGGCCAACCAAGCAAGCTTGCAAAGGAAATCTGCACTACAATGAAGTCTCACTTCCCCCCGGTCAAAAGGGCCATCTGAAAAAAGTGTAAAATCCAGAAAGGCAGGACAGGCCATGGAGAACTGGGAGCCTTGTTATGCTGATGGGCGGGATGTAAATTGCCAATAACCACTCGGGAGAAGTGTATGGTGTTTCCTGAAACATCTAAAAAACAAAGCAACAGAGCCTAGGGCACTTCCACTTATGGTCCTATAGCTTAGGGAAATTAAAATCAAAAAGACACAGCCACCCCAAAGTTTGGAACGGCTCTGTTTACAAGAACCTCGTTTACAGTACAAGTTCAACATCGCAGAAAGTGAAAAATGGATAAAGAAGTTGTGGTATTTACTTACAAAGCAATATCACTCAGCAATGAAATCTGTGTCATCAGGCCCTTAGCAGTACAATGAGTGTGTTCAGGTATGATGATTCTAACTGAAATAAGTCACACAGAAAAAGAAACATCATAAGATATCACTAATACACGGAATGTAAACTTGGCTACATAGGAACTGCATTCCAAAACTGAACAGGGTCTCAAATTTAGAAAACCAACTTATGCTTGCTTAAGGGGAAAGGTGAGTTGGGGTGCTGCATAAAACCAGAGATTGAAATGAGCACAGATAAAGTTCCTTAAGCCAAATATGGAATAGACAAGAGCTACTCCTTGCTCAACGAAATGGACTCAAAACCCCATATTAAATGCCTAAGAATGTACCTGACTAGTAAGTATCTTAAAACCTATGGATTGCTATGTCTCCGAAAGAGAATCAAGCGTGTGTACAGGGGCATAAACGCAGCAGTGATAGGATTGGAGAGGTTCGGTGAGCAAATGAAGACCCTTTGAAGTCATATTGCATGGTACCCATTCCACGGGTTTCAACTACCCAGGTTTTAGGTATTCTTCCTTCAGCTAAAACATGCATGTGGAACCCAAGTATGATCAACCATGTGAACGGGAGACGTCTTCAAATATGTCTCAGTTTTCCTCCGCTGGTACTCGGGTGCAACATTCCAGACGCTTTACTAACACTCTCCCGAGTTGGAGAGTCAGTGCCTTTAACCTCCTGTTTGGCCCAGTTTGCAATTTCTTCGGAAGATGAACAGGAATAGCGAGAACCAATGAGAGACTAGCTGGAGGTGTCTGAACGGGCAAATTTAACTCTCATTTCCCACCAGGAAGAGGAAATAACCAAAGGCTCAGCGTGCCGTGCCGGAACCAGATTAGGGCCTGAAGCCATCCTGCGGTGTTGCGGCCAGGTCACAAGAAAGCGAGTTGAAGAAAGGAGCTCAGGGGCACTGTAATTCACAAACCTGCAGAGTTATAAATGACAGCTATCGTCCAAAAATAGACTGAAGTAAGGCTGCCAAGAGGACTTGAAAGCGGGGCAGAATTGCAGGAAACCGATTTCAGGAGGTAGACTGGAATTGCATTGAAAGCATAGGAAAAGAGGCAGAACGTCAACAATGATGCACTTGGCCAAAAAGGGCGTATGCGTTTTTTCCTGAATATATTCAGGAAAAAACGCATACGCCCTTTTTGGCCAACCAAGCAAGCTTGCAAAGGAAATCTGCACTACAATGAAGTCTCACTTCCCCCCGGTCAAAAGGGCCATCTGAAAAAGTGTAAAATCCAGAAAGGCAGGACAGGCCATGGAGAACTGAGAGCCTTGTTATGCTGATGGGCGGGATGTAAATTGTCAACAGACACTCGGGAGAAGTGTATGGTGTTTCCTGAAACATCTAAAAAACAAAGCAACAGAGCCTAGGGCACTGCCACTTATGGTCCTATAGCTTAGGGAAATTAAAATCAAAAAGACACAGCCACCCCAAAGTTTGGGACGCCTCTGTTTACAAGAACCTCGTTTACAGTACAAGTTCAACATCGCAGAAAGTGAAAAATGGATAAAGAAGTTGTGGTATTTACTTACAAAGCAATATCACTCAGCAATGAAATCTGTGTCATCAGGCCCTTAGCAGTACAATGAGTGTGTTCAGGTATGATGATTCTAACTGAAATAAGTCACACAGAAAAAGAAACATCATAAGATATCACTAATACACGGAATGTAAACTTGGCTACATAGGAACTGCATTCCAAAACTGAACAGGGTCTCAAATTTAGAAAACCAACTTATGCTTGCTTAAGGGGAAAGGTGAGTTGGGGTGCTGCATAAAACCAGAGATTGAAATGAGCACAGATAAAGTTCCTTAAGCCAAATATGGAATAGACAAGAGCTACTCCTTGCTCAACGAAATGGACTCAACACCGCATATTAAACGCCTAAGAATGTACCTGACTAATAAGTATCTTAAAACCTATGGATTGCTATGTCTCCAAAAGAGAATCAAGCGTGTGTACAGGGGCATAAACGCAGCAGTGATAGGATTGGAGAGGTTCGGTGAGCAAATGAAAACCCTTTGAAGTCTTATTGCATGGTACCCATTCCACGGGTTTCAACTACGCAGGTTTAAGGTATTCTTCCTTCAGCTAAAACATGCATGTGGAACCTAGAGTATGATCAACCATGTGATCGGGAGACGTGTTCATATATGTCTCAGTTTTAGTACCCTGGTACTCGGGTGCAACATTCCAGACGCTTTACTAACACTCTCCCGACTTGGAGAGTCAGTCCCTTTAAACTCCTGTTTGGCCCAGTTTGCAATTTCTGCGGAAGATGAACAGGAATAGCGAGAACCAATGACAGACTAGCTGGAGGTGTCTGGAAGGGCAAATTTAACTCTCATTTCCCACCAGGAAGAGGAATTAACCAAAGGCTCAGCATGCCGGGCCAGAACCAGATTAGGGCCTGAAGCCATCCTGCGGTGTTGCGGCCAGGTCACAAGAAAGCGAGTTGAAGAAAGGAGCTCAGGGGCACTGTAATTCACAAACCTGCAGAGTTATAAATGACAGCTATCGTCCAAAAATATACTGAAGTAAGGCTGCCAAGAGGACTTGAAAGCGGGGCAGAATTGCAGGAAACCAATTTCAGGAGGTAGACTGGAATTGCATTGAAAGCATAGGAAAAGAGGCAGAACGTCCACAATGATGCACTTGGCCAAAAAGGGCGTATGCGTTTTTTCCTGAATATATTCAAGAAAAAACGCATACGCACTTTTTGGCCAACCAAGCAAGCTTGCAAAGGAAATCTGCACTACAATGAAGTCTCACTTCCCCCCGGTCAAAAGGGCCATCTGAAAAAAGTGTAAAATCCAGAAAGGCAGGACAGGCCATGGAGAACTGGGAGCCTTGTTATGCTGATGGGCGGGATGTAAATTGCCAATAACCACTCGGGAGAAGTGTATGGTGTTTCCTGAAACATCTAAAAAACAAAGCAACAGAGCCTAGGGCACTTCCACTTATGGTCCTATAGCTTAGGGAAATTAAAATCAAAAAGACACAGCCACCCCAAAGTTTGGAACGGCTCTGTTTACAAGAACCTCGTTTACAGTACAAGTTCAACATTGCAGAAAGTGCAAAATGGATAAAGAAGTTGTGGTATTCACTTACAAAGCAATATCATTCAGCAATGAAATCTATGTCATCAGGCCCTTAGCAGCACAATGAGTGGATTCAGGTATGATGATTCTAACTGAAATAAGTCACACAGAAAAAGAAACATCATAAGATATCAGTAATACACGGAATGGAACCTTGGCTACACAGGAACTGAATTACAGAACAGAACAGGGTCTCAAATTTAGAAAACCAACTTATGCTTGCTTAAGGGGAAAGGTGAGTTGGGGTGCTGCATAAAACCAGAGATTGAAATAAGCACAGATAAAGTTCCTTAAGCTAAATATGGAATAGACAAGAGCTACTCCTTGCTCAACGAAATGGACTCAACACCGCATATTAAACGCCTAAGAATGTACCTGACTAGTAAGTATCTTAAAACCTATGGATTGCTATGTCTCCGAAAGAGAATCAAGCATGTGTACAGGGACATAAACGCAGCAGTGATAGGATTGGAGAGGTTCGGTGAGCAAATGAAGACCCTTTGAAGTCATATTGCATGGTACCCATTCCACGGGTTTCAACTACCCAGGTTTTAGGTATTCTTCCTTCAGCTAAAACATGCATGTGGAACCCAAGTATGATCAACCATGTGAACGGGAGACGTCTTCAAATATGTCTCAGTTTTCCTCCGCTGGTACTCGGGTGCAACATTCCAGACGCTTTACTAACACTCTCCCGAGTTGGAGAGTCAGTGCCTTTAACCTCCTGTTTGGCCCAGTTTGCAATTTCTGCGGAAGATGAACAGGAATAGCGAGAACCAATGAGAGACTAGCTGGAGGTGTCTGGACGGGCAAATTTAACTCTCATTTCCCACCAGGAAGAGGAATTAACCAAAGGCTCAGCATGCCGTGCCGGAACCAGATTAGGGCCTGAAGCCATCCTGCGGTGTTGCGGCCAGCTCACAAGAAAGCGAGTTGAAGAAAGGAGCTCAGGGGCACTGTAATTCACAAACCTGCAGAGTTATAAATGACAGCTATCGTCCAAAAATAGACTGAAGTAAGGCTGCCAAGAGGACTTGAAAGCGGGGCAGAATTGCAGGAAACCGATTTCAGGAGGTAGACTGGAATTGCATTGAAAGCATAGGAAAAGAGGCAGAACGTCCACAATGATGCACTTGGCCAAAAAGGGCGTATGCGTTTTTCCCTGAATATATTCAGGAAAAAACGCATACGCCCTTTTTGGCCAACCAAGCAAGCTTGCAAAGGAAATCTGCACTACAATGAAGTCTCACTTCCCCCCGCTCAAAAGGGCCATCTGAAAAAAGTGTAAAATCCAGAAAGGCAGGACAGGCCATGGAGAACTGGGAGCCTTGTTATGCTGATGGGCGGGATGTAAATTGCCAACAGACACTCGGTAGAAGTGTATGGTGTTTCCTGAAACATCTAAAAAACAAAGCAACAAAGCCTAGGGCACTTCCACTTATGGTCCTATAGCTTAGGGAAATTAAAATCAAAAAGACACAGCCACCCCAAAGTTTGGAACGGCTCTGTTTACAAGAACCTCGTTTACAGTACAAGTTCAACATTGCAGAAAGTGAAAAATGGATAAAGTAGTTGTGGTATTCACTTACAAAGCAATATCACTCAGCAATGAAATCTATGTCATCAGGCCCTTAGCAGCACAATGAGTGGATTCAGGTATGATGATTCTAACTGAAATAAGTCACACAGAAAAAGAAACATCATAAGATATCAGTAATACACGGAATGTAAACTTGGCTACACAGGAACTGAATTACAGAACAGAACAGGGTCTCAAATTTAGAAAACCAACTTATGCTTGCTTAAGGGTAAAGGTGAGTTGGGGTGCTGCATAAAACCAGAGATTGAAATGAGCACAGATAAAGTTCCTTAAGCCAAATATGGAATAGACAAGAGCTACTCCGTGCTCAACGAAATGGACTCAACACCGCATATTAAACGCCTAAGAATGTACCTGACTAGTAAGTATCTTAAAACCTATGGATTGCTATGTCTCCGAAAGAGAATCAAGCATGTGTACAGGGACATAAACGCAGCAGTGATAGGATTGGAGAGGTTCGGTGAGCAAATGAAGACCCTTTGAAGTCATATTGCATGGTACCCATTCCACGGGTTTCAACTACCCAGGTTTAAGGTATTCTTCCTTCAGCTAAAACATGCATGTGGAACCTAGAGTATGATCAACCATGTGATCGGGAGACGTGTTCAAATATGTCTCAGTTTTCGTACCCTGGTACTCGTGTGCAACATTCCAGATGCTTTACTAACACTCTCCCGACTTGGAGAGTCAGTCCCTTTAACCTCCTGTTTGGCCCAGTTTGCAATTTCTGCGGAAGATGAACAGGAATAGCGAGAACCAATGAGAGACTAGCTGGAGGTGTCTGGACGGGCAAATTTAACTCTCATTTCCCACCAGGAACAGGAATTAACCAAAGGCTCAGCGTGCCGTGCCGGAACCAGATTAGGGCCTGAAGCCATCCTGCGGTGTTGCGGCCAGGTCACAAGAAAGCGAGTTGAAGAAAGGAGCTCAGGGGCACTGTAATTCACAAACCTGCAGAGTTATAAATGACAGCTATCGTCCAAAAATAGACTGAAGTAAGGCTGCCAAGAGGACTTGAAAGCGGGGCAGAATAGCAGGAAACCGATTTCAGGAGGTAGACTGAAATTGCATTGAAAGCATAGGAAAAGAGGCAGAACGTCCACAATGATGCACTTGGCCAAAAAGGGCGTATGCGTTTTTTCCTGAATATATTCAGGAAAAAACGCATACGCCCTTTTTGGCCAACCAAGCAAGCTTGCAAAGGAAATCTGCACTACAATGAAGTCTCACTTCCCCCCGGTCAAAAGGGCCATCTGAAAAAAGTGTAAAATCCAGAAAGGCAGGACAGGCCATGGAGAACTGGGAGCCTTGTTATGCTGATGGGCGGGATGTAAATTGCCAACAGACACTCCGGAGAAGTGTATGGTGTTTCCTGAAACATCTAAAAAACAAAGCAACAGAGCCTAGGGCACTTCAACTTATGGTCCTATAGCTTAGGGAAATTAAAATCAAAAAGACACAGCCACCCCAAAGTTTGGAACGGCCCTGTTTACAAGAACCTCGTTTACAGTACAAGTTCAACATCGCAGAAAGTGAAAAATGGATAAAGAATTTGTGGTATTTACTTACAATGCAGTATCACTCAGCAATGAAATCTATGTCATCAGGCCCGTAGCAGCATAATGAGTGGATTCAGGTACGATGATTCTAACTGAAATAAGTCACACAGAAAAAGAAACATCATAAGATATCACTAATACACGGAATGTAAACTTGCCTACACAGGAACTGAATTCCAAAACAGAACAGGGTCTCAAATTTAGAAAACCAACTTATGCTTGCTTAAGGGTAAAGGTGAGTTGGGGTGCTGCATAAAACCAGAGATTGAAATGAGCACAGATAAAGTTCCTTAAGCCAAATATGGAATAGACAAGAGCTACTCCTTGCTCAACGAAATGGACTCAACACCGCATATTAAACGCCTAAGAATGTACCTGATTAGTAAGTATCTTAAAACCTATGGATTGCTATGTCTCCAAAAGAGAATCAAGCATGTGTACAGGGGCATAAATGCAGCAGTGATAGGATTGGAGAGGTTCGTGAGCAAATGAAGACCCTTTGAAGTCATATTGTATGGTACCCATTCCACGCGTTTCAACTACCCAGGTTTAAGGTATTCTTCCTTCAGCTAAAACATGCATGTGGAACCCAGAGTATGATCAACCATGTGATCGGGAGACGTGTTCTAATATGTCTCAGTTTTCCTCCCCTGGTACTCGGGTGCAACATTCCAGACGCTTTACTAACCCTCTCCCTACTTGGAGAGTAAGCGCCTTTAACCTCCTGTTTGGCCCAGTTTGCAATTTCTGCGGAAGATGAACAGGAATAGCGAGAACCAATGAGAGGCTAGCTGGAGGTGTCTGGACGGGCAAATTTAACTCTCATTTCCCACCAGGAAGAGGAAATAACCAAAGGCTCAGCGTGCCGTACCGGAACCAGATTAGGGCCTGAAGCCATCCTGCGGTGTTGCGGCCAGGTCACAAGAAAGCGAGTTGAAGAAAGGAGCTCAGGGGAACTGTAATTCACAAACCTGCAGAGTTATAAATGACAGCTATCATCCAAAAATAGACTGAAGTAAGGCTGCAAAGAGGACTTGAAAGCGGGGCAGAATTGCAGGAAACCGATTTCAGGAGGTAGACTGGAATTGCATTGAAAGCATAGGAAAAGAGGCAGAACGTCCACAATGATGCACTTGGCCAAAAAGGGCGTATGCGTTTTTTCCTGAATATATTCAGGAAAAAACGCATACGCCCTTTTTGGCCAACCAAGAAAGCTTGCAAAGGAAATCTGCACTACAATGAAGTCTCACTTCCCCCCAGTCAAAAGGGCCATCTGAAAAAAGTGTAAAATCCAGAAAGGCAGGACAGGCCATGGAGAACTGGGAGCCTTGTTATGCTGATGGGCGGGATGTAAATTGCCAACAACCACTCGGGAGAAGTGTATGGTGTTTCCTGAAACATCTAAAAAACAAAGCAACAGAGCCTAGGGCACTTCCACTTATGGTCCTATAGCTTAGGGAAATTAAAATCAAAAAGACACAGCCACCCCAAAGTTTGGAACGGCTCTGTTTACAAGAACCTCGTTTACAGTACAAGTTCAACATCGCAGAAAGTGAAAAATGGATAAAGAAATTGTGGTATTTACTTACAAAGCAATATCACTCAGCAATGAAATCTGTGTCATCAGGCCCTTAGCAGCACAATGAGTGGATTCAGGTATGATGATTCTAACTGAAATAAGTCACACAGAAAAAGAAACATCATAAGATATCAGTAATACACGGAATGTAAACTTGGCTACACAGGAACTGAATTACAGAACAGAACAGGGTCTCAAATTTAGAAAACCAACTTATGCTTGCTTAAGGGAAAAGGTGAGTTGGGGTGCTGCATAAAACCAGAGATTGAAATGAGCACAGATAAAGTTCCTTAAGCCAAATATGGAATAGACAAGAGCTACTCCTTGCTCAACGAAATGGACTCAAAACCCCATATTAAACGCCTAAGAATGTACCTGACTAGTAAGTATCTTAAAACCTATGGATTGCTATGTCTCCGAAAGAGAATCAAGCGTGTGTACAGGGGCATAAACGCAGCAGTGATAGGATTGGAGAGGTTCGGTGAGCAAATGAAGACCCTTTGAAGTCATATTGCATGGTACCCATTCCACGGGTTTCAACTACCCAGGTTTTAGGTAATCTTCCTTCAGCTAAAACATGCATGTGTAACCCAAGTATGATCAACCATGTGAACGGGAGACGTGTTCAAATATGTCTCAGTTTTCCTCCGCTGGTACTCGGGTGCAACATTCCAGACGCTTTACTAACACTCTCCCCACTTGGAGAGTCAGCGCCTTTAACCTCCTGTTTTGCCCAGTTTGCAATTTCTGCGGAAGATGAACAGGAATAGCGAGAACCAATGAGAGGCAAGCTGGAGGTGTCTGGACGGGCAAATTTAACTCTCATTTCCCACCAGGAAGAGGAATTAACCAAAGGCTCAGCATGCCGGGCCGGAACCAGATTAGGGCCTGAAGACATCCTGCGGTGTTGCGGCCAGGTCACAAGAAAGCGAGTTGAAGAAAGGAGCTCAGGGGCACTGTAATTCACAAACCTGCAGAGTTATAAATGACAGCTATCGTCCAAAAATAGACTGAAGTAAGGCTGCCAAGAGGACTTGAAAGCGGGGCAGAATTGCAGGAAACCGATTTCAGGAGGTAGACTGGAATTGCATTGAAAGCATAGGAAAAGAGGCAGAACGTCCACAATGATGCACTTGGCCAAAAAGGGCGTATGCGTTTTTTCCTGAATATATTCAGGAAAAAACGCATACGCCCTTTTTGGCCAACCAAGCAAGCTTGCAAAGGAAATCTGCACTACAATGCAGTCTCACTTCCCCCCAGTCAAAAGGGCGATCTGAAAAAAGTGTAAAATCCAGAAAGGCAGGACAGGCCATGGACAACTGGGAGCCTTGTTATGCTGATGGGCGGGATGTAAATTGCCAACAACCACTCGGGAGAAGTGTATGGTGTTTCCTGAAACATCTAAAAAACAAAGCAACAGAACCTAGGGCACTTCCACTTATGGTCCTATAGCATAGGGAAATTAAAATCAAAAAGACACAGCCACCCCAAAGTTTGGGACGCCTCTGTTTACAAGAACCTCGTTTACAGTACAAGTTCAACATCGCAGAAAGTGAAAAATGGATAAAGAAGTTGTGGTATTTACTTACAAAGCAATATCACACAGCAATGAAATCTGTGTCATCAGGCCCTTAGCAGCACAATGAGTGGATTCAGGTATGATGATTCTAACTGAAATAAGTCACACAGAAAAAGAAACATCATAAGATATCAGTAATACACGGAATGTAAACTTGGCTACACAGGAACTGAATTACAGAACAGAACAGGGTCTCAAATTTAGAAAACCAACTTATGCTTGCTTAAGGGGAAAGGTGAGTTGGGGTGCTGCATAAAACCAGAGATTGAAATGAGCACAGATAAAGTTCCTTAAGCCAAATATGGAATAGACAAGAGCTACTCCTTGCTCAACGAAATGGACTCAACACCGCATATTAAACGCCTAAGAATGTACCTGACTAGTAAGTATCTTAAAACCTATGGATTGCTATGTCTCCGAAAGAGAATCAAGCATGTGTACAGGGGCATAAACGCAGCAGTGATAGGATTGGAGAGGTTCGGTGAGCAAATGAAGACCCTTTGAAGTCATATTGCATGGTACCCATTCCACGGGTTTCAACTACCCAGGTTTAAGGTATTCTTCCTTCAGCTAAAACATGCATGTGGAACCTAGAGATTGATCAACCATGTGATCGGGAGACGTGTTCAAATATGTCTCAGTTTTCGTACCCTGGTACTCGGGTGCAACATTCCAGACGCTTTACTAACACTCTCCCGACTTGGAGAGTCAGTCCCTTTAACCTCCTGTTTGGCCCAGTTTGCAATTTCTGCGGAAGATGAACAGGAATAGCGAGAACCAATGAGAGGCTAGCTGGAGGTGTCTGGACGGGCAAATTTAACTCTCATTTCCCACCAGGAAGAGGAATTAACCAAAGGCTCAGCGTGCCGGGCCGGAACCAGATTAGGGCCTGAAGCCATCCTGCGGTGTTGCAGCCAGCTCAAAAGAAAGCGAGTTGAACAAAGGAGCTCAGGGGCACTGTAATTCACAAACCTGCAGAGTTATAAATGACAGCTATCGTCCAAAAATAGACTGAAGTAAGGCTGCCAAGAGGACTTGAAAGCGGGGCAGAATTGCAGGAAACCGATTTCAGGAGATAGACTGGAATTGCATTGAAAGCATAGGAAAAGAGGCAGAACGTCCACAATGATGCACTTGGCCAAAAAGGGCGTATGCGTTTTTTCCTGAATATATTCAGGAAAAAACGCATACGCCCTTTTTGGCCAACCAAGCAAGCTTGCAAAGGAAATCTGCACTACAATGAAGTCTCACTTCCCCCCGCTCAAAAGGGCCATCTGAAAAAAGTGTAAAATCCAGAAAGGCAGGACAGGCCATGGAGAACTGGGAGCCTTGTTATGCTGATGGGCGGGATGTAAATTGCCAACAACCACACGGGAGAAGTGCATGGTGTTTCCTGAAACATCTAAAAAACAAAGCAACAGAACCTAGGGCACTTCCACTTATGGTGCTATAGCTTAGGGAAATTAAAATCAAAAAGACACAGCCACCCCAAAGTTTGGAATGGCTCTGTTTACAAGAACCTCGTTTACAGTACAAGTTCAACATCGCAGAAAGTGAAAAATGGATAAAGAAGTTGTGGTATTTACTTACAAAGCAATATCACTCAGCAATGAAATCTGTGTCATCAGGCCCTTAGCAGCACAATGAGTGGATTCAGGTATGATGATTCTAACTGAAATAAGTCACACAGAAAAAGAAACATCATAAGATATCAGTAATACACGGAATGTAAACTTGGCTACACAGGAACTGAATTACAGAACAGAACAGGGTCTCAAATTTAGAAAACCAACTTATGCTTGCTTAAGGGGAAAGGTGAGTTGGGGTGCTGCATAAAACCAGAGATTGAAATGAGCACAGATAA
The DNA here is from genome assembly GCF_949987515.2 of Delphinus delphis. Classification (NCBI taxonomy): domain Eukaryota; kingdom Metazoa; phylum Chordata; class Mammalia; order Artiodactyla; family Delphinidae; genus Delphinus; species Delphinus delphis. The sequence continues at coordinate 231,783 of NW_027192875.1, read as the reverse complement.
AGTTCCTTAAGCCAAATATGGAATAGACAAGAGCTACTCCTTGCTCAACGAAATGGACTCAAAACCCCATATTAAATGCCTAAGAATGTACCTGACTAGTAAGTATCTTAAAACCTATGGATTGCTATGTCTCCGAAAGAGAATCAAGCGTGTGTACAGGGGCATAAACGCAGCAGTGATAGGATTGGAGATGTTCGGGGAGCAAATGAAGACCCTTTGAAGTCATATTACATGGTACCCATTCCACGGGTTTCAACTACCCAGGTTTTAGGTATTCTTCCTTCAGCTAAAACATGCATGTGGAACCCAAGTATGATCAACCATGTGAACGGGAGACGTCTTCAAATATGTCTCAGTTTTCCTCCCCTGGTACTCGGGTGCAACATTCCAGACGCTTAACTAACACTCTCCCGAGTTGGAGAGTCAGTGCCTTTAACTTCCTGTTTGGCCCAGTTTGCAATTTCTTCGGAAGATGAACAGGAATAGCGAGAACCAATGAGAGACTAGCTGGAGGTGTCTGAACGGGCAAATTTAACTCTCATTTCCCACCAGGAAGAGGAAATAACCAAAGGCTCAGCGTGCCGTGCCGGAACCAGATTAGGGCCTGAAGCCATCCTGCGGTGTTGCGGCCAGGTCACAAGAAAGCGAGTTGAAGAAAGGAGCTCAGGGGCACTGTAATTCACAAACCTGCAGAGTTATAAATGACAGCTATCGTCCAAAAATAGACTGAAGTAAGGCTGCCAAGAGGACTTGAAAGCGGGGCAGAATTGCAGGAAACCGATTTCAGGAGGTAGACTGGAATTGCATTGAAAGCATAGGAAAAGAGGCAGAACGTCCACAATGATGCACTTGGCCAAAAAGGGCGTATGCGTTTTTTCCTGAATATATTCAGGAAAAAACGCATACGCCCTTTTTGGCCAACCAAGCAAGCTTGCAAAGGAAATCTGCACTACAATGAAGTCTCACTTCCCCCCGGTCAAAAGGGCCATCTGAAAAAGTGTAAAATCCAGAAAGGCAGGACAGGCCATGGAGAACTGGGAGCCTTGTTATGCTGATGGGCGGGATGTAAATTGCCAACAGACACTCGGGAGAAGTGTATGGTGTTTCCTGAAACATCTAAAAAACAAAGCAACAGAGCCTAGGGCACTGCCACTTATGGTCCTATAGCTTAGGGAAATTAAAATCAAAAAGACACAGCCACCCCAAAGTTTGGGACGCCTCTGTTTACAAGAACCTCGTTTACAGTACAAGTTCAACATCGCAGAAAGTGAAAAATGGATAAAGAAGTTGTGGTATTTACTTACAAAGCAATATCACTCAGCAATGAAATCTGTGTCATCAGGCCCTTAGCAGCACAATGAGTGGATTCAGGTATGATGATTCTAACTGAAATAAGTCACGCAGAAAAAGAAACATCATAAGATATCAGTAATACACGGAATGTAAACTTGGCTACACAGGAACTGAATTACAGAACAGAACAGGGTCTCAAATTTAGAAAACCAACTTATGCTTGCTTAAGGGTAAAGGTGAGTTGGGGTGCTGCATAAAACCAGAGATTGAAATGAGCACAGATAAAGTTCCTTAAGTCAAATATGGAATAGACAAGAGCTACTCCTTGCTCAACGAAATGGACTCAACACCGCATATTAAACACCTAAGAATGTACCTGACTAGTAAGTATCTTAAAACCTATGGATCGCTATGTCTCTGAAAGAGAATCAAGCATGTGTACAGGGGCATAAACGCAGCAGTGATAGGATTGGAGAGGTTCGGTGAGCAAATGAAGACCCTTTGAAGTCATATTGCATGGTACCCATTACACGGGTCTTAACTCTCCAGGTTTAAGGTATTCTTCCTTCAGCTAAAACATGCATGTGGAACCCAAGTATGATCAACCATGTGAACGGGAGACGTGTTCAAATATGTCTCAGTTTTCCTCCCCTGGTACTCGGGTGCAACATTCCAGACGCTTTACTAACACTCTCCCCACTTGGAGAGTCAGCGCCTTTAACCTCCTGTTTGGCCCAGTTTGCAAATTCTGCGGAAGATGAACAGGAATAGCGAGAACCAATGAGAGACTAGCTGGAGGTGTCTGGACGGGCAAATTTAACTCTCATTTCCCACCAGGAAGAGGAAATAACCAAAGGCTCAGCGTGCCGTGCCGGAACCAGATTAGGGCCTGAAGCCATCCTGCGGTGTTGCGGCCAGGTCACAAGAAAGCAAGTTGAAGAAAGGAGCTCAGGGGCACTATAATTCACAAACCTGCAGAGTTATAAATGACAGCTATCGTCCAAAAATAGACTGAAGTAAGGCTGCCAAGAGGACTTGAAAGCGGGGCAGAATTGCAGGATACCGATTTCAGGAGGTAGACTGGAATTGCATTGAAAGCATAGGAAAAGAGGCAGAACGTCCACAATGATGCACTTGGCCAAAAAGGGCGTATGCGTTTTTTCCTGAATATATTCAGGAAAAAACGCATACGCCCTTTTTGGCCAACCAAGCAAGCTTGCAAAGGAAATCTGCACTACAATGAAGTCTCACTTCCCCCCGGTCAAAAGGGCCATCTGAAAAAAGTGTAAAATCCAGAAAGGCAGGACAGGCCATGGAGAACTGGGAGCCTTGTTATGCTGATGGGCGGGATGTAAATTGCCAACAACCACTCGGGAGAAGTGTATGGTGTTTCCTGAAACATCTAAAAAACAAAGCAACAGAACCTAGGGCACTTCCACTTATGGTCCTATAGCTTAGGGAAATTAAAATCAAAAAGACACAGCCACCCCAAAGTTTGGAAAGGCTCTGTTTACAAGAACCACGTTTACAGTACAAGTTCAACATCGCAGAAAGTGAAAAATGGATAAAGAAGTTGTGGTATTTACTTACAAAGCAATATCACTCAGCAATGAAATCTGTGTCATCAGGCCCTTAGCAGCACAATGAGTGGATTCAGGTATGATGATTCTAACTGAAATAAGTCACACAGAAAAAGAAACATCATAAGATATCAGTAATACACGGAATGTAAACTTGGCTACACAGGAACTGAATTACAGAACAGAACAGGGTCTCAAATTTAGAAAACCAACTTATGCTTGCTTAAGGGTAAAGGTGAGTTGGGGTGCTGCATAAAACCAGAGATTGAAATGAGCACAGATAAAGTTCCTTAAGCCAAATATGGAATAGACAAGAGCTACTTCTTGCTCAACGAAATGGACTCAACACCCCATATTAAACGCCTAAGAATGTACCTGACTAGTAAGTATCTTAAAACCTATGGATTGCTATGTCTCCGAAAGAGAATCAAGCATGTGTACAGGGGCATAAACGCAGCAGTGATAGGATTGGAGTGGTTCGGTGAGCAAATGAAGACCCTTTGAAGTCATATTGCATGGTACCCATTCCACGGTTTCAACTACCCAGGTTTAAGGTATTCTTCCTTCAGCTAAAACATGCATGTGGAACCTAGAGTATGATCAACCATGTGATCGGGAGACGTGTTCAAATATGTCTCAGTTTTCGTACCCTGGTACTCGGGTGCAACATTCCAGACACTTTACTAACACTCTCCCGACTTGGAGAGTCAGTCCCTTTAACCTCCTGTTTGGCCCAGTTTGCAATTTCTGCGGAAGATGAACAAGAATAGCGAGAACCAATGAGAGGCTAGCTGGAGGTGTCTGGATGGGCAAATTTAACTCTCATTTCCCACCAGGAAGAGGAATTAACCAAAGGCTCAGCGTGCCGTGCCGGAACCAGATTAGGGCCTGAAGCCATCCTGTGGTGTTGCAGCCAGGTCACAAGAAAGCAAGTTGAAGAAAGGAGCTCAGGGGCACTGTAATTCACAAACCTGCAGAGTTATAAATGACAGCTATCGTCCAAAAATAGACTGAAGTAAGGCTGCCAAGAGGACTTGAAAGCGGGGCAGAATTGCAGGAAACCGATTTCAGGAGGTAGACTGGAATTGCATTGAAAGCATAGGAAAAGAGGCAGAACGTCCACAATGATGCACTTGGCCAAAAAGGGCGTATGCGTTTTTTCCTGAATATATTCAGGAAAAAACGCATACGCCCTTTTTGGCCAACCCAGCAAGCTTGCAAAGGAAATCTGCACTACAATGAAGTCTCACTTCCCCCCGGTCAAAAGGGCCATCTGAAAAAAGTGTAAAATCCAGAAAGGCAGGACAGGCCATGGAGAACTGGGAGCCTTGTTATGCTGATGGGCGGGATGTAAATTGCCAACAACCACTCGGGAGAAGTGTATGGTGTTTCCTGAAACATCTAAAAAACAAAGCAACAGAACCTAGGGCACTTCCACTTATGGTCCTATAGCTTAGGGAAATTAAAATCAAAAAGACACAGCCACCCCAAAGTTTGGAAAGGCTCTGTTTACAAGAACCTCGTTTACAGTACAAGTTCAACATCGCAGAAAGTGAAAAATGGATAAAGAAGTTGTGGTATTTACTTACAAAGCAATATCACTCAGCAATGAAATCTGTGTCATCAGGCCCTTAGCAGCACAATGAGTGGATTCAGGTATGATGATTCTAACTGAAATAAGTCACACAGAAAAAGAAACATCATAAGATATCAGTAATACACGGAATGTAAACTTGGCTACACAGGAACTGAATTACAGAACAGAACAGGGTCTCAAATTTAGAAAACCAACTTATGCTTGCTTAAGGGTAAAGGTGAGTTGGGGTGCTGCATAAAACCAGAGATTGAAATGAGCACAGATAAAGTTCCTTAAGCCAAATATGGAATAGACAAGAGCTACTCCTTGCTCAACGAAATGGACTCAACACCGCATATTAAACGCCTAAGAATGTACCTGACTAGTAAGTATCTTAAAACCTATGGATTGCTATGTCTCTGAAAGAGAATCATGCATGTGTACAGGGGCATAAACGCAGCAGTGATAGGATTGGAGAGGTTCGGTGAGCAAATGAAGACCCTTTGAAGTCATATTGCATGGTACCCATTCCACGGGTTTCAACTACCCAGGTTTAAGGTATTCTTCCTTCAGCTAAAACATGCATGTGGAACCTAGAGTATGATCAACCATGTGATCGGGAGACGTGTTCAAATATGTCTCAGTTTTCGTACCCTGGTACTCGGGTGCAGCATTCCAGACACTTTACTAACACTCTCCCGACTTGGAGAGTCAGTCCCTTTAACCTCCCGTTTGGCCCAGTTTGCAATTTCTGCGGAAGATGAACAGGAATAGCGAGAACCAATGAGAGGCTAGCTGGAGGTGTCTGGATGGGCAAATTTAACTCTCATTTCCCACCAGGAAGAGGAATTAACCAAAGGCTCAGCGTGCCGTGCCGGAACCAGATTAGGGCCTGAAGCCATCCTGTGGTGTTGCAGCCAGGTCACAAGAAAGCAAGTTGAAGAAAGGAGCGCAGGGGCACTGTAATTCACAAACCTGCAGAGTTATAAATGACAGCTATCGTCCAAAAATAGACTGAAGTAAGGCTGCCAAGAGGACTTGAAAGCGGGGCAGAATTGCAGGAAACCGATTTCAGGAGGTAGACTGGAATTGCATTGCAAGCATAGGAAAAGAGGCAGAACGTCCACAATGATGCACTTGGCCAAAAAGGGCGTATGCGTTTTTTCCTGAATATATTCAGGAAAAAACGCATACGCCCTTTTTGGCCAACCAAGCAAGCTTGCAAAGGAAATCTGCACTACAATGAAGTCTCACTTCCCCCCGGTCAAAAGGGCCATCTGAAAAAAGTGTAAAATCCAGAAAGGCAGGACAGGCCATGGAGAACTGGGAGCCTTGTTATGCTGAAGGGCGGGATGTAAATTGCCAACAACCACTCGGGAGAAGTGTATGGTGTTTCCTGAAACATCTAAAAAACAAAGCAACAGAGCCTAGGGCACTTCCACTTATGGTCCTATAGCTTAGGGAAATTAAAATCAAAAAGACACAGCCACCCCAAAGTTTGGAAAGGCTCTGTTTACAAGAACCTCGTTTACAGTACAAGTTCAACATCGCAGAAAGTGAAAAATGGATAAAGAAGTTGTGGTATTTACTTACAAAGCAATATCACTCAGCAATGAAATCTGTGTCATCAGGCCCTTAGCAGCACAATGAGTGGATTCAGGTATGATGATTCTAGCTGAAATAAGTCACACAGAAAAAGAAACATCATAAGATATCAGTAATACACGGAATGTAAACTTGGCTACACAGGAACTGAATTACAGAACAGAACAGGGTCTCAAATTTAGAAAACCAACTTATGCTTGCTTAAGGGGAAAGGTGAGTTGGGGTGCTGCATAAAACCAGAGATTGAAATGAGCACAGATAAAGTTCCTTAAGCCAAATATGGAATAGACAAGAGCTACTCCTTGCTCAACGAAATGGACTCAACACCGCATATTAAACGCCTAAGAATGTACCTGACTAGTAAGTATCTTAAAACCTATGGATTGCTATGTCTCTGAAAGAGAATCATGCATGTGTACAGGGGCATAAACGCAGCAGTGATAGGATTGGAGAGGTTCGGTGAGCAAATGAAGACCCTTTGAAGTCATATTGCATGGTACCCATTCCACGGGTTTCAACTACCCAGGTTTAAGGTATTCTTCCTTCAGCTAAAACATGCATGTGGAACCTAGAGTATGATCAACCATGTGATCGGGAGACGTGTTCAAATATGTCTCAGTTTTCGTACCCTGGTACTCGGGTGCAGCATTCCAGACACTTTACTAACACTCTCCCGACTTGGAGAGTCAGTCCCTTTAACCTCCCGTTTGGCCCAGTTTGCAATTTCTGCGGAAGATGAACAGGAATAGCGAGAACCAATGAGAGGCTAGCTGGAGGTGTCTGGATGGGCAAATTTAACTCTCATTTCCCACCAGGAAGAGGAATTAACCAAAGGCTCAGCATGCCGTGCCGGAACCAGATTAGGGCCTGAAGCCATCCTGTGGTGTTGCAGCCAGGTCACAAGAAAGCAAGTTGAAGAAAGGAGCGCAGGGGCACTGTAATTCACAAACCTGCAGAGTTATAAATGACAGCTATCGTCCAAAAATAGACTGAAGTAAGGCTGCCAAGAGGACTTGAAAGCGGGGCAGAATTGCAGGAAACCGATTTCAGGAGGTAGACTGGAATTGCATTGCAAGCATAGGAAAAGAGGCAGAACGTCCACAATGATGCACTTGGCCAAAAAGGGCGTATGCGTTTTTTCCTGAATATATTCAGGAAAAAACGCATACGCCCTTTTTGGCCAACCAAGCAAGCTTGCAAAGGAAATCTGCACTACAATGAAGTCTCACTTCCCCCCGGTCAAAAGGGCCATCTGAAAAAAGTGTAAAATCCAGAAAGGCAGGACAGGCCATGGAGAACTGGGAGCCTTGTTATGCTGATGGGCGGGATGTAAATTGCCAACAACCACTCGGGAGAAGTGTATGGTGTTTCCTGAAACATCTAAAAAACAAAGCAACAGAGCCTAGGGCACTTCCACTTATGGTCCTATAGCTTAGGGAAATTAAAATCAAAAAGACACAGCCACCCCAAAGTTTGGAAAGGCTCTGTTTACAAGAACCTCGTTTACAGTACAAGTTCAACATCGCAGAAAGTGAAAAATGGATAAAGAAGTTGTGGTATTTACTTACAAAGCAATATCACTCAGCAATGAAATCTGTGTCATCAGGCCCTTAGCAGCACAATGAGTGGATTCAGGTATGATGATTCTAGCTGAAATAAGTCACACAGAAAAAGAAACATCATAAGATATCAGTAATACACGGAATGTAAACTTGGCTACACAGGAACTGAATTACAGAACAGAACAGGGTCTCAAATTTAGAAAACCAACTTATGCTTGCTTAAGGGGAAAGGTGAGTTGGGGTGCTGCATAAAACCAGAGATTGAAATGAGCACAGATAAAGTTCCTTAAGCCAAATATGGAATAGACAAGAGCTACTCCTTGCTCAACGAAATGGACTCAACACCGCATATTAAACGCCTAAGAATGTACCTGACTAGTAAGTATCTTAAAACCTATGGATTGCTATGTCTCTGAAAGAGAATCATGCATGTGTACAGGGGCATAAACGCAGCAGTGATAGGATTGGAGAGGTTCGGTGAGCAAATGAAGACCCTTTGAAGTCATATTGCATGGTACCCATTCCACGGGTTTCAACTACCCAGGTTTAAGGTATTCTCCCTTCAGCTAAAACATGCATGTGGAACCTAGAGTATGATCAACCATGTGATCGGGAGACGTGTTCAAATATGTCTCAGTTTTCGTACCCTGGTACTCGGGTGCAACATTCCAGACGCTTTACTAACACTCTCCCGACTTGGAGAGTCAGTCCGTTTAACCTCCTGTTTGGCCCAGTTTGCAATTTCTGCGGAAGATGAACAGGAATAGCGAGAACCAATGATAGGCTAGCTGGAGGTGTCTGGACGGGCAAATTTAACTCTCATTTCCCACCAGGAGGACGAAATAACCAAAGGCTCAGCGTGCCGTGCCAGAACCAGATTAGGGCCTGAAGCCATCCTGCGGTGTTGCGGCCAGGTCACAAGAAAGCGAGTTGAAGAAAGGAGCTCAGGGGCACTGTAATTCGCAAACCTGCAGAGTTATAAATGACAGCTATCGTCCAAAAATAGACTGAAGTAAGGCTGCCAAGAGGACTTGAAAGCGGGGCAGAATTGCAGGAAACCGATTTCAGGAGGTAGACTGGAATTGCATTGAAAGCATAGGAAAAGAGGCAGAACGTCCACAATGATGCACTTGGCCAAAAAGGGCGTATGCGTTTTTTCCTGAATATATTCAGGAAAAAACGCATACGCCCTTTTTGGCCAACCAAGCAAGCTTGCAAAGGAAATCTGCACTACAATGAAGTCTCACTTCCCCCCGGTCAAAAGGGCCATCTGAAAAAAGTGTAAAATCCAGAAAGGCAGGACAGGCCATGGAGAACTGGGAGCCTTGTTATGCTGATGGGCGGGATGTAAATTGCCAACAACCACTGGGGAGAAGTGTATGGTGTTTCCTGAAACATCTAAAAAACAAAGCAACAGAGCCTAGGGCACTTCCACTTATGGTCCTATAGCTTAGGGAATTTAAAATCAAAAAGACAAAGCCACCCCAAAGTTTGGAACGGCTCTGTTTACAAGAACCTCATTTACAGTACAAGTTCAACATCGCAGAAAGTGAAAAATGGATAAAGAAGTTGTGGTATTTACTTACAAAGCAATATCACTCAGCAATGAAATCTATGTCATCAGGCCCTTAGCAGCACAATGAGTGGATTCAGGTATGATGATTCTAACTGAAATAAGTCACACAGAAAAAGAAACATCATAAGATATCAGTAATACACGGAATGTAAACTTGGCTACACAGGAACTGAATTACAGAACAGAACAGGGTCTCAAATTTAGAAAACCAACTTATGCTTGCTTAAGGGAAAAGGTGAGTTGGGGTGCTGCATAAAACCAGAGATTGAAATGAGCACAGATAAAGTTCCTTAAGCCAAATATGGAATAGACAAGAGCTACTCCTTGCTCAACGAAATGGACTCAACACCGCATATTAAACGCCTAAGAATGTACCTGACTAGTAAGTATCTTAAAACCTATGGATTGCTATGTCTCCGAAAGAGAATCAAGCATGTGTACAGGGGCATAAACGCAGCAGTGACAGGATTGGAGAGGTTCGGTGAGCAAATGAAGACCCTTTGAAGTCATATTGCATGGTACCCATTCCACGGGTTTCAACTACCCAGGTTTAAGGTATTCTTCCTTCAGCTAAAACATGCATGTGGAACCCAGAGTATGATCAACCGTGTGATCGGGAGACGTGTTCAAATATGTCTCAGTTTTCCTCCCCTGGTACTCGGGTGCAACATTCCAGACGCTTTACTAACACTCTCCCCACTTGGAGAGTCAGCGCCTTTAACCTCCTGTTTGGCCCAGTTTGCAATTTCTGCGGAAGATGAACAGGAATAGCGAGAACCAATGAGAGGCTAGCTGGAGGTGTCTGGACGGGCAAATTTAACTCTCATTTCCAACCAGGAAGAGGAATTAAACAAAGGCTCAGCATTCCGTGACGGAACCAGATTAGGGCCTGAAGCCATCATGCGGTGTTGCAGCTAGCTCAAAAGAAAGCGAGTTGAACAAAGGAGCTCAGGGGCACTGTAATTCACAAACCTGCAGAGTTATAAATGACAGCTATCGTCCAAAAATATACTGAAGTAAGGCTGCCAAGAGGACTTGAAAGTGGGGCAGAATTGCAGGAAACCGATTTCAGGAGGTAGACTGGAATTGCATTGAAAGCATAGGAAAAGAGGCAGAACGTCCACAATGATGCACTTGGCCAAAAAGGGCGTATGCGTTTTTTCCTTAATATATTCAGGAAAAAACGCATACGCCCTTTTTGGCCAACCAAGCAAGCTTGCAAAGGAAATCTGCACACAATGAAGTCTCACTTCCCCCAGGTCAAAAGGGCCATCTGAAAAAAGTGTAAAATCCAGAAAGGCAGGACAGGCCATGGAGAACTGGGAGCCTTGTTATGCTGAAGGGCGGGATGTAAATTGCGAACAACCACTCGGGAGAAGTGTATGGTGTTTCCTGAAACATCTAAAAAACAAAGCAACAGAGCCTAGGGCACTTCCACTTATGGTCCTATAGCTTAGGGAATTTAAAATCAAAAAGACACAGCCACCCCAAAGTTTGGAACGGCTCTGTTTACAAGAACCTCGTTTAAAACAAAAGTTCAACATCGCAGAAAGTGAAAAATGGATAAAAAAGTTGTGGTATTTACTTACAAAGCAATATCACTCAGCAATGAAATCTGTGTCATCAGGCCCTTAGCAGCACAATGAGTGGATTCAGGTATGATGATTCTAACTGAAATAAGTCACACAGAAAAAGAAACATCATAAGATATCAGTAATACACGGAATGTAAACTTGGCTACACAGGAACTGAATTACAGAACAGAACAGGGTCTCAAATTTAGAAAACCAACTTATGCTTGCTTAAGGGTACAGGTGAGTTGGGGTGCTGCATAAAACAAGAGATTGAAATGAGCACAGATAAAGTTCCTTAAGCCAAATATGGAATAGACAAGAGCTACTCCTTGCTCAACGAAATGGACTCAACACCGCATATTAAACGCCTAAGAATGTACCTGACTAGTAAGTATCTTAAAACCTATGGATTGCTATGTCTCTGAAAGAGAATCATGCATGTGTACAGGGGCATAAACGCAGCAGTGATAGGATTGGAGAGGTTCGGTGAGCAAATGAAGACCCTTTGAAGTCATATTGCATGGTACCCATTCCACGGGTTTCAAATACACAGGTTTAAGGTATTCTTCCTTCAGCTAAAACATGCATGTGGAACCCAAGTATGATCAACTATGTGAACGGGAGACGTGTTCAAATATGTCTCAGTTTTCCTCCCCTGGTACTCGGGTGCAACATTCCAGACGCTTTACTAACACTCTCCCCACTTGGAAAGTCAGCGCCTTTAACCTCCTGTTTGGCCCAGTTTGCAATTTCTGCGGAAGATGAACAGGAATAGCGAGAACCAATGAGAGACTAGCTGGAGGTGTCTGGACGGGCAAATTTAACTCTCATTTCCCACCAGGAAGAGGAAATAACCAAAGGCTCAGCATGCTGTGCCGGAACCAGATTAGGGCCTGAAGACATCCTGCGGTGTTGCGGCCAGGTCACAAGAAAGCGAGTTGAAGAAAGGAGCTCAGGGGCACTGTAATTCACAAACCTGCAGAGTTATAAATGACAGCTATCGTCCAAAAATAGACTGAAGTAAGGCTGCCAAGAGGACTTGAAAGCGGGGCAGAATTGCAGGAAACCGATTTCAGGAGGTAGACTGGAATTGCATTGAAAGCATAGGAAAAGAGGCAGAACGTCCACAATGATGCACTTGGCCAAAAAGGGCATATGCGTTTTTTCCTGAATATATTCAGGAAAAAATGCATACGCCCTTTTTGGCCAACCAAGCAAGCTTGCAAAGGAAATCTGCACTACAATGAAGTCTCACTTCCCCCCGGTCCAAAGGGCCATCTGAAAAAAGTGTAAAATCCAGAAAGGCAGGACAGGCCATGGAGAACTGGGAGCCTTGTTATGCTGATGGGCGGGATGTAAATTGCCAACAGACACTCGGGAGAAGTGTATGGTGTTTCCTGAAACATCTAAAAAACAAAGCAACAGAGCCTAGGGCACTTCCACTTATGGTCCTATAGCTTAGGGAATTTAAAATCAAAAAGACACAGCCACCCCAAAGTTTCGAACGGCTCTGTTTACAAGAACCTCGTTTACAGTACAAGTTCAACATCGCAGAAAGTGAAAAATGGATAAAGAAGTTGTGGTATTTACTTACAAAGCAATATCACTCAGCAATGAAATCTGTGTCATCAGGCCCTTAGCAGCACAATGAGTGGATTCAGGTATGATGATTCTAACTGAAATAAGTCACACAGAAAAAGAAACATCATAAGATATCAGTAATACACGGAATGTAAACTTGGCTACACAGGAACTGAATTACAGAACAGAACAGGGTCTCAAATTTAGAAAACCAACTTATGCTTGCTTAAGGGTAAAGGTGAGTTGGGGTGCTGCATAAAACCAGAGATTGAAATGAGCACAGATAAAGTTCCTTAAGCCAAATATGGAATAGACAAGAGCTACTCCTTGCTCAACGAAATGGACTCAACACCGCATATTAAACGCCTAAGAATGTACCTGACTAGTAAGTATCTTAAAACCTATGGATTGCTATGTCTCCGAAAGAGAATCAAGCATGTGTACAGGGGCATAAACGCAGCAGTGACAGGATTGGAGAGGTTCGGTGAGCAAATGAAGACCCTTTGAAGTCATATTGCATGGTACCCATTCCACGGGTTTCAACTACCCAGGTTTAAGGTATTCTTCCTTCAGCTAAAACATGCATGTGGAACCCAGAGTATGATCAACCGTGTGATCGGGAGACGTGTTCAAATATGTCTCAGTTTTCCTCCCCTGGTACTCGGGTGCAACATTCCAGACGCTTTACTAACACTCTCCCCACTTGGAGAGTCAGCGCCTTTAACCTCCTGTTTGGCCCAGTTTGCAATTTCTGCGGAAGATGAACAGGAATAGCGAGAACCAATGAGAGACTAGCTGGAGGTGTCTGGACGGGCAAATTTAACTCTCATTTCCCACCAGGAAGAGGAATTAACCAAAGGCTCAGCGTGCCGTGCCAGAACCAGATTAGGGCCTGAAGACATCCTGCGGTGTTGCGGCCAGGTCACAAGAAAGCGTGTTGAAGAAAGGAGCTCAGGGGCACTGTAATTCACAAACCTGCAGAGTTATAAATGACAGCTATTGTCCAAAAATAGACTGAAGTAAGGCTGCCAAGAGGACTTGAAAGCGGGGCAGAATTGCAGGAAACCGATTTCAGGAGGTAGACTGGAATTGCATTGCAAGCATAGGAAAAGAGGCAGAACGTCCACAATGATGCACTTGGCCAAAAAGGGCGTATGCGTTTTTTCCTGAATATATTCAGGAAAAAACGCATACGCCCTTTTTGGCCAACCAAGCAAGCTTGCAAAGGAAATCTGCACTACAATGAAGTCTCACTTCCCCCCGGTCAAAAGGGCCATCTGAAAAAAGTGTAAAATCCAGAAAGGCAGGACAGGCCATGGAGAACTGGGAGCCTTGTTATGCTGAAGGGCGGGATGTAAATTGCCAACAAACACTCGGGAGAAGTGTATGGTGTTTCCTGAAACATCTAAAATACAAAGCAACAGAGCCTAGGGCACTTCCACTTATGGTCCTATAGCTTAGGGAATTTAAAATCAAAAAGACACAGCCACCCCAAAGTTTGGAACGGCTCTGTTTACAAGAACCTCGTTTACAGTACAAGTTCAACATCGCAGAAAGTGAAAAATGGATAAAGAAATTGTGGTATTTACTTACAACGCAATATCACTCAGCAATGAAATCTGTGTCATCAGGCCCTTAGCAGCACAATGAGTGGATTCAGGTATGATGATTCTAACTGAAATAAGTCACACAGAAAAAGAAACATCATAAGATATCAGTAATACACGGAATGGAAACTTGGCTACACAGGAACTGAATTACAGAACAGAACAGGGTCTCAAATTTAGAAAACCAACTTATGCTTGCTTAAGGGTACAGGTGAGTTGGGGTGCTGCATAAAACAAGAGATTGAAATGAGCACAGATAAAGTTCCTTAAGCCAAATATGGAATAGACAAGAGCTACTCCTTGCTCAACGAAATGGACTCAACACCGCATATTAAACGCCTAAGAATGTACCTGACTAGTAAGTATCTTAAATCCTATGGATTGCTATGTCTCCGAAAGAGAATCAAGCATGTGTACAGGGGCATAAACGCAGCAGTGATAGGATTGGAGAGGTTCGGTGAGCAAATGAAGACCCTTTGAAGTCATATTGCATGGTACCCATTCCACGGGTTTCAAATACACAGGTTTAAGGTATTCTTCCTTCAGCTAAAACATGCATGTGGAACCCAAGTATGATCAACCATGTGAACGGGAGACGTGTTCAAATATGTCTCAGTTTTCCTCCCCTGGTACTCGGGTGCAACATTCCAGACGCTTTACTAACACTCTCCCCACTTGGAAAGTCAGCGCCTTTAACCTCCTGTTTGGCCCAGTTTGCAATTTCTGCGGAAGATGAACAGGAATAGCGAGAACCAATGAGAGACTAGCTGGAGGTGTCTGGACGGGCAAATTTAACTCTCATTTCCCACCAGGAAGAGGAAATAACCAAAGGCTCAGCATGCTGTGCCGGAACCAGATTAGGGCCTGAAGACATCCTGCGGTGTTGCGGCCAGGTCACAAGAAAGCGAGTTGAAGAAAGGAGCTCAGGGGCACTGTAATTCACAAACCTGCAGAGTTATAAATGACAGCTATCGTCCAAAAATAGACTGAAGTAAGGCTGCCAAGAGGACTTGAAAGCGGGGCAGAATTGCAGGAAACCGATTTCAGGAGGTAGACTGGAATTGCATTGAAAGCATAGGAAAAGAGGCAGAACGTCCACAATGATGCACTTGGCCAAAAAGGGCATATGCGTTTTTTCCTGAATATATTCAGGAAAAAACGCATACGCCCTTTTTGGCCAACCAAGCAAGCTTGCAAAGGAAATCTGCACTACAATGAAGTCTCACTTCCCCCCGGTCAAAAGGGCCATCTGAAAAAAGTGTAAAATCCAGAAAGGCAGGACAGGCCATGGAGAACTGGGAGCCTTGTTATGCTGATGGGCGGGATGTAAATTGCCAACAACCACTGGGGAGAAGTGTATGGTGTTTCCTGAAACATCTAAAAAACAAAGCAACAGAGCCTAGGGCACTTCCACTTATGGTCCTATAGCTTAGGGAATTTAAAATCAAAAAGACACAGCCACCCCAAAGTTTCGAACGGCTCTGTTTACAAGAACCTCGTTTACAGTACAAGTTCAACATCGCAGAAAGTGAAAAATGGATAAAGAAGTTGTGGTATTTACTTACAAAGCAATATCACTCAGCAATGAAATCTGTGTCATCAGGCCCTTAGCAGCACAATGAGTGGATTCAGGTATGATGATTCTAACTGAAATAAGTCACACAGAAAAAGAAACATCATAAGATATCAGTAATACACGGAATGTAAACTTGGCTACACAGGAACTGAATTACAGAACAGAACAGGGTCTCAAATTTAGAAAACCAACTTATGCTTGCTTAAGGGTAAAGGTGAGTTGGGGTGCTGCATAAAACCAGAGATTGAAATGAGCACAGATAAAGTTCCTTAAGCCAAATATGGAATAGACAAGAGCTACTCCTTGCTCAACGAAATGGACTCAACACCGCATATTAAAGGCCTAAGAATGTACCTGACTAGTAAGTATCTTAAAACCTATGGATTGCTATGTCTCCGAAAGAGAATCAAGCATGTGTACAGGGGCATAAACGCAGCAGTGATAGGATTGGAGAGGTTCGGTGAGCAAATGAAGACCCTTTGAAGTCATATTGCATGGTACCCATTCCACGGGTTTCAACTACCCAGGTTTAAGGTATTCTTCCTTCAGCTCAAACATGCATGTGGGACCTAGAGTATGATCAACCATGTGATCGGGAGACGTGTTCAAATATGTCTCAGTTTTCGTACCCTGGTACTCGGGTGCAACATTCCAGACGCTTTACTAACACTCTCCCCACTTGGAGAGTCAGTCCCTTTAACCTCCTGTTTGGCCCAGTTTGCAATTTCTGTGGAAGATGAACAGGAATAGCGAGAACCAATGAGAGACTAGCTGGAGGTGTCTGGATGTGCAAATTTAACTCTCATTTCCCACCAGGAAGAGGAATTAACCAAAGGCTCAGCGTGCCGTGCCAGAACCAGATTAGGGCCTGAAGACATCCTGCGGTGTTGCGGCCAGGTCACAAGAAAGCGAGTTGAAGAAAGGAGCTCAGGGGCACTGTAATTCACAAACCTGCAGAGTTATAAATGACAGCTATTGTCCAAAATAGACTGAAGTAAGGCTGCCAAGAGGACTTGAAAGCGGGGCAGAATTGCAGGAAACCGATTTCAGGAGGTAGACTGGAATTGCATTGCAAGCATAGGAAAAGAGGCAGAACGTCCACAATGATGCACTTGGCCAAAAAGGGCGTATGCGTTTTTTCCTGAATATATTCAGGAAAAAACGCATACGCCCTTTTTGGCCAACCAAGCAAGCTTGCAAAGGAAATCTGCACTACAATGAAGTCTCACTTCCCCCCGGTCAAAAGGGCCATCTGAAAAAGGTGTAAAATCCAGAAAGGCAGGACAGGCCATGGAGAACTGGGAGCCTTGTTATGCTGATGGGCGGGATGTAAATTGCCAACAACCACTCGGGAGAAGTGTATGGTGTTTCCTGAAACATCTAAAAAACGAAGCAACAGAGCCTAGGGCACTTCCACTTATGGTCGTATAGCTTAGGGAATTTAAAATCAAAAAGACACAGCCACCCCAAAGTTTGGAACGGCTCTGTTTACAAGAACCTCGTTTACAGTACAAGTTCAACATCGCAGAAAGTGAAAAATGGATAAAGAAATTGTGGTATTTACTTACAAAGCAATATCACTCAGCAATGAAATCTGTGTCATCAGGCCCTTAGCAGCACAATGAGTGGATTCAGGTATGATGATTCTAACTGAAATAAGTCACACAGAAAAAGAAACATCATAAGATATCAGTAATACACGGAATGGAAACTTGGCTACACAGGAACTGAATTACAGAACAGAACAGGGTCTCAAATTTAGAAAACCAACTTATGCTTGCTTAAGGGGAAAGGTGAGTTGGGGTGCTGCATAAAACCAGAGATTGAAATGAGCACAGATAAAGTTCCTTAAGCCAAATATGGAATAGACAAGAGCTACTCCTTGCTCAACGAAATGGACTCAACACCGCATATTAAACGCCTAAGAATGTACCTGACTAGTAAGTATCTTAAAACCTATGGATTGCTATGTCTCCGAAACAGAATCAAGCATGTGTACAGGGGCATAAACGCAGCAGTGATAGGATTGGAGAGGTTCGGTGAGCAAATGAAGACCCTTTGAAGTCATATTGCATGGTACCCATTCCACGGGTTTCAACTACCCAGGTTTTAGGTATTCTTCCTTCAGCTAAAACATGCATGTGGAACCCAAGTATGATCAACCATGTGAACGGGAGACGTGTTCAAATATGTCTCAGTTTTCCTCCCCTGGTACTCGGGTGCAACATTCCAGACGCTTTACTAACACTCTCCCCACTTGGAAAGTCAGCGCCTTTAACCTCCTGTTTGGCCCAGTTTGCAATTTCTGCGGAAGATGAACAGGAATAGCGAGAACCAATGAGAGGCTAGCTGGAGGTGTCTGGACGGGCAAATTTAACTCTCATTTCCCACCAGGAAGAGGAAATAACCAAAGGCTCAGCGTGCCGTGCCGGAACCAGATTAGGGCCTGAAGCCATCCTGCGGTGTTGCGGCCAGATCAAAAGAAAGCGAGTTGAAGAAAGGAGCTCAGGGGCACTGTAATTCACAAACCTGCAGAGTTATGAATGACAGCTATCGTCCAAAAATAGACTGAAGTAAGGCTGCCAAGAGGACTTGAAAGCGGGGCAGAATTGCAGGAAACCGATTTCAGGAGGTAGACTGGAATTGCATTGAAAGCATAGGAAAAGAGGCAGAACGTCCACAATGATGCACTTGGCCAAAAAGGGCGTATGCGTTTTTTCCTGAATATATTCAGGAAAAAACGCATACGCCCTTTTTGGCCAACCAAGCAAGCTTGCAAAGGAAATCTGCACTACAATGAAGTCTCACTTCCCCCCGGTCAAAAGGGCCATCTGAAAAAAGTGTAAAATCCAGAAAGGAAGGACACGCCATGGAGAACTGGGAGCCTTGTTATGCTGAAGGGCGGGATGTAAATTGCCAACAAACACTCGGGAGAAGTGTATGGTGTTTCCTGAAACATCTAAAAAACAAAGCAACAGAGCCTAGGGCACTTCCACTTATGGTCCTATAGCTTAGGGAATTTAAAATCAAAAAGACACAGCCACCCCAAAGTTTTGGACGGCTCTGTTTACAAGAACCTCGTTTACAGTACAAGTTCAACATCACAGAAAGTGAAAAATGGATAAAGAAGTTGTGGTATTTACTTACAAAGCAATATTACTCAGCAATGAAATCTGTGTCATCAGGCCCTTAGCAGCACAATGAGTGGATTCAGGTATGATGATTCTAACTGAAATAAGTCACACAGAAAAAGAAACATCATAAGATATCAGTAATACACGGAATGTAAACTTGGCTACACAGGAACTGAATTACAGAACAGAACAGGGTCTCAAATTTAGAAAACCAACTTATGCTTGCTTAAGGGGAAAGGTGAGTTGGGGTGCTGCATAAAACCAGAGATTGAAATGAGCACAGATAAAGTTCCTTAAGCCAAATATGGAATAGACAAGAGCTACTCCTTGCTCAACGAAATGGACTCAACACCCCATATTAAACGCCTAAGAATGTACCTGACTAGTAAGTATCTTAAAACCTATGGATTGCTATGTCTCCGAAAGAGAATCAAGCATGTGTACAGGGGCATAAACGCAGCAGTGATAGGATTGGAGAGGTTCGTTGAGCAAATGAAGACCCTTTGAAGTCATATTGCATGGTACCCATTCCACGGGTTTCAACTATCCAGGTTTAAGGTATTCTTCCTTCAGTTAAAACATGCATGTGGAACCTAGAGTATGATCAACCATGTGATCGGGAGACGTGTTCAAATATGTCTCAGTTTTCCTCCCCTGGTACTCGGGTGCAACATTCCAGACACTGTACTAACACTCTCCCGACTTGGAGAGTCAGTCCCTTTAACCTCCTGTTTGGCCCAGTTTGCAATTTCTGCGGAAGATGAACAGGAATAGCGAGAACCAATGAGAGGCTAGCTGGAGGTGTCTGGATGGGCAAATTTAACTCTCATTTCCCACCAGGAAGAGGAATTAACCAAAGGCTCAGCGTGCCATGCCGGAACCACATTAGGGCCTGAAGCCATCCTGTGGTGTTGCAGCCAGGTCACAAGAAAGCAAGTTGAAGAAAGGAGCTCAGGGGCACTGTAATTCGCAAACCTGCAGAGTTATAAATGACAGCTATCGTCCAAAAATAGACTGAAGTAAGGCTGCCAAGAGGACTTGAAAGCGGGGCAGAATTGCAGGAAACCGATTTCAGGAGGTAGACTGGAATTGCATTGAAAGCATAGGAAAAGAGGCAGAACGTCCACAATGATGCACTTGGCCAAAAAGGGCGTATGCGTTTTTTCCTGAATATATTCAGGAAAAAACGCATACGCCCTTTTTGGCCAACCCAGCAAGCTTGCAAAGGAAATCTGCACTACAATGAAGTCTCACTTCCCCCCGGTCAAAAGGGCCATCTGAAAAAAGTGTAAAATCCAGAAAGGCAGGACAGGCCATGGAGAACTGGGAGCCTTGTTATGCTGAAGGGCGGGATGTAAATTGCCAACAACCACTCGGGAGAAGTGTATGGTGTTTCCTGAAACATCTAAAAAACAAAGCAACAGAACCTAGGGCACTTCCACTTATGGTCCTATAGCTTAGGGAAATTAAAATAAAAAAGACACAGCCACCCCAAAGTTTGGGACAGCTCTGTTTACAAGAACCTCATTTACAGTACAAGTTCAACATCGCAGAAAGTGAAAAATGGATAAAGAAGTTGTGGTATTTACTTACAAAGCAATATCACTCAGCAATGAAATCTGTGTCATCAGGCCCTTAGCAGCACAATGAGTGGATTCAGGTATGATGATTCTAACTGAAATAAGTCACACAGAAAAAGAAACATCATAAGATATCAGTAATACACGGAATGTAAACTTGGCTACACAGGAACTGAATTACAGAACAGAACAGGGTCTCAAATTTAGAAAACCAACTTATGCTTGCTTAAGGGTAAAGGTGAGTTGGGGTGCTGCATAAAACCAGAGATTGAAATGAGCACAGATAAAGTTCCTTAAGCCAAATATGGAATAGACAAGAGCTACTCCTTGCTCAACGAAATGGACTCAACACCGCATATTAAACGCCTAAGAATGTACCTGACTAGTAAGTATCTTAAAACCTATGGATTGCTATGTCTCTGAAAGAGAATCATGCATGTGTACAGGGGCATAAACGCAGCAGTGATAGGATTGGAGAGGTTCGGTGAGCAAATGAAGACCCTTTGAAGTCATATTGCATGGTACCCATTCCACGGGTTTCAACTACCCAGGTTTAAGGTATTCTTCCTTCAGCTAAAACATGCATGTGGAACCCAAGTATGATCAACCATGTGAACGGGAGACGTGTTCAAATATGTCTCAGTTTTCCTCCCCTGGTACTCGGGTGCAACATTCCAGACGCTTTACTAACACTCTCCCCACTTGGAAAGTCAGCGCCTTTAACCTCCTGTTTGGCCCAGTTTGCAATTTCTGCGGAAGATGAACAGGAATAGCGAGAACCAATGAGAGGCTAGCTGGAGGTGTCTGGACGGGCAAATTTAACTCTCATTTCCCACCAGGAAGAGGAAATAACCAAAGGCTCAGCATGCCGTCCCGGAACCAGATTAGGGCCTGAAGCCATCCTGCGGTGTTGCGGCCAGCTCAAAAGAAAGCGAGTTGAAGAAAGGAGCTCAGGGGCACTGTAATTCACAAACCTGCAGAGTTATAAATGACAGCTATCGTCCAAAAATAGACTGAAGTAAGGCTGCCAAGAGGACTTGAAAGCGGGGCAGAATTGCAGGAAACCGATTTCAGGAGGTAGACTGGAATTGCATTCAAAGCATAGGAAAAGAGGCAGAACGTCCACAATGATGCACTTGGCCAAAAAGGGCGTATGCGTTTTTTCCTGAATATATTCAGGAAAAAACGCATACGCCCTTTTTGGCCAACCAAGCAAGCTTGCAAAGGAAATCTGCACTACAATGAAGTCTCACTTCCCCCAGGTCAAAAGGGCCATCTGAAAAAAGTGTAAAATCCAGAAAGGCAGGACAGGCCATGGAGAACTGGGAGCCTTGTTATGCTGAAGGGCGGGATGTAAATTGCGAACAACCACTCGGGAGAAGTGTATGGTGTTTCCTGAAACATCTAAAAAACAAAGCAACAGAGCCTAGGGCACTTCCACTTATGGTCCTATAGCTTAGGGAATTTAAAATCAAAAAGACACAGCCACCCCAAAGTTTGGAACGGCTCTGTTTACAAGAACCTCGTTTAAAACACAAGTTCAACATCGCAGAAAGTGAAAAATGGATAAAAAAGTTGTGGTATTTACTTACAAAGCAATATCACTCAGCAATGAAATCTGTGTCATCAGGCCCTTAGCAGCACAATGAGTGGATTCAGGTATGATGATTCTAACTGAAATAAGTCACACAGAAAAAGAAACATCATAAGATATCAGTAATACACGGAATGTAAACTTGGCTACACAGGAACTGAATTACAGAACAGAACAGGGTCTCAAATTTAGAAAACCAACTTATGCTTGCTTAAGGGTAAAGGTGAGTTGGGGTGCTGCATAAAACCAGAGATTGAAATGAGCACAGATAAAGTTCCTTAAGCCAAATATGGAATAGACAAGAGCTACTCCTTGCTCAACGAAGTGGACTCAACACTGCATATTAAACGCCTAAGAATGTACCTGACTAGTAAGTATCTTAAAACCTATGGATTGCTATGTCTCCGAAAGAGAATCAAGCATGTGTACAGGGGCATAAACGCAGCAGTGATAGGATTGGAGAGGTTCGGTGAGCAAACGAAGACCCTTTGAAGTCATATTGCATGGTACCCATTCCACGGGTTTCAACTACCCAGGTTTTAGGTATTCTTCCTTCAGCTAAAACATGCATATGGAACCCAGAGTATGATCAACCATGTGATCGGGAGACGTGTTCAAATATGTTTCAGTTTTCGTACCCTGGTACTCGGGTGCAACATTCCAGACGCTTTACTAACACTCTCCCGACTTGGAGAGTCAGTCCCTTTAACCTCCTGTTTGACCCAGTTTGCAATTTCTGCGGAAAATGAACAGGAATAGCGAGAACCAATGAGAGACTAGCTGGAGGTGTCTGGACGGGCAAATTTAACTCTCATTTCCCACCAGGAAGAGGAATTAACCAAAGGCTCAGCGTGCCGTGCCGGAACCAGATTAGGGCCTGAAACCATCCTGCGGTGTTGCGGCCAGGTCACAAGAAAGTGAGTTGAAGAAAGGAGCTCAGGGGCACTGTAATTCACAAACCTGCAGAGATATAAATGACAGCTATCGTCCAAAAATATACTGAAGTAAGGCTGCCAAGAGGACTTGAAAGCGGGGCAGAATTGCAGGAAACCGATTTCAGGAGGTAGACTGGAATTGCATTGAAAGCATAGGAAAAGAGGCAGAACGTCCACAATGATGCACTTGGCCAAAAAGGGCGTATGCGTTTTTTCCTGAATATATTCAGGAAAAAACGCATACGCCCTTTTTGGCCAACCAAGCAAGCTTGCAAAGGAAATCTGCACTACAATGAAGTCTCACTTCCCCCCGGTCAAAAGGGCCATCTGAAAAAGGTGTAAAATCCAGAAAGGCAGGACAGGCCATGGAGAACTGGGAGCCTTGTTATGCTGATGGGCGGGATGTAAATTGCCAACAGACACTCGGGAGAACTGTATGGTGTCTCCTGAAACATCTAAAAAACAAAGCAACAGAGCCTAGGGCACTTCCACTTATGGTCCTATAGCTTAGGGAAATTAAAATCAAAAAGACACAGCCACCCCAAAGTTTGGGACGCCTCTGTTTACAAGAACCTCGTTTACCGTACAAGTTCAATATCACAGAAAGTGAAAAATGGATAAAGAACTTGTGGTACTTACGTACAATGCAGTATCACTCAGCAATAAAATCTATGTCATCTGGCCCGTAGCAGCATAATGAGTGGATTCAGGTACGATGATTCTAACTGAAATAAGTCACACAGAAAAAGAAACATCATAAGATATCAGTAATACACGGAATGTAAACTTGGCTACACAGGAACTGAATTCCAAAACAGAAGAGGGTATCAAATTTAGAAAACCAACTTATGCTTGCTTAAGGGTAAAGGTGAGTTGGGGTGCTGCATAAAACCAGAGATTCAAATGAGCACAGATAACGTTCCTTAAGCCAAATATGGAATAGACAAGAGCTACTCCTTGCTCAACGAAATGGACCCAACACCCCATATTAAACGCCTAAGAATGTACCTGACTAGTAAGTATCTTAAAACCTATGGATTGCTATGTCTCCGAAAGAGAATCAAGCGCATGTACCGGGGCATAAACACAGCAGTGATAGGATTGGAGAGGTTCGGTGAGCAAATGAACACCCTTTGAAGTCATATTGCATGGTACCCATTCCACGGGTCTCAACTCTCCAGGTTTAAGGTATTCTTCCTTCAGCTAAAACATGCATGTGAAACCCAGAGTATGATCAACTGTGTGATCGGGAGACTTGTTCAAATATGTCTCACTTTTGGTCCCCTGGTACTCGGGTGCAAAATTCCAGACGCTTAACGAACACTCTCCCCACTTGGAGAGTCAGTGCCTTTAACCTCGTGTTTGGTCCAGTTTGCAATTTCTGCGGAAGATGAACAGGAATAGGGAGAACCAATGAGAGACTAGCTGGAGGTGTCTGGACGGGGAAATTTAACTCTCATTTCCCACCAGGAAGAGGAAATAACCAAAGGCTCAGTGTGCCGTGCCGGAACCAGATTAGGGCCTGAAGCCATCCTGCGGTGTTGCGGCCAGGTCACAAGAAAGTGAGTTGAAGAAAGGAGCTCAGGGGCACTGTAATTCACAAACCTGTAGAGTTATAAATGACAGCTATCGTCCAAAAATACACTGAAGTAAGGCTGCCAAGAGGACTTGAAAGCGGGGCAGAATTGCAGTAAACCGATTTCAGGAGGTAGACTGGAATTGCATTGAAAGCATAGGAAAAGAGGCAGAACGTCCACAATGATGCACTTGGCCAAAAAGGGCGTATGCGTTTTTTCCTGAATATATTCAGGAAAAAACGCATACGCCCTTTTTGGCCAACCAAGCAAGCTTGCAAAGGAAATCTGCACTACAATGAAGTCTCACTTCCCCCCGGTCAAAAGGGCCATCTGAGAAAAGTGTAAAATCCAGAAAGGCAGGACAGGCCATGGAGAACTGGGAGCCTTGTTAGGCTGATGGGCGGGATGTAAATTGCCAACAGACACTCCGGAGAAGTGTATGGTGTTTCCTGAAACATCTAAAAAACAAAGCAACAGAGCCTAGGGCACTTCCACTTATGGTCCTATAGCTTAGGGAAATTAAAATCAAAAAGACACAGCCACCCCAAAGTTTGGGACGCCTCTGTTTACAAGAACCTCGTTTACCGTACAAGTTCAATATCACAGAAAGTGAAAAATGGATAAAGAACTTGTGGTACTTACGTACAATGCAGTATCACTCAGCAATGAAATCTATGTCATCAGGCCCGTAGCAGCATAATGAGTGGATTCAGGTACGATGATTCTAACTGAAATAAGTCACACAGAAAAAGAAACATCATAAGATATCAGTAATACACGGAATGTAAACTTGGCTACACAGGAACTGCATTCCAAAACAGAACAGGGTCTCAAATTTACAAAACCAACTTATGCTTGCTTAAGGGGAAAGGTGAGTTGTGGTGCTGCATAAAACCAGAGATTGAAATGAGCACAGATAAAGTTCCTTAAGCCAAATATGGAATAGACAAGAGCTACTCCTTGCTCAACGAAATGGACTCAACACCCCATATTAAACGCCTAAGAATGTACCTGACTAGTAAGTATCTTAAAACCTATGGATTGCTATGTCTCCAAAAGAGAATCAAGCGTGTGTACAGGGGCACAAACGCAGCAGTGATAGGATTGGAGAGGTTCGGTGAGCAAACGAAGACCCTTTGAAGACATATTGCATGGTACCCATTCCACGGGTCTCAACTCTCCAGGTTTAAGGTATTCTTCCTTCAGCTAAAACATGCATGTGGAACCCAGAGTATGATCAACCGTGTGAACGGGAGACGTGTTCAAATATGTCTCAGTTTTCCTCCCCTGGTACTCGGGTGCAACATTCCAGATGCTTTACTTACACTCTCCCCACTTGGAGAGTCAGCGCCTTTAACCTCCTGTTTGGCCCAGTTTGCAATTACTGCGAAAGATGAACAGGAATAGCGAGAACCATTGAGAGACTAGCTGGAGGTGTCTGGACGGTCAAATTTAACTCTCATTTCCCACCAGGAAGAGGAAATAACCAAAGGCTCAGCGTGCCGGGCCGGAACCAGATTAGGGCCTGAAGCCATCCTGCGGTGTTGCGGCCAGGTCACAAGAAAGCGAGTTGAAGAAACGAGCTCAGGGGCACTGTAATTCACAAACCTGCAGAGTTATAAATGACAGCTATCGTCCAAAAATAGACTGAAGTAAGGCTGCCAAGAGGACTTGAAAGCGGGGCAGAATTGCAGGAAACCGATTTCAGGAGGTAGACTGGAATTGCATTGATAGCATAGGAAAAGGCAGAACGTACACAATGATGCACTTGGCCAAAAAGGGCGTATGCGTTTTTTCCTGAATATATTCAGGAAAAAACGCATACGCCCTTTTTGGCCAACCAAGCAAGCTTGCAAAGGAAATCTGCACTACAATGAAGTCTCACTTCCCCCCGGTCAAAAGGGCCATCTGAGAAAAGTGTAAAATCCAGAAAGGCAGGACAGGCCATGGAGAACTGGGAGCCTTGTTATGCTGATGGGCGGGATGTAAATTGCCAACAGACACTCGGGAGAAGTGTATGGTGTTTCCTGAAACATCTAAAATACAAAGCAACAGAGCCTAGGGCACTTCCACTTATGGTCCTATAGCTTAGGGAAATTAAAATCAAAAAGACACAGCCACCCCAAAGTTTGGGACGCCTCTGTTTACAAGAACCTCATTTACCGTACAAGTTCAATATCACAGAAAGTGAAAAATGGATAAAGAACTTGTGGTACTTACGTACAATGCAGTATCACTCAGCAATGAAATCTATGTCATCAGGCCCGTAGCAGCATAATGAGTGGATTCAGGTACGATGATTCTAACTGAAATAAGTCACACAGAAAAAGAAACATCATAAGATATCACTAATACACGGAATGTAAACTTGGCTACACAGGAACTGAATTCCAAAACAGAACAGGGTCTCAAATTTACAAAACCAACTTATGCTTGCTTAAGGGGAAAGGTGAGTTGTGGTGCTGCATAAAACCAGAGATTGAAATGAGCACAGATAAAGTTCCTTAAGCCAAATATGGAATAGACAAGAGCTACTCCTTGCTCAATGAAATGGACTCAACACCCCATATTAAACGCCTAAGAATGCACCTGACTAGTAAGTATCTTAAAACCTATGGATTGCTATGTCTCCAAAAGAGAATCAAGCGTGTGTACAGGGGCACAAACGCAGCAGTGATAGGATTGGAGAGGTTCGGTGAGCAAACGAAGACCCTTTGAAGACATATTGCATGGTACCCATTCCACGGGTCTCAACTCTCCAGGTTTAAGGTATTCTTCCTTCAGCTAAAACATGCATGTGGAACCCAGAGTATGATCAACCGTGTGAATGGGAGACGTGTTCAAATATGTCTCAGTTTTCCTCCCCTGGTACTCGGGTGCAACATTCCAGATGCTTTACTTACACTCTCCCCACTTGGAGAGTCAGCGCCTTTAACCTCCTGTTTGGCCCAGTTTGCAATTTCTGCGGAAGATGAACAGGCAGCGAGAACCAATGAGAGACTAGCTGGAGGTGTCTGGACGGGCAAATTTAACTCTCATTTCCCACCAGGAGGACGAAATAACCAAAGGCTCAGCGTGCCGTGCCGGAACCAGATTAGGGCCTGAAGCCATCCTGCGGTGTTGCGGCCAGCTCACAAGAAAGCGAGGTGAAGAAAGGAGCTCAGGGGCACTGTAATTCACAAACCTGCAGAGTTATAAATGACAGCTATCGTCCAAAAATAGACTGAAGTAAGGCTGCCAAGAGGACTTGAAAGCGGGGCAGAATTGCAGGAAACCGATTTCAGGAGGTAGACTGGAATTGCATTGAAAGCATAGGAAAAGAGGCAGAACGTCCACAATGATGCACTTGGCCAAAAAGGGCGTATGCGTTTTTTCCTGAATATATTCAGGAAAAAACGCATACGCCCTTTTTGGCCAACCAAGCAAGCTTGCAAAGGAAATCTGCACTACAATGAAGTCTCACTTCCCCCCGGTCAAAAGGGCCATCTGAGAAAAGTGTAAAATCCAGAAAGGCAGGACAGGCCATGGAGAACTGGGAGCCTTGTTATGCTGATGGGCGGGATGTAAATTGCCAACAACCACTCGGGAGAAGTGTATGGTGTTTCCTGAAACATCTAAAAAACAAAGCAACAGAACCTAGGCACTTCCACTTATGGTCCTATAGCTTAGGGAAATTAAAATCAAAAAGACACAGCCACCCCAAAGTTTGGAACGGCTCTGTTTACAAGAACCTCGTTTACAGTACAAGTTCAACATCGCAGAAAGTGAAAAATGGATAAAGAAGTTGTGGTATTTACTTACAAAACAATATCACTCAGCAATGAAATCTGTGTCATCAGGCCCTTAGCAGCACAATGAGTGGATTCAGGTATGATGATTCTAACTGAAGTAAGTCACACAGAAAAAGAAACATCATAAGATATCAGTAATACACGGAATGTAAACTTGGCTACACAGGAACTGAATTACAGAACAGAACAGGGTCTCAAATTTAGAAAACCAACTTATGCTTGCTTAAGGGGAAAGGTGAATTGGGGTGCTGCATAACCAGAGATCGAAATGAGCACAGATAAAGTTCCTTAAGCCAAATATGGAATAGACAAGAGCTACTCCTTGCTCAACGAAATGGACTCAACACCGCATATTAAACGCCTAAGAATGTACCTGACTAGTAAGTATCTTAAAACCTATGGATTGCTATGTGTCCGAAAGAGAATCAAGCATGTGTACAGGGGCATAAACGCAGCAGTGATAGGATTGGAGAGGTTCGGTGAGCAAATGAAGAACCTTTGAAGTCATATTGTATGGTACCCATTCCACGGGTTTCAACTACCCAGGTTTAAGGTATTCTTCCTTCAGCTAAAACATGCATGTGGAACCCAAGTATGATCAACCATGTGAACGGGAGACGTGTTCAAATATGTCTCAGTTTTCCTCCCCTGGTACTCGGGTGCAACATTCCAGACGCTTTAATAACACTCTCCCCACTTGGAGAGTCAGCGCCTTTAACCTCCTGTTTGGCCCAGTTTGCAATTTCTGCGGAAGATGAACAGGAATAGCGAGAACCAATGAGAGACTAGCTGGAGGTGTCTGGACGGGCAAATTTAACTCTCATTTCCCACCAGGAAGAGGAAATAACCAAAGGCTCAGCGTGCCGTGCCGGAACCAGATTAGGGCCTGAAGCCATCCTGCGGTGTTGCGGCCAGGTCACAAGAAAGCGAGTTGAAGAAACGAGCTCAGGGGCACTGTAATTCACAAACCTGCAGAGTTATAAATGACAGCTATCGTCCAAAAATAGACTGAAGTAAGGCTGCCAAGAGGACTTGAAAGCGGGGCAGAATTGCAGGAAACCGATTTCAGGAGGTAGACTGGAATTGCATTGAAAGCATAGGAAAAGGCAGAACGTACACAATGATGCACTTGGCCAAAAAGGGCGTATGCGTTTTTTCCTGAATATATTCAGGAAAAAACGCATACGCCCTTTTTGGCCAACCAAGCAAGCTTGCAAAGGAAATCTGCACTACAATGAAGTCTCACTTCCCCCCGGTCAAAAGGGCCATCTGAAAAAAGTGTAAAATCCAGAAAGGCAGGACAGGCCATGGAGAACTGGGAGCCTTGTTATGCTGAAGGGCGGGATGTAAATTGCCAACAACCACTCGGGAGAAGTGTATGGTGTTTCCTGAAACATCTAAAAAACAAAGCAACAGAGCCTAGGGCACTTCCACTTATGGTCCTATAGCTTAGGGAATTTAAAATCAAAAAGACAAAGCCACCCCAAAGTTTGGAACGGCTCTGTTTACAAGAACCTCATTTACAGTACAAGTTCAACATCGCAGAAAGTGAAAAATGGATAAAAAAGTTGTGGTATTTACTTACAAAGCAATATCACTCAGCAATGAAATCTATGTCATCAGGCCCTTAGCAGCACAATGAGTGGATTCAGGTATGATGATTCTAACTGAAATAAGTCACACAGAAAAAGAAACAACATAAGATATCAGTAATACACGGAATGTAAACTTGGCTACACAGGAACTGAATTACAGAACAGAACAGGGTCTCAAATTTAGAAAACCAACTTATGCTTGCTTAAGGGTAAAGGTGAGTTGGGGTGCTGCATAAAACCAGAGATTGAAATGAGCACAGATAAAGTTCCTTAAGCCAAATATGGAATAGACAAGAGCTACTCCTTGCTCAACAAAATGGACTCAACACCGCATATTAAACGCCTAAGAATGTACCTGACTAGTAAGTATCTTAAAACCTATGGATTGCTATGTCTCCGAAAGAGAATCAAGCATGTGTACAGGGGCATAAACGCAGCAGTGATAGGATTGGAGAGGTTCGGTGAGCAAATGAAGACCCTTTGAAGTCATATTGCATGGTACCCATTCCACGGGTTTCAACTACCCAGGTTTAAGGTATTCTTCCTTCAGCTAAAACATGCATGTGGAACCTAGAGTATGATCAACCATGTGATCGGGAGACGTGTTCAAATATGTCTCAGTTTTCGTACCCTGGTACTCGGGTGCAACATTCCAGACGCTTTACTAACACTCTCCCCACTTGTAGAGTCAGTCCCTTTAACCTCCTGTTTGCCCCAGTTTGCAATTTCTGCGGAAGATGAACAGGAATAGCGAGAACCAATGAGAGACTAGCTGGAGTTGTCTGGACGGGCAAATTTAACTCTCATTTCCCACCAGGAAGAGGAATTAACCAAAGGCTCAGCGTGCCATGCCGGAACCAGATTAGGGCCTGAAGCCATCCTGGGTGTTTCGGCCAGCTCACAAGAAAGCGAGTTGAAGAAAGGAGCTCAGGGGCACTGTAACTCACAAACCTGCAGAGTTATAAATGACAGCTATCGTCCAAAAATAGACTGAAGTAAGGCTGCCAAGAGGACTTGAAAGCGGGGCAGAATTGCAGGAAACCGATTTCAGGAGGTAGACTGGAATTGCATTGAAAGCATAGGAAAAGAGGCAGAACGTCCACAATGATGCACTTGGCCAAAAAGGGCGTATGCGTTTTTTCCTGAATATATTCAGGAAAAAACGCATACGCCCTTTTTGGCCAACCAAGCAAGCTTGCAAAGGAAATCTGCACTACAATGAAGTCTCACTTCCCCCCAGTCAAAAGGGCTATCTGAAAAAAGTGTAAAATCCAGAAAGGCAGGACAGGCCATGGAGAACTGGGAGCCTTGTTATGCTGATGGGCGGGATGTAAATTGCCAACAACCACTCGGGAGAAGTGTATGGTGTTTCCTGAAACATCTAAAAAACAAAGCAACAGAACCTAGGGCACTTCCACTTATGGTCCTATAGCTTAGGGAAATTAAAATCAAAAAGACACAGCCACCCCAAAGTTTGGAACGGCTCTGTTTACAAGAACCTCGTTTACAGTACAAGTTCAACATCGCAGGAAGTGAAAAATGGATAAAGAATTTGTGGTATTTACTTACAAAGCAATATCACTCAGCAATGAAATCTATGTCATCAGGCCCGTAGCAGCATAATGAGTGGATTCAGGTACGATGATTCTAACTGAAATAAGTCACACAGAAAAAGAAACATCATAAGATATCACTAATACACCGAATGTAAACTTGGCTACACAGGAACTGCATTCCAAAACAGAACAGGGTCTCAAATTTAGAAAACCAACTTATGCTTGCTTAAGGTGAAAGGTGAGTTGGGGTGCTGCATAAAACCAGAGATTGAAATGAGCACAGATAAAGTTCCTTAAGCCAAATATGGAATAGACAAGAGGTACTCCTTGCTCAACGAAATGGACACAAAACCCCATATTAAACGTCTAAGAATGCACCTGACTAGTAAGCATCGTAAAACCTATGGATTGCTATGTCTCCGAAAGAGAATCAAGCATGTGTACAGGGGCATAAACGCAGCAGTGATAGGATTGGAGAGGTTCGTGAGCAAATGAAGACCCTTTGAAGTCATATTGCATGGTACCCATTCCACGGGTTTCAACTACCCAGGTTTAAGGTATTCTTCCTTCATCTAAAACATGCATGTGGAACCTAGAGTATGATCAACCATGTGATCGGGAGACGTGTTCAAATATGTCTCAGTTTTCGTACCCTGGTAATCGGGTGCAACATTCCAGACGCTTTACTAACACTCTCCCCACTTGGAGAGTCAGTCCCTTTAACCTCCTGTTTGGCCCAGTTTGCAATTTCTGTGGAAGATGAACAGGAATAGCGAGAACCAATGAGAGGCAAGCTGGAGGTGTCTGGATGGGCAAATTTAACTCTCATTTCCCACCAGGAAGAGGAATTAACCAAAGGCTCAGCGTGCCGTGCCAGAACCAGATTAGGGCCTGAAGACATCCTGCGGTGTTGCGGCCAGGTCACAAGAAAGCGAGTTGAAGAAAGGAGCTCAGGGGCACTGCAATTCACAAACCTGCAGAGTTATAAATGACAGCTATTGTCCAAAAATAGACTGAAGTAAGGCTGCCAAGAGGACTTGAAAGCGGGGCAGAATTGCAGGAAACCGATTTCAGGAGGTAGACTGGAATTGCATTGAAAGCATAGGAAAAGAGGCAGAACGTCCACAATGATGCATTTGGCCAAAAAGGGCGTATGCGTTTTTTCCTGAATATATTCAGGAAAAAACGCATACGCCCTTTTTGGCCAACCAAGCAAACTTGCAAAGGAAATCTGCACTACAATGAAGTCTCACTTCCCCCCGGTAAAGGGCCATCTGAAAAAAGTGTAAACTCCAGAAAGGCAGGACAGGCCATGGAGAACTGGGAGCCTTGTTATGCTGATGGGCGGGATGTAAATTGCCAACAGACACTCAGTAGAAGTGTATGGTGTTTCCTGAAACATCTAAAAAACAAAGCATCAGAGCCTAGGGCACTTCCACTTATGGTCCTATAGCTTAGGGAAATTAAAATCAAAAAGACACAGCCACCCCAAAGTTTGGGACGCCTCCGTTTACAAGAACCTCGTTTACCGTACAAGTTCAATATCACAGAAAGTGAAAAATGGATAAAGAACTTGTGGTACTTACGTACAATGCAGTATCACTCAGCAATGAAATCTATGTCATCAGGCCCGTAGCAGCATAATGAGTGGATTCAGGTATGATGATTCTAACTGAAATAAGTCACACAGAAAAAGAAACATCATAAGATATCAGTAATACACGGAATGTAAACTTGGCTACACAGGAACTGCATTCCAAAACAGAACAGGGTCTCAAATTTAGAAAACCAACTTATGCTTGCTAAAGGGGAAAGGTGAGTTGGGGTGCTGCATAAAACCAGAGATTGAAATGAGCACAGATAAAGTTCCTTAAGCCAAATATGGAATAGACAAGAGCTACTCCTTGCTCAACGAAATGGACTCAACACCGCATATTAAACGCCTAAGAATGTACCTGACTAGTAAGTATCTTAAAACCTATGGATTGCTATGTCTCCGAAAGAGAATCAAGCATGTGTACAGGGGCAATAAACACAGCAGTGATAGGATTGGAGAGGTTCGGTGAGCAAATGAAGACCCTTTGAAGTCATATTGCATGGTACCCATTCCACGGGTTTCAACTACCCAGCTTTTAGGTATTCTTCCTTCAGCTAAAACATGCATGTGGAACCCAAGTATGATCAACCATGTGAACGGGAGACGTGTTCAAATATGTCTCAGTTTTCTTCCCCTGGTACTCGGGTGCAACATTCCAGACGCTTTACTAATACTCTCCCAACTTGGAAAGTGAGCGCCTTTACCCTCTTGTTTGGCCCAGTTTGCAATTTCTGCGGAAGATGAACAGGAATAGCGAGAACCAATGAGAGGCTAGCTGGAGGTGTCTGGACGGGCAAATTTAACTCTCATTTCCCACCAGGAAGAGGAAATAACCAAAGGCTCAGCATGCCGGGCCGGAACCAGATTAGGGCCTGAAGCCATCCTGCGGTGTTGCGGCCAGCTCTCAAGAAAGCGAGTTGAAGAAAGGAGCTCAGGGGCACTGTAATTCACAAACCTGCAGAGTTATAAATGACAGCTATCGTCCAAAAATAGACTGAAGTAAGGCTGCCAAGAGGACTTGAAAGCGGGGCAGAATTGCAGGAAACCGATTTCAGGAGGTAGACTGGAATTGCATTGAAAGCATAGGAAAAGAGGCAGAACGTCCACAATGATGCACTTGGCCAAAAAGGGCGTATGCGTTTTTTCCTGAATATATTCAGGAAAAAACGCATACGCCCTTTTTGGCCAACCAAGCAAGCTTGCAAAGGAAATCTGCACTACAATGAAGTCTCACTTCCCCCCGGTCAAAAGGGCCATCTGAAAAAAGTGTAAAATCCAGAAAGGCAGGACAGGCCATGGAGAACTGGGAGCCTTGTTATGCTGATGGGCGGGATGTAAATTGCCAACAACCACTCGGGAGAAGTGTATGGTGTTTCCTGAAACATCTAAAAAACAAATCAACAGAGCCTAGGGCACTTCCACTTATGGTCCTATAGCATAGGGAAATTAAAATAAAAAAGACACAGCCACCCCAAAGTTTGAAACGGCTCTGTTTACAAGAACCTCGTTTACAGTACAAGTTCAACATCGCAGAAAGTGAAAAATGGATAAAGAAGTTATGGTATTTACTTACAAAGCAATATCACTCAGCAATGAAATCTATGTCATCAGGCCCTTAGCAGCACAATGAGTGGATTCAGGTATGATGATTCTAACTGAAATAAGTCACACAGAAAAAGAAACATCATAATATATCAGTAATACACGGAATGTAAACTTGGCTACACAGGAACTGAATTACAGAACAGAACAGGGTCTCAAATTTAGAAAACCAACTTATGCTTGCATAAGGGGAATGGTGAATTTGGGTGCTGCATAACCAGAGATCGAAATGAGCACAGATAAAGTTCCTTAAGCCAAATATGGAATAGACAAGAGCTACTCCTTGCTCAACGAAATGGACTCAACACCGCATATTAAACGCCTAAGAATGCACCTGACTAGTAAGTATCTTAAAACCTATGGATTGCTATGTCTCCGAAAGAGAATCAAGCATGTGTACAGGGGCATAAACGCAGCAGTGATAGGATTGGAGAGGTTCGGTGAGCAAATGAAGAACCTTTGAAGTCATATTGTATGGTACCCATTCCACGGGTTTCAACTACCGAGGTTTAAGGTATTCTTCCTTCAGCTAAAACATGCATGTGGAACCCAAGTATGATCAACCATGTGAACGGGAGACGTGTTCAAATATGTCTCAGTTTTCCTCCCCTGGTACTCGGGTGCAACATTCCAGACGCTTTACTAACACTCTCCCCACTTGGAGAGTCAGCGCCTTTAACCTCCTGTTTGGCCCAGTTTGCAATTTCTGCGGAAGATGAACAGGAATAGCGAGAACCAATGAGAGACTAGCTGGAGGTGTCTGGACGGGCAAATTTAACTCTCATTTCCCACCAGGAAGAGGAAATAACCAAAGGCTCAGCATGCCGGGCCGGAACCAGATTAGGGCCTGAAGCCATCCTGCGGTGTTGCGGCCAGGTCACAAGAAAGCGAGTTGAAGAAACGAGCTCAGGGGCACTGTAATTCACAAACCTGCAGAGTTATAAATGACAGCTATCGTCCAAAAATAGACTGAAGTAAGGCTGCCAAGAGGACTTGAAAGCGGGGCAGAATTGCAGGAAACCGATTTCAGGAGGTAGACTGGAATTACATTGAAAGCATAGGAAAAGAGGCAGAACGTCCACAATGATGCACTTGGCCAAAAAGGGCGTATGCGTTTTTTCCTGAATATATTCAGGAAAAAACGCATACGCCCTTTTTGGCCAAACAAGCAAGCTTGCAAAGGAAATCTGCACTACAATGAAGTCTCACTTCCCCCCCGGTCAAAAGGGCCATCTAAAAAAAGTGTAAAATCCAGAAAGGCAGGACAGGCCATGGAGAACTGGGAGCCTTGTTATGCTGATGGGCGGGATGTAAATCGCCAACAACCACTCGGGAGAAGTGTATGGTGTTTCCTGAAACATCTAAAAAACAAAGCAACAGAGCCTAGGGCACTTCCACTTATGGTCCTATAGCTTAGGGAAATTAAAATAAAAAAGACACAGCCACCCCAAAGTTTGGAACGGCTCTGTTTACAAGAACCTCGTTTTCAGTACAAGTTCAACATCTCAGAAAGTGAAAAATGGATAAAGAAGTTGCGGTATTTACTTACAAAGCAATATCACTAAGCAATGAAATCTGTGTCATCAGGCCCTTAGCAGCACAATGAGTGGATTCAGGTATGATGATTCTAACTGAAATAAGTCACACAGAAAAAGAAACATCATAAGATATCAGTAATACACGGAATGGAAACTTGGCTACACAGGAACTGAATTACAGAACAGAACAGGGACTCAAATTTAGAAAACCAACTTATGCTTGCTTAAGGGTAAAGGTGAGTAGGGGTGCTGCATAAAACCAGAGATTGAAATGAGCACAGATAAAGTTCCTTAAGCCAAATATGGAATAGACAAGAGCTACTCCTTGCTCAACGAAATGGACTCAACACCCCATATTAAACGCCTAAGAATGTACCTGACTAGTAAGTATCTTAAAACCTATGGATTGCTATGTCTCCGAAAGAGAATCAAGCATGTGTACAGGGGCATAAACGCAGCAGTGATAGGATTGGAGAGGTTCGGTGAGCAAATGAAGACCCTTTGAAGTCATATTGCATGGTACCCATTACACGGGTCTTAACTCTCCAGGTTTAAGGTATTCTTCCTTCAGCTAAAACATGCATGTGGAACCCAAGTATGATCAATCATGTGAACGGGAGACGTGTTCAAATATGTCTCAGTTTTCCTCCCCTGGTACTCGGGTGCAACATTCCAGACGCTTTACTAACACTCTCCCCACTTGGAGAGTCAGCGCCTTTAACCTCCTGTTTGGCCCAGTTTGCAATTTCTGCGGAAGATGAACAGGAATAGCGAGAACCAATGAGAGGCTAGCTGGAGGTGTCTGGACGGGCAAATTTAACTCTCATTTCCCACCAGGAAGAGGAAATAACCAAAGGCTCAGCGTGCCGTGCCGGAACCAGATTAGGGCCTGAAGCCATCCTGCGGTGTTGCGGCCAGCTCACAAGAAAGCGAGTTGAAGAAAGGAGCTCAGGGACACTGTAATTCACAAACCTGCAGAGTTATAAATGACAGCTATCGTCCAAAAATAGACTGAAGTAAGGCTGCCAAGAGGACTTGAAAGCAGGGCAGAATTGCAGGAAACCGATTTCAGGAGGTAGACTGGAATTGCATTGAAAGCATAGGAAAAGAGGCAGAACGTCCACAATGATGCACTTGGCCAAAAAGAGCGTATGCCTTTTTTCCTGAATATATTCAGGAAAAAACGCATACGCCCTTTTTGGCCAACCAAGCAAGCTTGCAAAGGAAATCTGCACTACAATGAAGTCTCACTTCCCCCCGGTCAAAAGGGCCATCTGAGAAAAGTGTAAAATCCAGAAAGGTAGGACAGGCCATGGAGAACTGGGAGCCTTGTTATGCTGATGGGCGGGATGTAAATTGCCAACAGACACTCGGGAGAAGTGTATGGTGTTTCCTGAAACATCTAAAAAACAAAGCAACAGAGCCTAGGGCACTTCCACTTATGGTCCTATAGCTTAGGGAAATTAAAATCAAAAAGACACAGCCACCCCAAAGTTTGGGACGCCTCTGTTTACAAGAACCTCGTTTACCGTACAAGTTCAATATCACAGAAAGTGATAAATGGATAAAGAACTTGTGGTACTTACGTACAATGCAGTATCACTCAGCAATGAAATCTATGTCATCAGGCCCGTAGCAGCATAATGAGTGGATTCAGGTACGATGATTCTAACTGAAATAAGTCACACAGAAAAAGAAACATCATAAGATATCACTAATACACGGAATGTAAACTTGGCTACACAGGAACTGAATTCCAAAACAGAACAGGGTCTCAAATTTACAAAACCAACTTATGCTTGCTTAATGGGAAAGGTGAGTTGTGGTGCTGCATAAAACCAGAGATTGAAATGAGCACAGATAAAGTTCCTTAAGCCAAATATGGAATAGACAAGAGCTACTCCTTGCTCAACGAAATGGACTCAACACCCCATATTAAACGCCTAAGAATGTACCTGACTAGTAAGTATCTTAAAACCTATGGATTGCTATGTCTCTGAAAGAGAATCAAGCATGTGTACAGGGGCATAAACGCAGCAGTGATAGGATTGGAGAGGTTCGGTGAGCAAATGAAGACCCTTTGAAGTCATATTGCATGGTACCCATTCCACGGGTCTTAACTCTCCAGGTTTAAGGTATTCTTCCTTCAGCTAAAACATGCATGTGGAACCCAAGTATGATCAACCATGTGAACGGGAGACGTGTTCAAATATGTCTCAGTTTTCCTCCCCTGGTACTCGGGTGCAACATTCCAGACGCTTTACTAACACTCTCCCCACTTGGAGAGTCAGCGCCTTTAACCTCCTGTTTGGCCCAGTTTGCAATTTCTGCGGAAGATGAACAGGAATAGCGAGAACCAATGAGAGACTAGCTGGAGGTGTCTGGACGGGCAAACTTAACTCTCATTTCCCACCAGGAAGAGGAATTAACCAAAGGCTCAGCGTGCCGTACCGGAACCAGATTAGGGCCTGAAGCCATCCTGCGGTGTTGCGGCCAGCTCAAAAGAAAGCGAGTTGAAGAAAGGAGCTCAGGGGCACTGTAATTCACAAACCTGCAGAGTTATAAATGACAGCTATCGTCCAAAAATAGACTGAAGTAAGGCTGCCAAGAGGACTTGAAAGCGGGGCAGAATTGCAGGAAACCGATTTCAGGAGGTAGACTGGAATTGCATTGAAAGCATAGGAAAAGAGGCAGAACGTCCACAATGATGCACTTGGCCAAAAAGGGCGTATGCGTTTTTTCCTGAATATATTCAGGAAAAAACGCATACGCCCTTTTTGGCCAACCAAGCAAGCTTGCAAAGGAAATCTGCACTACAATGAAGTCTCACTTCCCCCCGGTCAAAAGGGCCATCTGAAAAAAGTGTAAAATCCAGAAAGGCAGGACAGGCCATGGAGAACTGGGAGCCTTGTTATGCTGATGGGCGGGATGTAAATTGCCAACAACCACTCGGGAGAAGTGTATGGTGTTTCCTGAAACATCTAAAAAACAAATCAACAGAGCCTAGGGCACTTCCACTTATGGTCCTATAGCTTAGGGAAATTAAAATAAAAAAGACACAGCCACCCCAAAGTTTGAAACGGCTCTGTTTACAAGAACCTCGTTTACAGTACAAGTTCAACATCGCAGAAAGTGAAAAATGGATAAAGAAGTTGTGGTATTTACTTACAAAGCAATATCACTCAGCAATGAAATCTATGTCATCAGGCCCGTAGCAGCACAATGAGTGGGTTCAGGTATGATGATTCTAACTGAAATAAGTCACACAGAAAAAGAAACATCATAAGATATCAGTAATACACGGAATGTAAACTTGGCTACACAGGAACTGCATTCCAAAACAGAACAGGGTCTCAAATTTAGAAAACCAACTTATGCTTGCTAAAGGGGAAAGGTGAGTTGGGGTGCTGCATAAAACCAGAGATTGAAATGAGCACAGATAAAGTTCCTTAAGCCAAATATGGAATAGACAAGAGCTACTCCTTGCTCAACGAAATGGACTCAACACCGCATATTAAACGCCTAAGAATGTACCTGACTAGTAAGTATCTTAAAACCTATGGATTGCTATGTCTCCGAAAGAGAATCAAGCATGTGTACAGGGGCAATAAACACAGCAGTGATAGGATTGGAGAGGTTCGGTGAGCAAATGAAGACCCTTTGAAGTCATATTGCATGGTACCCATTCCACGGGTTTCAACTACCCAGCTTTTAGGTATTCTTCCTTCAGCTAAAACATGCATGTGGAACCCAAGTATGATCAACCATGTGAACGGGAGACGTGTTCAAATATGTCTCAGTTTTCTTCCCCTGGTACTCGGGTGCAACATTCCAGACGCTTTACTAATACTCTCCCAACTTGGAAAGTGAGCGCCTTTAACCTCCTGTTTGGCCCAGTTTGCAATTTCTGCGGAAGATGAACAGGAATAGCGAGAACCAATGAGAGGCTAGCTGGAGGTGTCTGGACGGGCAAATTTAACTCTCATTTCCCACCAGGAAGAGGAAATAACCAAAGGCTCAGCATGCCGGGCCGGAACCAGATTAGGGCCTGAAGCCATCCTGCGGTGTTGCGGCCAGCTCACAAGAAAGCGAGTTGAAGAAAGGAGGTCAGGGGCACTGTAATTCACAAACCTGCAGAGTTATAAATGACAGCTATCGTCCAAAAATAGACTGAAGTAAGGCTGCCAAGAGGACTTGAAAGCGGGGCAGAATTGCAGGAAACCGATTTCAGGAGGTAGACTGGAATTGCATTGAAAGCATAGGAAAAGAGGCAGAACGTCCACAATGATGCACTTGGCCAAAAAGGGCGTATGCGTTTTTTCCTGAATATATTCAGGAAAAAACGCATACGCCCTTTTTGGCCAACCAAGCAAGCTTGCAAAGGAAATCTGCACTACAATGAAGTCTCACTTCCCCCCGGTCAAAAGGGCCATCTGAAAAAAGTGTAAAATCCAGAAAGGCAGGACAGCCCATGGAGAACTGGGAGCCTTGTTATGCTGATGGGCGGGATGTAAATTGCCAACAACCACTCGGGAGAAGTGTATGGTGTTTCCTGAAACATCTAAAAAACAAATCAACAGAGCCTAGGGCACTTCCACTTATGGTCCTATAGCTTAGGGAAATTAAAATCAAAAAGACACAGCCACCCCAAAGTTTGAAACGGCTCTGTTTACAAGAACCTCGTTTACAGTACAAGTTCAACATCGCAGAAAGTGAAAAATGGATAAAGAAGTTATGGTATTTACGTACAAAGCAATATCACTCAGCAATGAAATCTGTGTCATCAGGCCTGTAGCAGCATAATGAGTGGATTCAGGTACGATGATTCTAACTGAAATAAGTCACACAGAAAGAGAAACATCATAAGATATCACTAATACACGGAATGTAAACTTGGCTACACAGGAACTGCATTCCAAAACAGAACAGGGTCTCAAATTTAGAAAACCAACTTATGCTTGCTTAAGGTGAAAGGTGAGTTGGGGTGCTGCATAAAACCAGAGATTGAAATGAGCACAGATAAAGTTCCTTAAGCCAAATATGGAATAGACAAGAGCTACTCCTTGCTCAACGAAATGGACACAAAACCCCATATTAAACGCCTAAGAATGCACCTGACTAGTAAGTATCGTAAAACCTATGGATTGCTATGTCTCCGAAAGAGAATCAAGCATGTGTACAGGGGCATAAACGCAGCAGTGATAGGATTGGAGAGGTTCGTGAGCAAATGAAGACCCTTTGAAGTCATATTGCATGGTACCCATTCCACGGGTTTCAACTACCCAGGTTTAAGGTATTCTTCCTTCATCTAAAACATGCATGTGGAACCTAGAGTATGATCAACCATGTGATCGGGAGACGTGTTCAAATATGTCTCAGTTTTCGTACCCTGGTACTCGGGTGCAACATTCCAGACGCTTTACTAACACTCTCCCCACTTGGAGAGTCAGTCCCTTTAACCTCCTGTTTGGCCCAGTTTGCAATTTCTGTGGAAGATGAACAGGAATAGCGAGAACCAATGAGAGGCTAGCTGGAGGTGTCTGGACGGGCAAATTTAAATCTCATATCCCACCAGGAAGAGGAATTAACCAAAGGCTCAGCGTGCCGTGCCAGAACCAGATTAGGGCCTGAAGACATCCTGCGGTGTTGCGGCCAGGTCACAAGAAAGCGAGTTGAAGAAAGGAGCTCAGGGGCACTGCAATTCACAAACCTGCAGAGTTATAAATGACAGCTATCGTCCAAAAATAGACTGAAGTAAGGCTGCCAAGAGGACTTGAAAGCGGGGCAGAATTGCAGGAAACCGATTTCAGGAGGTAGACTGGAATTGCATTGAAAGCATAGGAAAAGAGGCAGAACGTCCACAATGATGCACTTGGCCAAAAAGGGCGTATGCGTTTTTTCCTGAATATATTCAGGAAAAAACGCATACGCCCTTTTTGGCCAACCAAGCAAACTTGCAAAGGAAATCTGCACTACAATGAAGTCTCACTTCCCCCCGGTAAAGGGCCATCTGAAAAAAGTGTAAACTCCAGAAAGGCAGGACAGGCCATGGAGAACTGGGAGCCTTGTTATGCTGATGGGCGGGATGTAAATTGCCAACAGACACTCAGGAGAAGTGTATGGTGTTTCCTGAAACATCTAAAAAACAAAGCATCAGAGCCTAGGGCACTTCCACTTATGGTCCTATAGCTTAGGGAAATTAAAATCAAAAAGACACAGCCACCCCAAAGTTTGGGACGCCTCCGTTTACAAGAACCTCGTTTACCGTACAAGTTCAATATCACAGAAAGTGAAAAATGGATAAAGAACGTGTGGTACTTACGTACAATGCAGTATCACTCAGCAATGAAATCTATGTCATCAGGCCCGTGGCAGCATAATGAGTGGATTCAGGTATGATGATTCTAACTAAAATAAGTCACACAGAAAAAGAAACATCATAAGATATCAGTAATACACGGAATGTAAACTTGGCTACACAGGAACTGCATTCCAAAACAGAACAGGGTCTCAAATTTAGAAAACCAACTTATGCTTGCTAAAGGGGAAAGGTGAATTGGGGTGCTGCATAAAACCAGAGATCGAAATGAGCACAGATAAAGTTCCTTAAGCCAAATATGGAATAGACAAGAGCTACTCCTTGCTCAACGAAATGGACTCAACACCGCATATTAAACGCCTAAGAATGTACCTGACTAGTAAGTATCTTAAAACCTATGGATTGCTATGTCTCCGAAAGAGAATCAAGCATGTGTACAGGGGCAATAAACACAGCAGTGATAGGATTGGAGAGGTTCGGTGAGCAAATGAAGACCCTTTGAAGTCATATTGCATGGTACCCATTCCATGGGTTTCAACTACCCAGCTTTTAGGTATTCTTCCTTCAGCTAAAACATGCATGTGGAACCCAAGTATGATCAACCATGTGAACGGGAGACGTGTTCAAATATGTCTCAGTTTTCCTCCCCTGGTACTCGGGTGCAACATTCCAGACGCTTTACTAATACTCTCCCAACTTGGAAAGTGAGCGCCTTTAACCTCCTGTTTGGCCCAGTTTGCAATTTCTGCGGAAGATGAACAGGAATAGCGAGAACCAATGAGAGGCTAGCTGGAGGTGTCTGGACGGGCAAATTTAACTCTCATTTCCCACCAGGAAGAGGAAATAACCAAAGGCTCAGCATGCCGGGCCGGAACCAGATTAGGGCCTGAAGCCATCCTGCGGTGTTGCGGCCAGCTCATAAGAAAGCGAGTTGAAGAAAGGAGCTCAGGGGCACTGTAATTCACAAACCTGCAGAGTTATAAATGACAGCTATCGTCCAAAAATAGACTGAAGTAAGGCTGCCAAGAGGACTTGAAAGCGGGGCAGAATTGCAGGAAACCGATTTCAGGAGGTAGACTGGAATTGCATTGAAAGCATAGGAAAAGAGGCAGAACGTCCACAATGATGCACTTGGCGAAAAAGGGCGTATGCGTTTTTTCCTGAATATATTCAGGAAAAAACGCATACGCCCTTTTTGGCCAACCAAGCAAGCTTGCAAAGGAAATCTGCACTACAATGAAGTCTCACTTCCCCCCCGGTCAAAAGGGCCATCTGAAAAAAGTGTAAAATCCAGAAAGGCAGGACAGGCCATGGAGAACTGGGAGCCTTGTTATGCTGATGGGCGGGATGTAAATTGCCAACAACCACTCGGGAGAAGTGTATGGTGTTTCCTGAAACATCTAAAAAACAAAGCAACAGAACCTAGGGCACTTCCACTTATGGTCCTATAGCTTAGGGAAATTAAAATCAAAAAGACACAGCCACCCCAAAGTTTGG
This sequence comes from Delphinus delphis, assembly GCF_949987515.2. NCBI lineage: Eukaryota > Metazoa > Chordata > Mammalia > Artiodactyla > Delphinidae > Delphinus > Delphinus delphis. Next base: position 187,938 of record NW_027192875.1, on the reverse strand, counting down.
AACGGCTCTGTTTACAAGAACCTCGTTTACAGTACAAGTTCAACATCGCAGAAAGTGAAAAATGGATAAAGAAGTTGTGGTATTTACGTACAAAGCAATATCACTCAGCAATGAAATCTGTGTCATCAGGCCCGTAGCAGCATAATGAGTGGATTCAGGTACGATGATTCTAACTGAAATAAGTCACACAGAAAGAGAAACATCATAAGATATCACTAATACACGGAATGTAAACTTGGCTACACAGGAACTGCATTCCAAAACAGAACAGGGTCTCAAATTTAGAAAACCAACTTATGCTTGCTTAAGGTGAAAGGTGAGTTGGGGTGCTGCATAAAACCAGAGATTGAAATGAGCACAGATAAAGTTCCTTAAGCCAAATATGGAATAGACAAGAGCTACTCCTTGCTCAACGAAATGGACACAAAACCCCATATTAAACGCCTAAGAATGCACCTGACTAGTAAGTATCGTAAAACCTATGGATTGCTATGTCTCCGAAAGAGAATCAAGCATGTGTACAGGGGCATAAACGCAGCAGTGATAGGATTGGAGAGGTTCGTGAGCAAATGAAGACCCTTTGAAGTCATATTGCATGGTACCCATTCCACGGGTTTCAACTACCCAGGTTTAAGGTATTCTTCCTTCATCTAAAACATGCATGTGGAACCTAGAGTATGATCAACCATGTGATCGGGAGACGTGTTCAAATATGTCTCAGTTTTCGTACCCTGGTACTCGGGTGCAACATTCCAGACGCTTTACTAACACTCTCCACACTTGGAGAGTCAGTCCCTTTAACCTCCTGTTTGGCCCAGTTTGCAATTTCTGTGGAAGATGAACAGGAATAGCGAGAACCAATGAGAGGCTAGCTGGAGGTGTCTGGACGGGCAAATTTAACTCTCATTTCCCACCAGGAAGAGGAATTAACCAAAGGCTCAGCGTGCCGTGCTAGAACCAGATTAGGGCCTGTAGACATCCTGCGGTGTTGCGGCCAGGTCACAAGAAAGCGAGTTGAAGAAAGGAGCTCAGGGGCACTGCAATTCACAAACCTGCAGAGTTATAAATGACAGCTATCGTCCAAAAATAGACTGAAGTAAGGCTGCCAAGAGGACTTGAAAGCGGGGCAGAATTGCAGGAAACCGATTTCAGGAGGTAGACTGGAATTGCATTGAAAGCATAGGAAAAGAGGCAGAACGTCCACAATGATGCACTTGGCCAAAAAGGGCGTATGCGTTTTTTCCTGAATATATTCAGGAAAAAACGCATACGCCCTTTTTGGCCAACCAAGCAAACTTGCAAAGGAAATCTGCACTACAATGAAGTCTCACTTCCCCCCGGTAAAGGGCCATCTGAAAAAAGTGTAAACTCCAGAAAGGCAGGACAGGCCATGGAGAACTGGGAGCCTTGTTATGCTGATGGGCGGGATGTAAATTGCCAACAGACACTCAGGAGAAGTGTATGGTGTTTCCTGAAACATCTAAAAAACAAAGCATCAGAGCCTAGGGCACTTCCACTTATGGTCCTATAGCTTAGGGAAATTAAAATCAAAAAGACACAGCCACACCAAAGTTTGGGACGCCTCCGTTTACAAGAACCTCGTTTACCGTACAAGTTCAATATCACAGAAAGTGAAAAATGGATAAAGAACTTGTGGTACTTACGTACAATGCAGTATCACTCAGCAATGAAATCTATGTCATCAGGCCCGTAGCAGCATAATGAGTGGATTCAGGTACGATGATTCTAACTGAAATAAGTCACACAGAAAAAGAAACATCATAAGATATCACTAATACACGGAATGTAAACTTGGCTACACAGGAACTGCATTCCAAAACAGAACAGGGTCTCAAATTTAGAAAACCAACTTATGCTTGCTAAAGGGGAAAGGTGAGTTGGGGTGCTGCATAAAACCAGAGATTGAAATGAGCACAGATAAAGTTCCTTAAGCCAAATATGGAATAGACAAGAGCTACTCCTTGCTCAACGAAATGGACTCAACACCGCATATTAAACGCCTAAGAATGTACCTGACTAGTAAGTATCTTAAAACCTATGGATTGCTATGTCTCCAAAAGAGAATCAAGCATGTGTACAGGGGCAATAAACACAGCAGTGATAGGATTGGAGAGGTTCGGTGAGCAAATGAAGACCCTTTGAAGTCATATTGCATGGTACCCATTCCACGGGTTTCAACTACCCAGCTTTTAGGTATTCTTCCTTCAGCTAAAACATGCATGTGGAACCCAAGTATGATCAACCATGTGAACGGGAGACGTGTTCAAATATGTCTCAGTTTTCTTCCCCTGGTACTCGGGTGCAACATTCCAGATGCTTTACTAATACTCTCCCAACTTGGAAAGTGAGCTCCTTTAACCTCCTGTTTGGCCCAGTTTGCAATTTCTTCGGAAGATGAACAGGAATAGCGAGAACCAATGAGAGGCTAGCTGGAGGTGTCTGGACGGGCAAATTTAACTCTCATTTCCCACCAGGAAGAGGAAATAACCAAAGGCTCAGCATGCCGGGCCGGAACCAGATTAGGGCCTGAAGCCATCCTGCGGTGTTGCGGCCAGCTCACAAGAAAGCGAGTTGAAGAAAGGAGCTCAGGGGCACTGTAATTCACAAACCTGCAGAGTTATAAATGACAGCTATCGTCCAAAAATAGACTGAAGTAAGGCTGCCAAGAGGACTTGAAAGCGGGGCAGAATTGCAGGAAACCGATTTCAGGAGGTAGACTGGAATTGCATTGAAAGCATAGGAAAAGAGGCAGAACGTCCACAATGATGCACTTGGCCAAAAAGGGCGTATGCGTTTTTTCCTGAATATATTCAGGAAAAAACGCATACGCCCTTTTTGGCCAACCAAGCAAGCTTGCAAAGGAAATCTGCACTACAATGAAGTCTCACTTCCCCCCGGTAAAAAGGGCCATCTGAAAAAAGTGTAAAATCCAGAAAGGCAGGACAGGCCATGGAGAACTGGGAGCCTTGTTATGCTGATGGGCGGGATGTAAATTGCCAACAACCACTCGGGAGAAGTGTATGGTGTTTCCTGAAACATCTAAAAAACAAAGCAACAGAGCCTAGGGCACTTCCACTTATGGTCCTATAGCTTAGGGAAATTAAAATCAAAAAGACACAGCCACCCCAAAGTTTGGAACGGCTCTGTTTACAAGAACCTCGTTTACAGTACAAGTTCAACATCGCAGAAAGTGAAAAATGGATAAAGAAGTTGTGGTATTTACTTACAAAGCAATATCACTCAGCAATGAAATCTATGTCATCAGGCCCTTAGCAGCACAATGAGTGGATTCAGGTATGATGATTCTAACTGAAATAAGTCACACAGAAAAAGAAACATCATAATATATCAGTAATACACGGAATGTAAACTTGGCTACACAGGAACTGAATTACAGAACAGAACAGGGTCTCAAATTTAGAAAACCAACTTATGCTTGCTTAAGGGGAAAGGTGAATTGGGGTGCTGCATAACCAGAGATCGAAATGAGCACAGATAAAGTTCCTTAAGCCAAATATGGAATAGACAAGAGCTACTCCTTGCTCAACGAAATGGACTCAACACCGCATATTAAACGCCTAAGAATGTACCTGACTAGTAAGTATCTTAAAACCTATGGATTGCTATGTCTCCGAAAGAGAATCAAGCATGTGTACAGGGGCATAAACGCAGCAGTGATAGGATTGGAGAGGTTCGGTGAGCAAATGAAGAACCTTTGAAGTCATATTGTATGGTACCCATTCCACGGGTTTCAACTACCGAGGTTTAAGGTATTCTTCCTTCAGCTAAAACATGCATGTGGAACCCAAGTATGATCAACCATGTGAACGGGAGACGTGTTCAAATATGTCTCAGTTTTCCTCCCCTGGTACTCGGGTGCAACATTCCAGACGCTTTACTAACACTCTCCCCACTTGGAGAGTCAGCGCCTTTAACCTCCTGTTTGGCCCAGCTTGCAATTTCTGCGGAAGATGAACAGGAATAGCGAGAACCAATGAGAGACTAGCTGGAGGTGTCTGGACGGGCAAATTTAACTCTCATTTCCCACCAGGAAGAGGAAATAACCAAAGGCTCAGCATGCCGGGCCGGAACCAGATTAGGGCCTGAAGCCATCCTGCGGTGTTGCGGCCAGGTCACAAGAAAGCGAGTTGAAGAAACGAGCTCAGGGGCACTGTAATTCACAAACCTGCAGAGTTATAAATGACAGCTATCGTCCAAAAATAGACTGAAGTAAGGCTGCCAAGAGGACTTGAAAGCGGGGCAGAATTGCAGGAAACCGATTTCAGGAGGTAGACTGGAATTGCATTGAAAGCATAGGAAAAGAGGCAGAACGTCCACAATGATGCACTTGGCCAAAAAGGGCGTATGCGTTTTTTCCTGAATATATTCAGGAAAAAACGCATACGCCCTTTTTGGCCAACCAAGCAAGCTTGCAAAGGAAATCTGCACTACAATGAAGTCTCACTTCCCCCCCGGTCAAAAGGGCCATCTGAAAAAAGTGTAAAATCCAGAAAGGCAGGACAGGCCATGGAGAACTGGGAGCCTTGTTATGCTGATGGGCGGGATGTAAATTGCCAACAGACACTTGGGAGAAGTGTATGGTGTTTCCTGAAACATCTAAAAAACAAAGCAACAGAGCCTAGGGCACTTCCACTTATGGTCCTATAGCTTAGGGAAATTAAAATCAAAAAGACACAGCCACCCCAAAGTTTGGAACGGCTCTGTTTAGAAGAACCTCGTTTTCAGTACAAGTTCAACATCTCAGAAAGTGAAAAATGGATAAAGAAGTTGCGGTATTTACTTACAAAGCAATATCACTCAGCAATGAAATCTATGTCACCAGGCCCTTAGCAGCACAATGAGTGGATTCAGGTATGATGATTCTAACTGAAATAAGTCACACAGAAAAAGAAACATCATAAGATATCAGTAATACACGGAATGGAAACTTGGCTACACAGGAACTGAATTACAGAACAGAACAGGGTCTCAAATTTAGAAAACCAACTTATGCTTGCTTAAGGGTAAAGGTGAGTAGGGGTGCTGCATAAAACCAGAGATTGAAATGAGCACAGATAAAGTTCCTTAAGCCAAATATGGAATAGACAAGAGCTACTCCTTGCTCAACGAAATGGACTCAACACCCCATATTAAACGCCTGAGAATGTAACTGACTAGTAAGTATCTTAAAACCTATGGATTGCTATGTCTCCGAAAGAGAATCAAGCATGTGTACAGGGGCATAAACGCAGCAGTGATAGGATTGGAGAGGTTCGGTGAGCAAATGAAGACCCTTTGAAGTCATATTGCATGGTACCCATTCCACGGGTTTCAACTACCCAGGTTTTAGGTATTCTTCCTTCAGCTAAAACATGCATGTGGAACCCAGAGTATGATCAACCGTGTGATCGGGAGACGTGTTCAAATATGTCTCAGTTTTCCTCCCCTGGTACTCGGGTGCAACATTCCAGACGCTTTACTAACACTCTCCCCACTTGGAGAGTCAGCGCCTTTAACCTCCTGTTTGGCCCAGTTTGCAATTTCTGCGGAAGATGAACAGGAATAGCGAGAACCAATGAGAGGCTAGCTGGAGGTGTCTGGACGGACAAATTTAACTCTCATTTCCCACCAGGAAGAGGAATTAAACAAAGGCTCAGCATTCCGTGACGGAACCAGATTAGGGCCTGAAGCCATCATGCGGTGTTGCAGCTAGCTCACAAGAAAGCGAGTTGAACAAAGGAGCTCAGGGGCACTGTAATTCACAAACCTGCAGACTTATAAATGACAGCTATCGTCCAAAAATATACTGAAGTAAGGCTGCCAAGAGGACTTGAAAGCGGGGCAGAATTGCAGGAAACCGATTTCAGGAGGTAGACTGGAATTGCATTGAAAGCATAGGAAAAGAGGCAGAACGTCCACAATGATGCACTTGGACAAAAAGGGCGTATGCGTTTTTTCCTGAATATATTCAGGAAAAAACGCATACGCCCTTTTTGGCCAACCAAGCAAGCTTGCAAAGGAAATCTGCACTACAATGAAGTCTCACTTCCCCCAGGTCAAAAGGGCCATCTGAAAAAAGTGTAAAATCCAGAAAGGCAGGACAGGCCATGGAGAACTGGGAGCCTTGTTATGCTGAAGGGCGGGATGTAAATTGCGAACAACCACTCGGGAGAAGTGTATGGTGTTTCCTGAAACATCTAAAAAACAAAGCAACAGAGCCTAGGGCACTTCCACTTATGGTCCTATAGCTTAGGGAATTTAAAATCAAAAAGACACAGCCACCCCAAAGTTTGGAACGGCTCTGTTTACAAGAACCTCGTTTAAAACAAAAGTTCAACATCGCAGAAAGTGAAAAATGGATAAAAAAGTTGTGGTATTTACTTACAAAGCAATATCACTCAGCAATGAAATCTGTGTCATCAGGCCCTTAGCAGCACAATGAGTGGATTCAGGTATGATGATTCTAACTGAAATAAGTCACACAGAAAAAGAAACATCATAAGATATCAGTAATACACGGAATGGAAACTTGGCTACACAGGAACTGAATTACAGAACAGAACAGGGTCTCAAATTTAGAAAACCAACTTATGCTTGCTTAAGGGTACAGGTGAGTTGGGGTGCTGCATAAAACCAGAGATTGAAATGAGCACAGATAAAGTTCCTTAAGCCAAATATGGAATAGACAAGAGCTACTCCTTGCTCAACGAAATGGACTCAACACCGCATATTAAACGCCTAAGAATGTACCTGACTAGTAAGTATCTTAAAACCTATGGATTGCTATGTCTCCGAAAGAGAATCAAGCATGTGTACAGGGGCATAAACGCAGCAGTGATAGGATTGGAGAGGTTCGGTGAGCAAATGAAGACCCTTTGAAGTCATATTGCATGGTACCCATTCCACGGGTTTCAAATACACAGGTTTAAGGTATTCTTCCTTCAGCTAAAACATGCATGTGGAACCCAAGTATGATCAACCATGTGAACGGGAGACGTGTTCAAATATGTCTCAGTTTTCCTCCCCTGGTACTCGGGTGCAACATTCCAGACGCTTTACTAACACTCTCCCCACTTGGAAAGTCAGCGCCTTTAACCTCCTGTTTGGCCCAGTTTGCAATTTCTGCGGAAGATGAACAGGAATAGCGAGAACCAATGAGAGACTAGCTGGAGGTGTCTGGACGGGCAAATTTAACTCTCATTTCCCACCAGGAAGAGGAAATAACCAAAGGCTCAGCATGCTGTGCCGGAACCAGATTAGGGCCTGAAGACATCCTGCGGTGTTGCGGCCAGGTCACAAGAAAGCGAGTTGAAGAAAGGAGCTCAGGGGCACTGTAATTCACAAACCTGCCGAGTTATAAATGACAGCTATCGTCCAAAAATAGACTGAAGTAAGGCTGCCAAGAGGACTTGAAAGCGGGGCAGAATTGCAGGAAACCGATTTCAGGAGGTAGACTGGAATTGCATTGCAAGCATAGGAAAAGAGGCAGAACGTCCACAATGATGCACTTGGCCAAAAAGGGCGTATGCGTTTTTTCCTGAATATATTCAGGAAAAAATGCATACGCCCTTTTTGGCCAACCAAGCAAGCTTGCAAAGGAAATCTGCACTACAATGAAGTCTCACTTCCCCCCGGTCAAAAGGGCCATCTGAAAAAAGTGTAAAATCCAGAAAGGCAGGACAGGCCATGGAGAACTGGGAGCCTTGTTATGCTGATGGGCGGGATGTAAATTGCCAACAACCACTCGGGAGAAGTGTATGGTGTTTCCTGAAACATCTAAAAAACAAAGCAACAGAGCCTAGGGCACTTCCACTTATGGTCCTATAGCTTAGGGAATTTAAAATCAAAAAGACACAGCCACCCCAAAGTTTCGAACGGCTCTGTTTACAAGAACCTCGTTTACAGTACAAGTTCAACATCGCAGAAAGTGAAAAATGGATAAAGAAGTTGTAGTATTTACTTACAAAGCAATATCACTCAGCAATGAAATCTGTGTCATCAGGCCCTTAGCAGCACAATGAGTGGATTCAGGTATGATGATTCTAACTGAAATAAGTCACACAGAAAAAGAAACATCATAAGATATCAGTAATACACGGAATGGAAACTTGGCTACACAGGAACTGAATTACAGAACAGAACAGGGTCTCAAATTTAGAAAACCAACTTATGCTTGCTTAAGGGGAAAGGTGAGTTGGGGTGCTGCATAAAACCAGAGATTGAAATGAGCACAGATAAAGTTCCTTAAGCCAAATATGGAATAGACAAGAGCTACTCCTTGCTCAACGAAATGGACTCAACACCGCATATTAAACGCCTAAGAATGTACCTGACTAGTAAGTATCTTAAAACCTATGGATTGCTATGTCTCCGAAAGAGAATCAAGCATGTGTACAGGGGCATAAACGCAGCAGTGATAGGATTGGAGAGGTTCGGTGAGCAAATGAAGACCCTTTGAAGTCATATTGCATGGTACCCATTCCACGGGTCTCAACTACCCAGGTTTAAGGTATTCTTCCTTCAGCTAAAACATGCATGTGGGACCTAGAGTATGATCAACCATGTGATCGGGAGACGTGTTCAAATATGTCTCAGTTTTCGTACCCTGGTACTCGGGTGCAACATTCCAGACGCTTTACTAACACTCTCCCCACTTGGAGAGTCAGTCCCTTTAACCTCCTGTTTGGCCCAGTTTGCAATTTCTGTGGAAGATGAACAGGAATAGCGAGAACCAATGAGAGACTAGCTGGAGGTGTCTGGATGGGCAAATTTAACTCTCATTTCCCACCAGGAAGAGGAATTAACCAAAGGCTCAGCGTGCCGTGCCAGAACCAGATTAGGGCCTGAAGACATCCTGCGGTGTTGCGGCCAGGTCACAAGAAAGCGAGTTGAAGAAAGGAGCTCAGGGGCACTGTAATTCACAAACCTGCAGAGTTATAAATGACAGCTATCGTCCAAAAATAGACTGAAGTAAGGCTGCCAAGAGGACTTGAAAGCGGGGCAGAATTGCAGGAAACCGATTTCAGGAGGTAGACTGGAATTGCATTGAAAGCATAGGAAAAGAGGCAGAACGTCCACAATGATGCACTTGGCCAAAAAGGGCGTATGCGTTTTTTCCTGAATATATTCAGGAAAAAACGCATACGCCCTTTTTGGCCAACCAAGCAAGCTTGCAAAGGAAATCTGCACTACAATGAAGTCTCACTTCCCCCCGGTCAAAAGGGCCATCTGAAAAAAGTGTAAAATCCAGAAAGGCAGGACAGCCCATGGAGAACTGGGAGCCTTGTTATGCTGATGGGCGGGATGTAAATTGCCAAAAAACACTCGGGAGAAGTGTATGGTGTTTCCTGAAACATCTAAAAAACAAAGCAACAGAGCCTAGGGCACTTCCACTTAGGTCCTATAGCTTAGGGAAATTAAATTCAAAAAGACACAGCCACCCCAAAGTTTGGAACGGCTCTGTTTACAAGAACCTCGTTTACAGTACAAGTTCAACATCGCAGAAATTGAAAAATGGATAAAGAAGTTGTGGTATTTACTTACAAAGCAATATCACTCAGCAATGAAATCTTTGTCATCAGGCCCTTAGCAGCACAATGAGTGGATTCAGGTATGATGATTCTAACTGAAATAAGTCACACAGAAAAAGAAACATCATAAGATATCAGTAATACACGGAATGTAAACTTGGCTACACAGGAACTGTATTACAGAACAGAACAGGGTCTCAAATTTAGAAAACCAACTTATGCTTGCTTAAGGGGAAAGGTGAGTTCGGGTGCTGCATAAAACCAGAGATTGAAATGAGCACAGATAAAGTTCCCTAAGCCAAATATGGAATAGACAAGAGCTACTCCTTGCTCAACGAAATGGACTCAATACGGCATATTAAACGCCTAAGAATGTACCTGACTAGTAAGTATCTTAAAACCTATGGATTGCTATGTCTCCGAAAGAGAATCAAGCATGTGTACAGGGGCATAAACGCAGCAGTGATAGGATTGGAGAGGTTCGGTGAGCAAATGAAGACCCTTTGAAGTCATATTGCATGGTACCCATTCCACGGGTTTCAAATACACAGGTTTAAGGTATTCTTCCTTCAGCTAAAACATGCATGTGGAACCCAAGTATGATCAACCATGTGAACGGGAGACGTGTTCAAATATGTCTCAGTTTTCCTCCCCTGGTACTCGGGTGCAACATTCCAGACGCTTTACTAACACTCTCCCCACTTGGAAAGTCAGCGCCTTTAACCTCCTGTTTGGCCCAGTTTGCAATTTCTGCGGAAGATGAACAGGAATAGCGAGAACCAATGAGAGACTAGCTGGAGGTGTCTGGACGGGCAAATTTAACTCTCATTTCCCACCAGGAAGAGGAAATAACCAAAGGCTCAGCATGCCGTGCCGGAACCAGATTAGGGCCTGAAGACATCCTGCGATGTTGCGGCCAGGTCACAAGAAAGCGAGTTGAAGAAAGGAGCTCAGGGGCACTGTAATTCACAAACCTGCAGAGTTATAAATGACAGCTATCGTCCAAAAATAGACTGAAGTAAGGCTGCCAAGAGGACTTGAAAGCGGGGCAGAATTGCAGGAAACCGATTTCAGGAGGTAGACTGGAATTGCATTGAAAGCAGAGGAAAAGAGGCAGAACGTCCACAATGATGCACTTGGCCAAAAAGGGCGTATGCGTTTTTTCCTGAATATATTCAGGAAAAAACGCATACGCCCTTTTTGGCCAACCCAGCAAGCTTGCAAAGGAAATCTGCACTACAATGAAGTCTCACTTCCCCCCGGTCAAAAGGGCCATCTGAAAAAAGTGTAAAATCCAGAAAGGCAGGACAGGCCATGGAGAACTGGGAGCCTTGTTATGCTGATGGGCGGGATGTAAATTGTGAACAACCACTCGGGAGAAGTGTATGGTGTTTCCTGAAACATCTAAAAAACAAAGCAACAGAACCTAGGGCACTTCCACTTATGGTCCTATAGCTTAGGGAAATTAAAATCAAAAAGACACAGCCACCCCAAAGTTTGGAACGGCTCTGTTTACAAAAACCTCGTTTACAGTACAAGTTCAACATCGCAGAAAGTGAAAAATGGATAAAGAAGTTGTGGTATTTACTTACAAAGCAATATCACTCAGCAATGAAATCTGTGTCATCAGGCCCTTAGCAGCACAATGAGTGGATTCAGGTATGATGATTCTAACTGAAATAAGTCACGCAGAAAAAGAAACATCATAAGATATCAGTAATACACGGAATGTAAACTTGGCTACACAGGAACTGAATTACAGAACAGAACAGGGTCTCAAATTTAGAAAACCAACTTATGCTTGCTTAAGGGTAAAGGTGAGTTGGGGTGCTGCATAAAACCAGAGATTGAAATGAGCACAGATAAAGTTCCTTAAGTCAAATATGGAATAGACAAGAGCTACTCCTTGCTCAACGAAATGGACTCAACACCGCATATTAAACGCCTAAGAATGTACCTGACTAGTAAGTATCTTAAAACCTATGGATCGCTATGTCTCCGAAAGAGAATCAAGCATGTGTACAGGGGCATAAACGCAGCAGTGATAGGATTGGAGAGGTTCAGTGAGCAAATGAAGACCCTTTGAAGTCATATTGCATGGTACCCATTACACGGGTCTTAACTCTCCAGGTTTAAGGTATTCTTCCTTCAGCTAAAACATGCATGTGGAACCCAAGTATGATCAACCATGTGAACGGGAGACGTGTTCAAATGTGTCTCAGTTTTCCTCACCTGGTACTCGGGTGCAACATTCCAGACGCTTTACTAACACTCTCCCCACTTGGAGAGTCAGCGCCTTTAACCTCCTGTTTGGCCCAGTTTGCAAATTCTGCGGAAGATGAACAGGAATAGCGAGAACCAATGAGAGACTAGCTGGAGGTGTCTGGACGGGCAAATTTAACTCTCATTTCCCACCAGGAAGAGGAAATAACCAAAGGCTCAGCGTGCCGTGCCGGAACCAGATTAGGGCCTGAAGCCATCCTGCGGTGTTGCGGCCAGGTCACAAGAAAGCAAGTTGAAGAAAGGAGCTCAGGGGCACTGTAATTCACAAACCTGCAGAGTTATAAATGACAGCTATCGTCCAAAAATAGACTGAAGTAAGGCTGCCAAGAGGACTTGAAAGCGGGGCAGAATTGCAGGATACCGATTTCAGGAGGTAGACTGGAATTGCATTGAAAGCATAGGAAAAGAGGCAGAACGTCCACAATGATGCACTTGGCCAAAAAGGGCGTATGCGTTTTTTCCTGAATATATTCAGGAAAAAACGCATACGCCCTTTTTGGCCAACCAAGCAAGCTTGCAAAGGAAATCTGCACTACAATGAAGTCTCACTTCCCCCCGGTCAAAAGGGCCATCTGAAAAAAGTGTAAAATCCAGAAAGGCAGGACAGGCCATGGAGAACTGGGAGCCTTGTTATGCTGATGGGCGGGATGTAAATTGCCAACAACCACTCGGGAGAAGTGTATGGTGTTTCCTGAAACATCTAAAAAACAAAGCAACAGAACCTAGGGCACTTCCACTTATGGTCCTATAGCTTAGGGAAATTAAAATCAAAAAGACACAGCCACCCCAAAGTTTGGGACGGCTCTGTTTACAAGAACCTCGTTTACAGTACAAGTTCAACATCGCAGAAAGTGAAAAATGGATAAAGAAGTTGTGGTATTTACTTACAAAGCAATATCACTCAGCAATGAAATCTGTGTCATCAGGCCCTTAGCAGCACAATGAGTGGATTCAGGTATGATGATTCTAACTGAAATAAGTCACACAGAAAAAGAAACATCATAAGATATCAGTAATACACGGAATGTAAACTTGGCTACACAGGAACTGAATTACAGAACAGAACAGGGTCTCAAATTTAGAAAACCAACTTATGCTTGCTTAAGGGGAAAGGTGAGTTGGGGTGCTGCATAAAACCAGAGATTGAAATGAGCACAGATAAAGTTCCTTAAGCCAAATATGGAATAGACAAGAGCTACTCCTTGCTCAACCAAATGGACTCAACACCCCATATTAAACGCCTAAGAATGTACCTGACTAGTAAGTATCTTAAAACCTATGGATTGCTATGTCTCCGAAAGAGAATCAAGCATGTGTACAGGGGCATAAACGCAGCAGTGATAGGATTGGAGAGGTTCGGTGAGCAAATGAAGACCCTTTGAAGTCATATTGCATGGTACCCATTCCACGGGTTTCAACTACCCAGGTTTAAGGTATTCTTCCTTCAGCTAAAACATGCATGTGGAACCTAGAGTATGATCAACCATGTGATCGGGAGACGTGTTCAAATATGTCTCAGTTTTCGTACCCTGGTACTCGGGTGCAACATTCCAGACACTTTACTAACACTCTCCCGACTTGGAGAGTCAGTCCCTTTAACCTCCTGTTTGGCCCAGTTTGCAATTTCTGCGGAAGATGAACAGGAATAGCGAGAACCAATGAGAGGCTAGCTGGAGGTGTCTGGACGGGCAAATTTAACTCTCATTTCCCACCAGGAAGAGGAATTAACCAAAGGCTCAGCGTTCCGTGCCGGAACCAGATTAGGGCCTGAAGCCATCCTGTGGTGTTGCAGCCAGGTCACAAGAAAGCAAGTTGAAGAAAGGAGCGCAGGGGCACTGTAATTCACAAACCTGCAGAGTTATAAATGACAGCTATCGTCCAAAAATAGACTGAAGTAAGGCTGCCAAGAGGACTTGAAAGCGGGGCAGAATTGCAGGAAACCGATTTCAGGAGGTAGACTGGAATTGCATTGAAAGCATAGGAAAAGAGGCAGAACGTCCACAATGATGCACTTGGCCAAAAAGGGCGTATGCGTTTTTTCCTGAATATATTCAGGAAAAAACGCATACGCCCTTTTTGGCCAACCCAGCAAGCTTGCAAAGGAAATCTGCACTACAATGAAGTCTCACTTCCCCCCGGTCAAAAGGGCCATCTGAAAAAAGTGTAAAATCCAGAAAGGCAGGACAGGCCATGGAGAACTGGGAGCCTTGTTATGCTGATGGGCGGGATGTAAATTGCCAACAACCACTCGGGAGAAGTGTATGGTGTTTCCTGAAACATCTAAAAAACAAAGCAACAGAACCTAGGGCACTTCCACTTATGGTCCTATAGCTTAGGGAAATTAAAATCAAAAAGACACAGCCACCCCAAAGTTTGGGACGGCTCTGTTTACAAGAACCTCGTTTACAGTACAAGTTCAACATCGCAGAAAGTGAAAAATGGATAAAGAAGTTGTGGTATTTACTTACAAAGCAATATCACTCAGCAATGAAATCTGTGTCATCAGGCCCTTAGCAGCACAATGAGTGGATTCAGGTATGATGATTCTAACTGAAATAAGTCACACAGAAAAAGAAACATCATAAGATATCAGTAATACACGGAATATAAACTTGGCTACACAGGAACTGAATTACAGAACAGAACAGGGTCTCAAATTTAGAAAACCAACTTATGCTTGCTTAAGGGGAAAGGTGAGTTGGGGTGCTGCATAAAACCAGAGATTGAAATGAGCACAGATAAAGTTCCTTAAGCCAAATATGGAATAGACAAGAGCTACTCCTTGCTCAACGAAATGGACTCAACACCGCATATTAAACGCCTAAGAATGTACCTGACTAGTAAGTATCTTAAAACCTATGGATTGCTATGTCTCTGAAAGAGAATCATGCATGTGTACAGGGGCATAAACGCAGCAGTGATAGGATTGGAGAGGTTCATTGAGCAAATGAAGACCCTTTGAAGTCATATTGCATGGTACCCATTCCACGGGTTTCAACTACCCAGGTTTAAGGTATTCTTCCTTCAGCTAAAACATGCATGTGGAACCTAGAGTATGATCAACCATGTGATCGGGTGACGTGTTCAAGTATGTCTCAGTTTTCGTACCCTGGTACTCGGGTGCAACATTCCAGACACTTTACTAACACTCTCCCGACTTGGAGAGTCAGTCCCTTTAACCTCCTGTTTGGCCCAGTTTGCAATTTCTGCGGAAGATGAACAGGAATAGCGAGAACCAATGAGAGGCTAGCTGGAGGTGTCTGGATGGGCAAATTTAACTCTCATTTCCCACCAGGAAGAGGAATTAACCAAAGGCTCAGCGTGCCGTGCCGGAACCAGATTAGGGCCTGAAGCCATCCTGTGGTGTTGCAGCCAGGTCACAAGAAAGCAAGTTGAAGAAAGGAGCGCAGGGGCACTGTAATTCACAAACCTGCAGAGTTATAAATGACAGCTATCGTCCAAAAATAGACTGAAGTAAGGCTGCCAAGAGGACTTGAAAGCGGGGCAGAATTGCAGGAAACCGATTTCAGGAGGTAGACTGGAATTGCATTGAAAGCATAGGAAAAGAGGCAGAACGTCCACAATGATGCACTTGGCCAAAAAGGGCGTATGCGTTTTTTCCTGAATATATTCAGGAAAAAACGCATACGCCCTTTTTGGCCAACCCAGCAAGCTTGCAAAGGAAATCTGCACTACAATGAAGTCTCACTTCCCCCCGGTCAAAAGGGCCATCTGAAAAAAGTGTAAAATCCAGAAAGGCAGGACAGGCCATGGAGAACTGGGAGCCTTGTTATGCTGATGGGCGGGATGTAAATTGCCAACAACCACTCGGGAGAAGTGTATGGTGTTTCCTGAAACATCTAAAAAACAAAGCAACAGAACCTAGGGCACTTCCACTTATGGTCCTATAGCTTAGGGAAATTAAAATCAAAAAGACACAGCCACCCCAAAGTTTGGAAAGGCTCTGTTTACAAGAACCTCGTTTACAGTACAAGTTCAACATCGCAGAAAGTGAAAAATGGATAAAGAAGTTGTGGTATTTACTTACAAAGCAATATCACTCAGCAATGAAATCTGTGTCATCAGGCCCTTAGCAGCACAATGAGTGGATTCAGGTATGATGATTCTAACTGAAATAAGTCACACAGAAAAAGAAACATCATAAGATATCAGTAATACACGGAATGTAAACTTGGCTACACAGGAACTGAATTACAGAACAGAACAGGGTCTCAAATTTAGAAAACCAACTTATGCTTGCTTAAGGGTAAAGGTGAGTTGGGGTGCTGCATAAAACCAGAGATTGAAATGAGCACAGATAAAGTTCCTTAAGCCAAATATGGAATAGACAAGAGCTACTCCTTGCTCAACGAAATGGACTCAACACCGCATATTAAACGCCTAAGAATGTACCTGACTAGTAAGTATCTTAAAACCTATGGATTGCTATGTCTCCGAAAGAGAATCAAGCATGTGTACAGAGGCATAAACGCAGCAGTGATAGGATTGGAGAGGTTCGTTGAGCAAATGAAGACCCTTTGAAGTCATATTGCATGGTACCCATTCCACGGGTTTCAACTACCCAGGTTTAAGGTATTCTTCCTTCAGCTAAAACATGCATGTGGAACCTAGAGTATGATCAACCATGTGATCGGGAGACGTGTTCAAATATGTCTCAGTTTTCGTACCCTGGTACTCGGGTGCAACATTCCAGACACTTTACTAACACTCTCCCGACTTGGAGAGTCAGTCCCTTTAACCTCCCGTTTGGCCCAGTTTGCAATTTCTGCGGAAGATGAACAGGAATAGCGAGAACCAATGAGAGGCTAGCTGGAGGTGTCTGGATGGGCAAATTTAACTCTCATTTCCCACCAGGAAGAGGAATTAACCAAAGGCTCAGCGTGCCGTGCCGGAACCAGATTAGGGCCTGAAGCCATCCTGTGGTGTTGCAGCCAGGTCACAAGAAAGCAAGTTGAAGAAAGGAGCGCAGGGGCACTGTAATTCACAAACCTGCAGAGTTATAAATGACAGCTATCGTCCAAAAATAGACTGAAGTAAGGCTGCCAAGAGGACTTGAAAGCGGGGCAGAATTGCAGGAAACCGATTTCAGGAGGTAGACTGGAATTGCATTGCAAGCATAGGAAAAGAGGCAGAACGTCCACAATGATGCACTTGGCCAAAAAGGGCGTATGCGTTTTTTCCTGAATATATTCAGGAAAAAATGCATACGCCCTTTTTGGCCAACCAAGCAAGCTTGCAAAGGAAATCTGCACTACAATGAAGTCTCACTTCCCCCCGGTCAAAAGGGCCATCTGAAAAAAGTGTAAAATCCAGAAAGGCAGGACAGGCCATGGAGAACTGGGAGCCTTGTTATGCTGATGGGCGGGATGTAAATTGCCAACAACCACTCGGGAGAAGTGTATGGTGTTTCTAAAACATCTAAAAAACAAAGCAACAGAACCTAGGGCACTTCCACTTATGGTCCTATAGCTTAGGGAATTTAAAATCAAAAAGACACAGCCACCCCAAAGTTTGGAACGGCTCTGTTTACAAGAACCTCGTTTACAGTACAAGTTCAACATCGCAGAAAGTGAAAAATAGATAAAGAAGTTGTGGTATTTACTTACAAAGCAATATCACTCAGCAATGAAATCTGTGTCATCAGGCCCTTAGCAGCCCAATGAGTGGATTCAGGTATGATGATTCTAACTGAAATAAGTCACACAGAAAAAGAAACATCATAAGATATCAGTAATACACGGAATGGAAACTTGGCTACACAGGAACTGAATTACAGAACAGAACAGGGTCTCAAATTTAGAAAACCAACTTATGCTTGCTTAAGGGTAAAGGTGAGTTGGGGTGCTGCATAAAACCAGAGATTGAAATGAGCACAGATAAAGTTCCTTAAGCCAAATATGGAATAGACAAGAGCTACTCCTTGCTCAACGAAATGGACTCAACACCGCATATTAAACGCCTAAGAATGTACCTGACTAGTAAGTATCTTAAAACCTATGGATTGCTATGTCTCTGAAAGAGAATCATGCATGTGTACAGGGGCATAAACGCAGCAGTGATAGGATTGGAGAGGTTCGGTGAGCAAATGAAGACCCTTTGAAGTCATATTGCATGGTACCCATTCCACGGGTTTCAACTACCCAGGTTTAAGGTATTCTCTCTTCAGCTAAAACATGCATGTGGAACCTAGAGTATGATCAACCATGTGATCGGGAGACGTGTTCAAATATGTCTCAGTTTTCGTACCCTGGTACTCGAGTGCAACATTCCAGACGCTTTACTAACACTCTCCCCACTTGGAAAGTCAGCGCCTTTAACCTCCTGTTTGGCCCAGTTTGCAATTTCTGCGGAAGATGAACAGGAATAGCGAGAACCAATGATAGGCTAGCTGGAGGTGTCTGGACGGGCAAATTTAACTCTCATTTCCCACCAGGAGGACGAAATAACCAAAGGCTCAGCGTGCCGTGCCAGAACCAGATTAGGGCCTGAAGCCATCCTGCGGTGTTGCGGCCAGGTCACAAGAAAGCGAGTTGAAGAAATGAGCTCAGGGGCACTGTAATTCGCAAACCTGCAGAGTTATAAATGACAGCTATCGTCCAAAAATAGACTGAAGTAAGGCTGCCAAGAGGACTTGAAAGCGGGGCAGAATTGCAGGAAACCGATTTCAGGAGGTAGACTGGAATTGCATTGAAAGCATAGGAAAAGTGGCAGAACGTCCACAATGATGCACTTGGCCAAAAAGGGCGTATGCGTTTTTTCCTGAATATATTCAGGAAAAAACGCATACGCCCTTTTTGGCCAACCAAGCAAGCTTGCAAAGGAAATCTGCACTACAATGAAGTCTCACTTCCCCCCGGTCAAAAGGGCCATCTGAAAAAAGTGTAAAATCCAGAAAGGCAGGACAGGCCATGGAGAACTGGGAGCCTTGTTATGCTGAAGGGCGGGATGTAAATTGCCAACAACCACTCGGGAGAAGTGTATGGTGTTTCCTGAAACATCTAAAAAACAAAGCAACAGAGCCTAGGGCACTTCCACTTATGGTCCTATAGCTTAGGGAATTTAAAATCAAAAAGACAAAGCCACCCCAAAGTTTGGAACGGCTCTGTTTACAAGAACCTCATTTGCAGAACAAGTTCAACATCGCAGAAAGTGAAAAATGGATAAAAAAGTTGTGGTATTTACTTACAAAGCAATATCACTCAGCAATGAAATCTATGTCATCAGGCCCTTAGCAGCACAATGAGTGGATTCAGGTATGATGATTCTAACTGAAATAAGTCACACAGAAAAAGAAACATCATAAGATATCAGTAATACACGGAATGTAAACTTGGCTACACAGGAACTGAATTACAGAACAGAACAGGGTCTCAAATTTAGAAAACCAACTTATGCTTGCTTAAGGGTAAAGGTGAGTTGGGGTGCTGCATAAAACCAGAGATTGAAATGAGCACAGATAAAGTTCCTTAAGCCAAATATGGAATAGACAAGAGCTACTCCTTGCTCAACGAAATGGACTCAACACCGCATATTAAACGACTAAGAATGTACCTGACTAGTAAGTATCTTAAAACCTATGGATTGCTATGTCTCCGAAAGAGAATCAAGCATGTGTACAGGGGCATAAACGCAGCAGTGATAGGATTGGAGAGGTTCGGTGAGCAAATGAAGACCCTTTGAAGTCATATTGCATGGTACACATTCCACGGGTTTCAACTACCCAGGTTTAAGGTATTCTTCCTTCAGCTAAAACATGCATGTGGAACCTAGAGTATGATCAACCATGTGATCGGGAGACGTGTTCAAATATGTCTCAGTTTTCGTACCCTGGTATTCGGGTGCAACATTCCAGACGCTTTACTAACACTCTCCCCACTTGTAGAGTCAGTCCCTTTAACCTCCTGTTTGCCCCAGTTTGCAATTTCTGCGGAAGATGAACAGGAATAGCGAGAACCAATGAGAGACTAGCTGGAGGTGTCTGGACGGGCAAATTTAACTCTCATTTCCCACCAGGAAGAGGAATTAACCAAAGGCTCAGCGTGCCGTGCCGGAACCAGATTAGGGCCTGAAGCCATCCTGGGTGTTTCGGCCAGCTCACAAGAAAGCGAGTTGAAGAAAGGAGCTCAGGGGCACTGTAATTCACAAACCTGCAGAGTTATAAATGACAGCTATCGTCCAAAAATAGACTGAAGTAAGGCTGCCAAGAGGACTTGAAAGCGGGGCAGAATTGCAGGAAACCGATTTCAGGAGGTAGACTGGAATTGCATTGCAAGCATAGGAAAAGAGGCAGAACGTCCACAATGATGCACTTGGCCAAAAAGGGCGTATGCGTTTTTTCCTGAATATATTC
Source organism: Delphinus delphis (assembly GCF_949987515.2). Taxonomy (NCBI): domain Eukaryota; kingdom Metazoa; phylum Chordata; class Mammalia; order Artiodactyla; family Delphinidae; genus Delphinus; species Delphinus delphis. Next base: position 167,733 of record NW_027192875.1, on the reverse strand, counting down.
AGGAAAAAACGCATACGCCCTTTTTGGCCAACCAAGCAAGCTTGCAAAGGAAATCTGCACTACAATGAAGTCTCACTTCCCCCCGGTCAAAAGGGCTATCTGAAAAAAGTGTAAAATCCAGAAAGGCAGGACAGGCCATGGAGAACTGGGAGCCTTGTTATGCTGAAGGGCGGGATGTAAATTGCGAACAACCACTCGGGAGAAGTGTATGGTGTTTCCTGAAACATCTAAAAAACAAAGCAACAGAACCTAGGGCACTTCCACTTATGGTCCTATAGCTTAGGGAATTTAAAATCAAAAAGACACAGCCACCCCAAAGTTTGGAACGGCTCTGTTTACAAGAACCTCGTTTACAGTACAAGTTCAACATCGCAGAAAGTGAAAAATGGATAAAGAAGTTGTGGTATTTACTTACAAAGCAATATCACTCAGCAATGAAATCTGTGTCATCAGGCCCTTAGCAGCACAATGAGTGGATTCAGGTATGATGATTCTAACTGAAATAAGTCACACAGAAAAAGAAACATCATAAGATATCAGTAATACACGGAATGTAAACTTGGCTACACAGGAACTGAATTACAGAACAGAACAGGGTCTCAAATTTAGAAAACCAACTTATGCTTGCTTAAGGGTAAAGGTGAGTTGGGGTGCTGCATAAAACCAGAGATTGAAATGAGCACAGATAAAGTTCCTTAAGCCAAATATGGAATAGACAAGAGCTACTCCTTGCTCAACGAAATGGACTCAACACTGCATATTAAACGCCTAAGAATGTACCTGACTAGTAAGTATCTTAAAACCTATGGATTGCTATGTCTCCGAAAGAGAATCAAGCATGTGTACAGGGGCATAAACGCAGCAGTGATAGGATTGGAGAGGTTCGGTGAGCAAATGAAGACCCTTTGAAGTCATATTGCATGGTACCCATTCCACGGGTTTCAACTACCCAGGTTTTAGGTATTCTTCCTTCAGCTAAAACATGCATATGGAACCCAGAGTATGATCAACCATGTGATCGGGAGACGTGTTCAAATATGTCTCAGTTTTCGTACCCTGGTACTCGGGTGCAACATTCCAGACGCTTTACTAACACTCTCCCGACTTGGAGAGTCAGTCCCTTTAACCTCCTGTTTGCCCCAGTTTGCAATTTCTGCGGAAAATGAACAGGAATAGCGAGAACCAATGAGAGACTAGCTGGAGGTGTCTGGACGGGCAAATTTAACTATCATTTCCCACCAGGAAGAGGAATTAACCAAAGGCTCAGCGTGCCGTGCCGGAACCAGATTAGGGCCTGAAGCCATCCTGCGGTGTTGCGGCCAGGTCACAAGAAAGTGAGTTGAAGAAAGGAGCTCAGGGGCACTGTAATTCACAAACCTGCAGAGTTATAAATGACAGCTATCGTCCAAAAATATACTGAAGTAAGGCTGCCAAGAGGACTTGAAAGCGGGGCAGAATTGCAGGAAACCGATTTCAGGAGGTAGACTGGAATTGCATTGAAAGCATAGGAAAAGAGGCAGAACGTCCACAATGATGCACTTGGCCAAAAAGGGCGTATGCGTTTTTTCCTGAATATATTCAGGAAAAAACGCATACGCCCTTTTTGGCCAACCAAGCAAGCTTGCAAAGGAAATCTGCACTACAATGAAGTCTCACTTCCCCCCGGTCAAAAGGGCCATCTGAAAAAGGTGTAAAATCCAGAAAGGCAGGACAGGCCATGGAGAACTGGGAGCCTTGTTATGCTGATGGGCGGGATGTAAATTGCCAACAGACACTCGGGAGAACTGTATGGTGTCTCCTGAAACATCTAAAAAACAAAGCAACAGAGCCTAGGGCACTTCCACTTATGGTCCTATAGCTTAGGGAATTTAAAATCAAAAAGACAAAGCCACCCCAAAGTTTGGAACGGCTCTGTTTACAAGAACCTCATTTGCAGAACAAGTTCAACATCGCAGAAAGTGAAAAATGGATAAAAAAGTTGTGGTATTTACTTACAAAGCAATATCACTCAGCAATGAAATCTATGTCATCAGGCCCTTAGCAGCACAATGAGTGGATTCAGGTATGATGATTCTAACTGAAATAAGTCACACAGAAAAAGAAACATCATAAGATATCAGTAATACACGGAATGTAAACTTGGCTACACAGGAACTGAATTACAGAACAGAACAGGGTCTCAAATTTAGAAAACCAACTTATGCTTGCTTAAGGGTAAAGGTGAGTTGGGGTGCTGCATAAAACCAGAGATTGAAATGAGCACAGATAAAGTTCCTTAAGCCAAATATGGAATAGACAAGAGCTACTCCTTGCTCAACGAAATGGACTCAACACCGCATATTAAACGACTAAGAATGTACCTGACTAGTAAGTATCTTAAAACCTATGGATTGCTATGTCTCCGAAAGAGAATCAAGCATGTGTACAGGGGCATAAACGCAGCAGTGATAGGATTGGAGAGGTTCGGTGAGCAAATGAAGACCCTTTGAAGTCATATTGCATGGTACACATTCCACGGGTTTCAACTACCCAGGTTTAAGGTATTCTTCCTTCAGCTAAAACATGCATGTGGAACCTAGAGTATGATCAACCATGTGATCGGGAGACGTGTTCAAATATGTCTCAGTTTTCGTACCCTGGTACTCGGGTGCAACATTCCAGACGCTTTACTAACACTCTCCCCACTTGTAGAGTCAGTCCCTTTAACCTCCTGTTTGCCCCAGTTTGCAATTTCTGCGGAAGATGAACAGGAATAGCGAGAACCAATGAGAGACTAGCTGGAGGTGTCTGGACGGGCAAATTTAACTATCATTTCCCACCAGGAAGAGGAATTAACCAAAGGCTCAGCGTGCCGTGCCGGAACCAGATTAGGGCCTGAAGCCATCCTGGGTGTTTCGGCCAGCTCACAAGAAAGCGAGTTGAAGAAAGGAGCTCAGGGGCACTGTAATTCACAAACCTGCAGAGTTATAAATGACAGCTATCGTCCAAAAATAGACTGAAGTAAGGCTGCCAAGAGGACTTGAAAGCGGGGCAGAATTGCAGGAAACCGATTTCAGGAGGTAGACTGGAATTGCATTGCAAGCATAGGAAAAGAGGCAGAACGTCCACAATGATGCACTTGGCCAAAAAGGGCGTATGCGTTTTTTCCTGAATATATTCAGGAAAAAACGCATACGCCCTTTTTGGCCAACCAAGCAAGCTTGCAAAGGAAATCTGCACTACAATGAAGTCTCACTTCCCCCCGGTCAAAAGGGCTATCTGAAAAAAGTGTAAAATCCAGAAAGGCAGGACAGGCCATGGAGAACTGGGAGCCTTGTTATGCTGAAGGGCGGGATGTAAATTGCCAACAACCACTCGGGAGAAGTGTATGGTGTTTCCTGAAACATCTAAAAAACAAAGCAACAGAACCTAGGGCACTTCCACTTATGGTCCTATAGCTTAGGGAATTTAAAATCAAAAAGACACAGCCACCCCAAAGTTTGGAACGGCTCTGTTTACAAGAACCTCGTTTACAGTACAAGTTCAACATCGCAGAAAGTGAAAAATGGATAAAGAAGTTGTGGTATTTACTTACAAAGCAATATCACTCAGCAATGAAATCTGTGTCATCAGGCCCTTAGCAGCACAATGAGTGGATTCAGGTATGATGATTCTAACTGAAATAAGTCACACAGAAAAAGAAACATCATAAGATATCAGTAATACACGGAATGTAAACTTGGCTACACAGGAACTGAATTACAGAACAGAACAGGGTCTCAAATTTAGAAAACCAACTTATGCTTGCTTAAGGGTAAAGGTGAGTTGGGGTGCTGCATAAAACCAGAGATTGAAATGAGCACAGATAAAGTTCCTTAAGCCAAATATGGAATAGACAAGAGCTACTCCTTGCTCAACGAAATGGACTCAACACTGCATATTAAACGCCTAAGAATGTACCTGACTAGTAAGTATCTTAAAACCTATGGATTGCTATGTCTCCGAAAGAGAATCAAGCATGTGTACAGGGGCATAAATGCAGCAGTGATAGGATTGGAGAGGTTCGGTGAGCAAATGAAGACCCTTTGAAGTCATATTGCACGGTACCCATTCCACGGGTTTCAACTACCCAGGTTTTAGGTATTCTTCCTTCAGCTAAAACATGCATATGGAACCCAGAGTATGATCAACCATGTGATCGGGAGACGTGTTCAAATATGTCTCAGTTTTCGTACCCTGGTACTCGGGTGCAACATTCCAGACGCTTTACTAACACTCTCCCGACTTGGAGAGTCAGTCCCTTTAACCTCCTGTTTGCCCCAGTTTGCAATTTCTGCGGAAAATGAACAGGAATAGCGAGAACCAATGAGAGACTAGCTGGAGGTGTCTGGACGGGCAAATTTAACTATCATTTCCCACCAGGAAGAGGAATTAACCAAAGGCTCAGCGTGCCGTGCCGGAACCAGATTAGGGCCTGAAGCCATCCTGCGGTGTTGCGGCCAGGTCACAAGAAAGTGAGTTGAAGAAAGGAGCTCAGGGGCACTGTAATTCACAAACCTGCAGAGTTATAAATGACAGCTATCGTCCAAAAATATACTGAAGTAAGGCTGCCAAGAGGACTTGAAAGCGGGGCAGAATTGCAGGAAACCGATTTCAGGAGGTAGACTGGAATTGCATTGAAAGCATAGGAAAAGAGGCAGAACGTCCACAATGATGCACTTGGCCAAAAAGGGCGTATGCGTTTTTTCCTGAATATATTCAGGAAAAAACGCATACGCCCTTTTTGGCCAACCAAGCAAGCTTGCAAAGGAAATCTGCACTACAATGAAGTCTCACTTCCCCCCGGTCAAAAGGGCCATCTGAAAAAAGTGTAAAATCCAGAAAGGCAGGACAGGCCATGGAGAACTGGGAGCCTTGTTATGCTGATGGGCGGGATGTAAATTGCCAACAGACACTCGGGAGAACTGTATGGTGTCTCCTGAAACATCTAAAAAACAAAGCAACAGAGCCTAGGGCACTTCCACTTATGGTCCTATAGCTTAGGGAAATTAAAATAAAAAAGACACAGCCACCCCAAAGTTTGGGACGCCTCTGTTTACAAGAACCTCGTTTACCGTACAAGTTCAATATCACAGAAAGTGAAAAATGGATAAAGAACTTGTGGTACTTACGTACAATGCAGTATCACTCAGCAATGAAATCTGTGTCATCAGGCCCGTAGCAGCATAATGAGTGGATTTAGGTACGATGATTCTAACTGAAATAAGTCACACAGAAAAAGAAACATCATAAGATATCACTAATACACGGAATGTAAACTTGGCTACACAGGAACTGCATTCCAAAACAGAACAGGGTCTCAAATTTAGAAAACCAACTTATGCTTGCTTAAGGTGAAAGGTGAGTTGGGGTGCTGCATAAAACCAGAGATTGAAATGAGCACAGATAAAGTTCCTTAAGCCAAATATGGAATAGACAAGAGCTACTCCTTGCTCAACGAAATGGACTCAACACCCCATATTAAACACCTAAGAATGTACCTGACTAGTAAGTATCTTAAAACCTATGGATTGCTATGTCTCCAAAAGAGAATCAAGCGTGTGTACAGGGGCACAAACGCAGCAGTGATAGGATTGGAGAGGTTCGGTGAGCAAATGAAGAACCTTTGAAGTCATATTGCATGGTACCCATTCCACGGGTCTCAACTCTCCAGGTTTAAGGTATTCTTCCTTCAGCTAAAACATGCATGTGGAACCCAGAGTATGATCAACCGTGTGAACGGGAGACGTGTTCAAATATGTCTCAGTTTTCCTCCCCTGGTACTAGGGTGCAACATTCCAGACGCTTTACTAACACTCTCCCCACTTGGAGAGTCAGCGCCTTTAACCTCCTGTTTGGCCCAGTTTGCAATTTCTGCGGAAGATGAACAGGAATAGCGAGAACCAATGAGAGACTAGCTGGAGGTGTCTGGACGGGCAAATTTAACTCTCATTTCCCACCAGGAAGAGGAAATAACCAAAGGCTCAGCGTGCCGTGCCGGAACCAGATTAGGGCCTGAAGCCATCCTGCGGTGTTGCGGCCAGGTCACAAGAAAGCGAGTTGAAGAAACGAGCTCAGGGGCACTGTAATTCACAAACCTGCAGAGTTATAAATGACAGCTATCGTCCAAAAATAGACTGAAGTAAGGCTGCCAAGAGGACTTGAAAGCGGGGCAGAATTGCAGGAAACCGATTTCAGGAGGTAGACTGGAATTGCATTGAAAGCATAGGAAAAGGCAGAACGTCCACAATGATGCACTTGGCCAAAAAGGGCGTATGCGTTTTTTCCTGAATATATTCAGGAAAAAACGCATACGCCCTTTTTGGCCAACCAAGCAAGCTTGCAAAGGAAATCTGCACTACAATGAAGTCCCACTTCCCCCCGGTCAAAAGCGCCATCTGAAAAAAGTGTAAAATCCAGAAAGGCAGGACAGGCCATGGAGAACTGGGAGCCTTGTTATGCTGATGGGCGGGATGTAAATTGCCAACAACCACTCGGGAGAAGTGTATGGTGTTTCCTGAAACATCTAAAAAACAAAGCAACAGAACCTAGGGCACTTCCACTTATGGTCCTATAGCTTAGGGAAATTAAAATCAAAAAGACACAGCCACCCCAAAGTTTGGAACGGCTCTGTTTACAAGAACCTCGTTTACAGTACAAGTTCAACATCGCAGGAAGTGAAAAATGGATAAAGAATTTGTGGTATTTACGTACAAAGCAATATCACTCAGCAATGAAATCTGTGTCATCAGGCCCGTAGGAGCATAATGAGTGGATTCAGGTACGATGATTCTAACTGAAATAAGTCACACAGAAAAAGAAACATCATAAGATATCACTAATACACGGAATGTAAACTTGGCTACACAGGAACTGCATTCCAAAACAGAACAGGGTCTCAAATTTAGAAAACCAACTTATGCTTGCTTAAGGTGAAAGGTGAGTTGGGGTGCTGCATAAAACCAGAGATTGAAATGAGCACAGATAAAGTTCCTTAAGCCAAATATGGAATAGACAAGAGGTACTCCTTGCTCAACGAAATGGACACAAAACCCCATATTAAACGTCTAAGAATGCACCTGACTAGTAAGTATCGTAAAACCTATGGATTGCTATGTCTCCGAAAGAGAATCAAGCGTGTGTACAGGGGCAATAAACACAGCAGTGATAGGATTGGAGAGGTTCGGTGAGCAAATGAAGACCCTTTGAAGTCATATTGCATGGTACCCATTCCACGGGTTTCAACTACCCAGCTTTTAGGTATTCTTCCTTCAGCTAAAACATGCATGTGGAACCCATGTATGATCAACCATGTGAACGGGAGACGTGTTCAAATATGTCTCAGTTTTCTTCCCCTGGTACTCGGGTGCAACATTCCAGACGCTTTACTAATACTCTCCCAACTTGGAAAGTGAGCGCCTTTAACCTCCTGTTTGGCCCAGTTTGCAATTTCTGCGGAAGATGAACAGGAATAGCGAGAACCAATGAGAGGCTAGCTGGAGGTGTCTGGACGGGCAAATTTCACTCTCATTTCCCACCAGGAAGAGGAAATAACCAAAGGCTCAGCATGCCGGGCCGGAACCAGATTAGGGCCTGAAGCCATCCTGCGGTGTTGCGGCCAGGTCACAAGAAAGTGAGTTGAAGAAAGGAGCTCAGGGGCACTGTAATTCACAAACCTGCAGAGTTATAAATGACAGCTATCGTCCAAAAATATACTGAAGTAAGGCTGCCAAGAGGACTTGAAAGCGGGGCAGAATTGCAGGAAACCGATTTCAGGAGGTAGACTGGAATTGCATTGAAAGCATAGGAAAAGAGGCAGAACGTCCACAATGATGCACTTGGCCAAAAAGGGCGTATGCGTTTTTTCCTGAATATATTCAGGAAAAAACGCATACGCCCTTTTTGGCCAACCAAGCAAGCTTGCAAAGGAAATCTGCACTACAATGAAGTCTCACTTCCCCCCGGTCAAAAGGGCCATCTGAAAAAGGTGTAAAATCCAGAAAGGCAGGACAGGCCATGGAGAACTGGGAGCCTTGTTATGCTGATGGGCGGGATGTAAATTGCCAACAGACACTCGGGAGAAGTGTATGGTGTCTCCTGAAACATCTAAAAAACAAAGCAACAGAGCCTAGGGCACTTCCACTTATGGTCCTATAGCTTAGGGAAATTAAAATAAAAAAGACACAGCCACCCCAAAGTTTGGGACGCCTCTGTTTACAAGAACCTCGTTTACCGTACAAGTTCAACATCACAGAAAGTGAAAAATGGATAAAGAACTTGTGGTACTTACGTACAATGCAGTATCACTCAGCAATGAAATCTGTGTCATCAGGCCCGTAGCAGCATAATGAGTGGATTCAGGTACGATGATTCTAACTGAAATAAGTCACACAGAAAAAGAAACATCATAAGATATCACTAATACACGGAATGTAAACTTGGCTACACAGGAACTGCATTCCAAAACAGAACAGGGTCTCAAATTTAGAAAACCAACTTATGCTTGCTTAAGGTGAAAGGTGAGTTGGGGTGCTGCATAAAACCAGAGATTGAAATGAGCACAGATAAAGTTCCTTAAGCCAAATATGGAATAGACAAGAGCTACTCCTTGCTCAACGAAATGGACTCAACACCCCATATTAAACACCTAAGAATGTACCTGACTAGTAAGTATCTTAAAACCTATGGATTGCTATGTCTCCAAAAGAGAATCAAGCGTGTGTACAGGGGCACAAACGCAGCAGTGATAGGATTGGAGAGGTTCGGTGAGCAAATGAAGAACCTTTGAAGTCATATTGCATGGTACCCATTCCACGGGTCTCAACTCTCCAGGTTTAAGGTATTCTTCCTTCAGCTAAAACATGCATGTGGAACCCAGAGTATGATCAACCGTGTGAACGGGAGACGTGTTCAAATATGTCTCAGTTTTCCTCCCCTGGTACTCGGGTGCAACATTCCAGACGCTTTACTAACACTCTCCCCACTTGGAGAGTCAGCGCCTTTAACCTCCTGTTTGGCCCAGTTTGCAATTTCTGCGGAAGATGAACAGGAATAGCGAGAACCAATGAGAGACTAGCTGGAGGTGTCTGAACGGGCAAATTTAACTCTCATTTCCCACCAGGAAGAGGAAATAACCAAAGGCTCAGCGTGCCGTGCCGGAACCAGATTAGGGCCTGAAGCCATCCTGCGGTGTTGCGGCCAGGTCACAAGAAAGCGAGTTGAAGAAACGAGCTCAGGGGCACTGTAATTCACAAACCTGCAGAGTTATAAATGACAGCTATCGTCCAAAAATAGACTGAAGTAAGGCTGCCAAGAGGACTTGAAAGCGGGGCAGAATTGCAGGAAACCGATTTCAGGAGGTAGACTGGAATTGCATTGAAAGCATAGGAAAAGGCAGAACGTCCACAATGATGCACTTGGCCAAAAAGGGCGTATGCGTTTTTTCCTGAATATATTCAGGAAAAAACGCATACGCCCTTTTTGGCCAACCAAGCAAGCTTGCAAAGGAAATCTGCACTACAATGAAGTCCCACTTCCCCCCGGTCAAAAGCGCCATCTGAAAAAAGTGTAAAATCCAGAAAGGCAGGACAGGCCATGGAGAACTGGGAGCCTTGTTATGCTGATGGGCGGGATGTAAATTGCCAACAACCACTCGGGAGAAGTGTATGGTGTTTCCTGAAACATCTAAAAAACAAAGCAACAGAACCTAGGGCACTTCCACTTATGGTCCTATAGCTTAGGGAAATTAAAATCAAAAAGACACAGCCACCCCAAAGTTTGGAACGGCTCTGTTTACAAGAACCTCGTTTACAGTACAAGTTCAACATCGCAGGAAGTGAAAAATGGATAAAGAATTTGTGGTATTTACGTACAAAGCAATATCACTCAGCAATGAAATCTGTGTCATCAGGCCCGTAGGAGCATAATGAGTGGATTCAGGTACGATGATTCTAACTGAAATAAGTCACACAGAAAAAGAAACATCATAAGATATCACTAATACACGGAATGTAAACTTGGCTACACAGGAACTGCATTCCAAAACAGAACAGGGTCTCAAATTTAGAAAACCAACTTATGCTTGCTTAAGGTGAAAGGTGAGTTGGGGTGCTGCATAAAACCAGAGATTGAAATGAGCACAGATAAAGTTCCTTAAGCCAAATATGGAATAGACAAGAGGTACTCCTTGCTCAACGAAATGGACACAAAACCCCATATTAAACGTCTAAGAATGCACCTGACTAGTAAGTATCGTAAAACCTATGGATTGCTATGTCTCCGAAAGAGAATCAAGCGTGTGTACAGGGGCAATAAACACAGCAGTGATAGGATTGGAGAGGTTCGGTGAGCAAATGAAGACCCTTTGAAGTCATATTGCATGGTACCCATTCCACGGGTTTCAACTACCCAGCTTTTAGGTATTCTTCCTTCAGCTAAAACATGCATGTGGAACCCATGTATGATCAACCATGTGAACGGGAGACGTGTTCAAATATGTCTCAGTTTTCTTCCCCTGGTACTCGGGTGCAACATTCCAGACGCTTTACTAATACTCTCCCAACTTGGAAAGTGAGCGCCTTTAACCTCCTGTTTGGCCCAGTTTGCAATTTCTGCGGAAGATGAACAGGAATAGCGAGAACCAATGAGAGGCTAGCTGGAGGTGTCTGGACGGGCAAATTTCACTCTCATTTCCCACCAGGAAGAGGAAATAACCAAAGGCTCAGCATGCCGGGCCGGAACCAGATTAGGGCCTGAAGCCATCCTGCGGTGTTGCGGCCAGCTCACAAGAAAGCGAGTTGAAGAAAGGAGCTCAGGGGCACTGTAATTCACAAACCTGCAGAGTTATAAATGACAGCTATCGTCCAAAAATAGACTGAAGTAAGGCTGCCAAGAGGACTTGAAAGCGGGGCAGAATTGCAGGAAACCGATTTCAGGAGGTAGACTGGAATTGCATTGAAAGCATAGGAAAAGAGGCAGAACGTCCACAATGATGCACTTGGCGAAAAAGGGCGTATGCGTTTTTTCCTGAATATATTCAGGAAAAAACGCATACGCCCTTTTTGGCCAACCAAGCAAGCTTGCAAAGGAAATCTGCACTACAATGAAGTCTCACTTCCCCCCGGTCAAAAGGGCCATCTGAAAAAAGTGTAAAATCCAGAAAGGCAGGACAGGCCATGGAGAACTGGGAGCCTTGTTATGCTGATGGGCGGGATGTAAATTGCCAACAACCACTCGGGAGAAGTGTATGGTGTTTCCTGAAACATCTAAAAAACAAATCAACAGAGCCTAGGGCACTTCCACTTATGGTCCTATAGCTTAGGGAAATTAAAATAAAAAAGACACAGCCACCCCAAAATTTGAAACGGCTCTGTTTACAAGAACCTCGTTTACAGTACAAGTTCAACATCGCAGAAAGTGAAAAATGGATAAAGAAGTTATGGTATTTACTTACAAAGCAATATCACTCAGCAATGAAATCTATGTCATCAGGCCCTTAGCAGCACAATGAGTGGATTCAGGTATGATGATTCTAACTGAAATAAGTCACACAGAAAAAGAAACATCATAATATATCAGTAATACACGGAATGTAAACTTGGCTACACAGGAACTGAATTACAGAACAGAACAGGGTCTCAAATTTAGAAAACCAACTTATGCTTGCTTAAGGGGAAAGATGAATTGGGGTGCTGCATAACCAGAGATCGAAATGAGCACAGATAAAGTTCCTTAAGCCAAATATGGAATAGACAAGAGCTACTCCTTGCTCAACGAAATGGACTCAACACCGCATATTAAACGCCTAAGAATGCACCTGACTAGTAAGTATCTTAAAACCTATGGATTGCTATGTCTCCGAAAGAGAATCAAGCATGTGTACAGGGGCATAAACGCAGCAGTGATAGGATTGGAGAGGTTCGGTGAGCAAATGAAGAACCTTTGAAGTCATATTGTATGGTACCCATTCCACGGGTTTCAACTACTGAGGTTTAAGGTATTCTTCCTTCAGCTAAAACATGCATGTGGAACCCAAGTATGATCAACCATGTGAACGGGAGACGTGTTCAAATATGTCTCAGTTTTCCTCCCCTGGTACTCGGGTGCAACATTCCAGACGCTTTACTAACACTCTCCCCACTTGGAGAGTCAGCGCCTTTAACCTCCTGTTTGGCCCAGTTTGCAATTTCTGCGGAAGATGAACAGGAATAGCGAGAACCAATGAGAGACTAGCTGGAGGTGTCTGGACGGGCAAATTTAACTCTCATTTCCCACCAGGAAGAGGAAATAACCAAAGGCTCAGCATGCCGGGCCGGAACCAGATTAGGGCCTGAAGCCATCCTGCGGTGTTGCGGCCAGCTCACAAGAAAGCGAGTTGAAGAAACGAGCTCAGGGGCACTGTAATTCACAAACCTGCAGAGTTATAAATGACAGCTATCGTCCAAAAATAGACTGAAGTAAGGCTGCCAAGAGGACTTGAAAGCGGGGCAGAATTGCAGGAAACCGATTTCAGGAGGTAGACTGGAATTGCATTGAAAGCATAGGAAAAGAGGCAGAACGTCCACAATGATGCACTTGGCCAAAAAGGGCGTATGCGTTTTTTCCTGAATATATTCAGGAAAAAACGCATACGCCCTTTTTGGCCAACCAAGCAAGCTTGCAAAGGAAATCTGCACTACAATGAAGTCTCACTTCCCCCCCGGTCAAAAGGGCCATCTAAAAAAAGTGTAAAATCCAGAAAGGCAGGACAGGCCATGGAGAACTGGGAGACTTGTTATGCTGATGGGCGGGATGTAAATTGCCAACAACCACTCGGGAGAAGTGTATGGTGTTTCCTGAAACATCTAAAAAAGAAAGCAACAGAACCTAGGGCACTTCCACTTATGGTCCTATAGCTTAGGGAAATTAAAATCAAAAAGACACAGCCACCCCAAAGTTTGGAACGGCTCTGTTTACAAGAACCTCGTTTACAGTACAAGTTCAACATCGCAGAAAGTGAAAAATGGATAAAGAAGTTGTGGTATTTACGTACAAAGCAATATCACTCAGCAATGAAATCTGTGTCATCAGGCCCGTAGCAGCATAATGAGTGGATTCAGGTACGATGATTCTAACTGAAATAAGTCACACAGAAAGAGAAACATCATAAGATATCACTAATACACGGAATGTAAACTTGGCTACACAGGAACTGCATTCCAAAACAGAACAGGGTCTCAAATTTAGAAAACCAACTTATGCTTGCTTAAGGTGAAAGGTGAGTTGGGGTGCTGCATAAAACCAGAGATTGAAATGAGCACAGATAAAGTTCCTTAAGCCAAATATGGAATAGACAAGAGCTACTCCTTGCTCAACGAAATGGACACAAAACCCCATATTAAACGCCTAAGAATGCACCTGACTAGTAAGTATCGTAAAACCTATGGATTGCTATGTCTCCGAAAGAGAATCAAGCATGTGTACAGGGGCATAAACGCAGCAGTGATAGGATTGGAGAGGTTCGTGAGCAAATGAAGACCCTTTGAAGTCATATTGCATGGTACCCATTCTACGGGTTTCAACTACCCAGGTTTAAGGTATTCTTCCTTCATCTAAAACATGCATGTGGAACCTAGAGTATGATCAACCATGTGATCGGGAGACGTGTTCAAATATGTCTTAGTTTTCGTACCCTGGTACTCGGGTGCAACATTCCAGACGCTTTACTAACACTCTCCCCACTTGGAGAGTCAGTCCCTTTAACCTCCTGTTTGGCCCAGTTTGCAATTTCTGTGGAAGATGAACAGGAATAGCGAGAACCAATGAGAGGCTAGCTGGAGGTGTCTGGACGGGCAAATTTAACTCTCATTTCCCACCAGGAAGAGGAATTAACCCAAGGCTCAGCGTGCCGTGCCAGAACCAGATTAGGGCCTGAAGACATCCTGCGGTGTTGCGGCCAGGTCACAAGAAAGCGAGTTGAAGAAAGGAGCTCAGGGGCACTGCAATTCACAAACCTGCAGAGTTATAAATGACAGCTATCGTCCAAAAATAGACTGAAGTAAGGCTGCCAAGAGGACTTGAAAGCGGGGCAGAATTGCAGGAAACCGATTTCAGGAGGTAGACTGGAATTGCATTGAAAGCATAGGAAAAGAGGCAGAACGTCCACAATGATGCACTTGGCCAAAAAGGGCGTATGCGTTTTTTCCTGAATATATTCAGGAAAAAACGCATACGCCCTTTTTGGCCAACCAAGCAAGCTTGCAAAGGAAATCTGCACTACAATGAAGTCTCACTTCCCCCCGGTGAAAAGGGCCATCTGAAAAAAGTGTAAAATCCAGAAAGGCAGGACAGGCCATGGAGAACTGGGAGCCTTGTTATGCTGATGGGCGGGATGTAAATTGCCAACAGACACTCCGGAGAAGTGTATGGTGTTTCCTGAAACATCTAAAAAACAAAGCAACAGAGCCTAGGGCACTTCCACTTATGGTCCTATAGCTTAGCGAAATTAAATCAAAAAGACACAGCCACCCCAAAGTTTGGAACGGCTCTGTTTACAAGAACCTCGTTTTCAGTACAAGTTCAACATCTCAGAAAGTGAAAAATGGATAAAGAAGTTGCGGTATTTACTTACAAAGCAATATCACTCAGCAATGAAATCTATGTCACCAGGCCCTTAGCAGCACAATGAGTGGATTCAGGTATGATGATTCTAACTGAAATAAGTCACACAGAAAAAGAAACATCATAAGATATCAGTAATACACGGAATGGAAACTTGGCTACACAGGAACTGAATTACAGAACAGAACAGGGTCTCAAATTTAGAAAACCAACTTATGCTTGCTTAAGGGTAAAGGTGAGTAGGGGTGCTGCATAAAACCAGAGATTGAAATGAGCACAGATAAAGTTCCTTAAGCCAAATATGGAATAGACAAGAGCTACTCCTTGCTCAACGAAATGGACTCAACACCCCATATTAAACGCCTAAGAATGTACCTGACTAGTAAGTATCTTAAAACCTATGGATTGCTATGTCTCCGAAAGAGAATCAAGCATGTGTACAGGGGCATAAACGCAGCAGTGATAGGATTGGAGAGGTTCGGTGAGCAAATGAAGACCCTTTGAAGTCATATTGCATGGTACCCATTACACGGGTCTTAACTCTCCAGGTTTAAGGTATTCTTCCTTCAGCTAAAACATGCATGTGGAACCCAAGTATGATCAACCATGTGAACGGGAGACGTGTTCAAATATGTCTCAGTTTTCCTCCCCTGGTACTCGGGTGCAACATTCCAGACGCTTTACTAACACTCTCCCCACTTGGAGAGTCAGCGCCTTTAACCTCCTGTTTGGCCCAGTTTGCAATTTCTGCGGAAGATGAACAGGAATAGCGAGAACCAATGAGAGACTAGCTGGAGGTGTCTGGACGGGCAAACTTAACTCTCATTTCCCACCAGGAAGAGGAAATAACCAAAGGCTCAGCGTGCCGTGCCGGAACCAGATTAGGGCCTGAAGCCATCCTGCGGTGTTGCGGCCAGGTCACAAGAAAGCGAGTTGAAGAAAGGAGCTCAGGGGCACTGTAATTCACAAACCTGCAGAGTTATAAATGACAGCTATCGTCCAAAAATAGACTGAAGTAACGCTGCCAAGAGGACTTGAAAGCGGGGCAGAATTGCAGGAAACCGATTTCAGGAGGTAGACTGGAATTGCATTGAAAGCATAGG
This sequence comes from Delphinus delphis, assembly GCF_949987515.2. Taxonomy (NCBI): domain Eukaryota; kingdom Metazoa; phylum Chordata; class Mammalia; order Artiodactyla; family Delphinidae; genus Delphinus; species Delphinus delphis. Next base: position 152,014 of record NW_027192875.1, on the reverse strand, counting down.
AAAAGAGGCAGAACGTCCACAGTGATGCACTTGGCCAAAAAGGGCGTATGCGTTTTTTCCTGAATATATTCAGGAAAAAACGCATACGCCCTTTTTGGCCAACCAAGCAAGCTTGCAAAGGAAATCTGCACTACAATGAAGTCTCACTTCCCCCCGGTCAAAAGGGCCATCTGAAAAAAGTGTAAAATCCAGAAAGGCAGGACAGGCCATGGAGAACTGGTAGCCTTGTTATGCTGATGGGCGGGATGTAAATTGCCAACAGACACTCAGGAGAAGTGTATGGTGTTTCCTGAAACATCTAAAAAACAAAGCAACAGAGCCTAGGGCACTTCCATTTATGGTCCTATAGCTTAGGGAAATTAAAATGAAAAAGACACAGCCACCCCAAAGTTTGGAATGGCTCTGTTTACAAGAACCTCGTTTACAGTACAAGTTCAACATCGCAGAAAGTGAAAAATGGATAAAGAAGTTGTGGTATTTACTTACAAAGCAATATCACTCAGCAATGAAATCTGTGTCATCAGGCCCTTTGCAGCACAATGAGTGGATTCAGGTATGATGATTCTAACTGAAATAAGTCACACAGAAAAAGAAACATCATAAGATATCAGTAATACACGGAATGTAAACTTGGCTACACAGGAACTGAATTACAGAACAGAACAGGGTCTCAAATTTAGAAAAGCAACTTATGCTTGCTTAAGGGGAAAGGTGAGTTGGGGTGCTGCATAAAACCAGAGATTGAAATGAGCACAGATAAAGTTCCTTAAGCCAAATATGGAATAGACAAGAGCTACTCCTTGCTCAACGAAATGGACTCAACACCGCATATTAAACGCCTAAGAATGTACCTGACTAGTAAGTATCTTAAAACCTATGGATTGCTATGTCTCCGAAAGAGAATCAAGCATGTGTACAGGGGCATAAACGCAGCAGTGATAGGATTGGAGAGGTTCGGTGAGCAAATGAAGACCCTTTGAAGTCATATTGCATGGTACCCATTCCACGGGTTTCAACTACCCAGCTTTTAGGTATTCTTCCTTCAGCTAAAACATGCATGTGGAACCCAAGTATGATCAACCATGTGAACGGGAGACGTGTTCAAATATGTCTCAGATTTCTTCCCCTGGTACTCGGGTGCAACATTCCAGACGCTTTACTAACACTCTCCCCACTTGGAGAGTCAGCGCCTTTAACCTCCTGTTTGGCCCAGTTTGCAATTTCTGCGGAAGATGAACAAGAATAGCGAGAACCAATGAGAGGCTAGCTGGAGGTGTCTGGACGGGCAAATTTAACTCTCATTTCCCACCAGGAAGAGGAAATAACCAAAGGCTCAGCATGCCGGGCCGGAACCAGATTAGGGCCTGAAGCCATCCTGCGGTGTTGCGGCCAGCTCACAAGAAAGCGAGTTGAAGAAAGGAGCTCAGGGGCACTGTAATTCACAAACCTGCAGAGTTATAAATGACAGCTATCGTCCAAAAATAGACTGAAGTAAGGCTGCCAAGAGGACTTGAAAGCGGGGCAGAATTGCAGGAAACCGATTTCAGGAGGTAGACTGGAATTGCATTGAAAGCATAGGAAAAGAGGCAGAACGTCCACAATGATGCACTTGGCCAAAAAGGGCGTATGCGTTTTTTCCTGAATATATTCAGGAAAAAACGCATACGCCCTTTTTGGCCAACCAAGCAAGCTTGCAAAGGAAATCTGCACTACAATGAAGTCTCACTTCCCCCCGGTCAAAAGGGCCATCTGAAAAAAGTGTAAAATCCAGAAAGGCAGGACAGGCCATGGAGAACTGGGAGCCTTGTTATGCTGATGGGCGGGATGTAAATTGCCAACAACCACTCGGGAGAAGTGTATGGTGTTTCCTGAAACATCTAAAAAACAAATCAACAGAGCCTAGGGCACTTCCACTTATGGTACTATAGCTTAGGGAAATTAAAATAAAAAAGACACAGCCACCCCAAAGTTTGAAACGGCTCTGTTTACAAGAACCTCGTTTACAGTACAAGTTCAACATCGCAGAAAGTGAAAAATGGATAAAGAAGTTGTGGTATTTACTTACAAAGCAATATCACTCAGCAATGAAATCTATGTCATCAGGCCCTTAGCAGCACAATGAGTGGATTCAGGTATGATGATTCTAACTGAAATAAGTCACACAGAAAAAGAAACATCATAAGATATCAGTAATACACGGAATGTAAACTTGGCTACACAGGAACTGAATTACAGAACAGAACAGGGTCTCAAATTTAGAAAAGCAACTTATGCTTGCTTAAGGGGAAAGGTGAGTTGGGGTGCTGCATAAAACCAGAGATTGAAATGAGCACAGATAAAGTTCCTTAAGCCAAATATGGAATAGACAAGAGCTACTCCTTGCTCAACGAAATGGACTCAACACCGCATATTAAACGCCTAAGAATGTACCTGACTAGTAAGTATCTTAAAACCTATGGATTGCTATGTCTCCGAAAGAGAATCAAGCATGTGTACAGGGGCATAAACGCAGCAGTGATAGGATTGGAGAGGTTCGGTGAGCAAATGAAGACCCTTTGAAGTCATATTGCATGGTACCCATTCCACGGGTTTCAACTACCCAGCTTTTAGGTATTCTTCCTTCAGCTAAAACATGCATGTGGAACCCAAGTATGATCAACCATGTGAACGGGAGACGTGTTCAAATATGTCTCAGATTTCTTCCCCTGGTACTCGGGTGCAACATTCCAGACGCTTTACTAACACTCTCCCCACTTGGAGAGTCAGCGCCTTTAACCTCCTGTTTGGCCCAGTTTGCAATTTCTGCGGAAGATGAACAAGAATAGCGAGAACCAATGAGAGGCTAGCTGGAGGTGTCTGGACGGGCAAATTTAACTCTCATTTCCCACCAGGAAGAGGAAATAACCAAAGGCTCAGCATGCCGGGCCGGAACCAGATTAGGGCCTGAAGCCATCCTGCGGTGTTGCGGCCAGGTCACAAGAAAGCGAGTTGAAGAAAGGAGCTCAGGGGCACTGTAATTCACAAACCTGCAGAGTTATAAATGACAGCTATCGTCCAAAAATAGACTGAAGTAAGGCTGCCAAGAGGACTTGAAAGCGGGGCAGAATTGCAGGAAACCGATTTCAGGAGGTAGACTGGAATTGCATTGAAAGCATAGGAAAAGAGGCAGAACGTCCACAATGATGCACTTGGCCAAAAAGGGCGTATGCGTTTTTTCCTGAATATATTCAGGAAAAAACGCATACGCCCTTTTTGGCCAACCAAGCAAGCTTGCAAAGGAAATCTGCACTACAATGAAGTCTCACTTCCCCCCGGTCAAAAGGGCCATCTGAAAAAAATGTAAAATCCAGAAAGGCAGGACAGGCCATGGAGAACTGGGAGCCTTGTTATGCTGATGGGCGGGATGTAAATTGCCAACGGACACTCGGGAGAAGTGTATGGTGTTTCCTGAAACATCTAAAAAACAAATCAACAGAGCCTAGGGCACTTCCACTTATGGTCCTATAGCTTAGGGAAATTAAAATAAAAAAGACACAGCCACCCCAAAGTTTGAAACGGCTCTGTTTACAAGAACCTCGTTTACAGTACAAGTTCAACATCGCAGAAAGTGAAAAATGGATAAAGAAGTTGTGGTATTTACTTACAAAGCAATATCACTCAGCAATGAAATCTATGTCATCAGGCCCTTAGCAGCACAATGAGTGGATTCAGGTATGATGATTCTAACTGAAATAAGTCACACAGAAAAAGAAACATCATAAGATATCAGTAATACACGGAATGTAAACTTGGCTACACAGGAACTGAATTACAGAACAGAACAGGGTCTCAAATTTAGAAAACCAACTTATGCTTGCTTAAGGGGAAAGGTGAGTTGGGGTGCTGCATAAAACCAGAGATTGAAATGAGCACAGATAAAGTTCCTTAAGCCAAATATGGAATAGACAAGAGCTACTCCTTGCTCAACGAAATGGACTCAACACCCCATATTAAACGCCTAAGAATGTACCTGACTACTAAGTATCTTAAAACCTATGGATTGCTATGTCTCCAAAAGAGAATCAAGCATGTGTACAGGGGCATAAACGCAGCAGTGATAGGATTGGAGAGGTTCGGTGAGCAAATGAAGACCCTTTGAAGTCATATTGCATGGTACCCATTCCACGGGTTTCAAATACCCAGGTTTAAGGTATTCTTCCTTCAGCTAAAAGATGCATGTGGAACCCAAGTATGATCAACCATGTGAACGGGAGACGTGTTCAAATATGTCTCAGTTTTCCTCCCCTGGTACTCGGGTGCAACATTCCAGACGCTTTACTAACAGTCTCCCCACTTGGAGAGTCAGCGCCTTTAACCTCCTGTTTGGCCCAGTTTGCAATTTCTTGGAAGATGAACAGGAATAGCGAGAACCAATGAGAGACTAGCTGGAGGTGTCTGGACGGGCAAATTTAACTCTCATTTCCCACCAGGAAGAGGAAATAACCAAAGGCTCAGCGTGCCGTGCCGGAACCAGATAAGGGCCTGAAGCCATCCTGCGGTGTTGCGGCCAGCTCAAAAGAAAGCGAGTTGAAGAAAGGAGCTCAGGGGCACTGTAATTCACAAACCTGCAGAGTTATAAATGACAGCTATCGTCCAAAAATAGACTGAAGTAAGGCTGCCAAGAGGACTTGAAAGCGGGGCAGAGTTGCAGGAAACCGATTTCAGGAGGTAGACTGGAATTGCATTGAAAGCATAGGAAAAGAGGCAGAACGTCCACAATGATGCACTTGGCCAAAAAGGGCGTATGCGTTTTTTCCTGAATATATTCAGGAAAAAACGCATACGCCCTTTTTGGCCAACCAAGCAAGCTTGCAAAGGAAATCTGCACTACAATGAAGTCTCACTTCCCCCCGGTCAAAAGGGCCATCTGAAAAAAGTGTAAAATCCAGAAAGGCAGGACAGGCCATGGAGAACTGGGAGCCTTGTTATGCTGATGGGCGGGATGTAAATTGCCAACAGACACTTGGGAGAAGTGTATGGTGTTTCCTGAAACATCTAAAAAACAAAGCAACAGAACCTAGGGCACTTCCACTTATGGTCCTATAGCTTAGGGAAATTAAAATCAAAAAGACACAGCCACCCCAAAGTTTGGAACGGCTCTGTTTACAAGAACCTCGTTTACAGTACAAGTTCAACATCGCAGAAATTGAAAAATGGATAAAGAAGTTGTGGTATTTACTTACAAAGCAATATCACTCAGCAATGAAATCTGTGTCATCAGGCCCTTAGCAGCACAATGAGTGGATTCAGGTATGATGATTCTAACTGAAATAAGTCACACAGAAAAAGAAACATCATAAGATATCAGTAATACACGGAATGTAAACTTGGCTACACAGGAACTGAATTACAGAACAGAACAGGGTCTCAAATTTAGAAAACCAACTTATGCTTGCTTAAGGGGAAAGGTGAGTTGGGGTGCTGCATAAAACCAGAGATTGAAATGAGCACAGATAAAGTTCCTTAAGCCAAATATGGAATAGACAAGAGCTACTCCTTGCTCAACGAAATGGACTCAACACCGCATATTAAACGCCTAAGAATGTACCTGACTAGTAAGTATGTTAAAACCTATGGATTGCTATGTCTCCGAAAGAGAATCAAGCATGTGTACAGGGGCATAAAAGCAGCAGTGATAGGATTGGAGAGGTTCGGTGAGCAAATGAAGACCCTTTGAAGTCATATTGCATGGTACCCATTACACGGGTCTTAACTCTCCAGGTTTAAGGTATTCTTCCTTCAGCTAAAACCTGCATGTGGAACCCAGAGTATGATCAACCATGTGAAAGGGAGACGTGTTCAAATATGTCTCAGTTTTCCTCCCCTGGTACTCGGGTGCAACATTCCAGATGCTTTACTAACACTCTCCCCACTTGGAGAGTCAGCGCCTTTAACCTCCTGTTTGGCCCAGTTTGCAATTTCTGCGGAAGATGAACAGGAATAGCGAGAAACAATGAGAGGCTAGCTGGAGGTGTCTGGACGGGCAAATTTAACTCTCATTTCCCACCAGGAAGAGGAAATAACCAAAGGCTCAGCGTGCCGTGCCGGAACCAGATTAGGGCCTGAAGCCATCCTGCGGTGTTGCGGCCAGGTCACAAGAAAGCGAGTTGAAGAAAGGAGCTCAGGGGCACTGTAATTCACAAACCTGCAGAGTTATAAATGACAGCTATCGTCCAAAAATAGACTGAAGTAAGGCTGCCAAGAGGACTTGAAAGCGGGGCAGAATTGCAGGAAACCGATTTCAGGAGGTAGACTGGAATTGCATTGAAAGCATAGGAAAAGAGGCAGGACGTCCACAGTGATGCACTTGGCCAAAAAGGGCGTATGCGTTTTTTCCTGAATATATTCAGGAAAAAACGCATACGCACTTTTTGGCCAAGCAAGCAAGCTTGCAAAGGAAATCTGCACTACAATGAAGTCTCACTTCCCCCCGGTCAAAAGGGCCATCTGAAAAAAGTGTAAAATCCAGAAAGGCAGGACAGGCCATGGAGAACTGGGAGCCTTGTTATGCTGATGGGCGGGATGTAAATTGCCAACAGACACTTGGGAGAAGTGTATGGTGTTTCCTGAAACATCTAAAAAACAAAGCAACAGAGCCTAGGGCACTGCCACTTATGGTCCTATAGCTTAGGGAAATTAAAATCAAAAAGACACAGCCACCCCAAAGTTTGGGACGCCTCTGTTTACAAGAACCTCGTTTACAGTACAAGTTCAACATCGCAGAAAGTGAAAAATGGATAAAGAAGTTGTGGTATTTACTTACAAAGCAATATCACTCAGCAATGAAATCTATGTCATCAGGCCCTTAGCAGAACAATGAGTGGATTCCGGTATGATGATTCTAACTGAAATAAGTCACACAGAAAAAGAAACATCATAAGATATCAGTAATACACGGAATGTAAACTTGGCTACACAGGAACTGAATTACAGAACAGAACAGGGTCTCAAATTTAGAAAACCAACTTATGCTTGCTTAAGGGGAAAGGTGAGTTGGGGTGCTGCATAAAACCAGAGATTGAAATGAGCACAGATAAAGTTACTTAAGCCAAATATGGAATAGACAAGAGCTACTCCTTGCTCAACGAAATGGACTCAACACCGCATATTAAACGCCTAAGAATGTACCTGACTAGTAAGTATCTTAAAACCTATGGATTGCTATGTCTCCGAAAGAGAATCAAGCATGTGTACAGGGGCATAAACGCAGCAGTGATAGGATTGGAGAAGTTCGGTGAGCAAATGAAGACCCTTTGAAGTCATATTGCATGGTACCCATTACACGGGTCTCAACTCTCCAGGTTTAAGGTATTCTTCCTTCAGCTAAAACATGCATGTGGAACCCCGCGTATGATCAACCGTGTGAACGGGAGACGTGTTCAAATATGTCTCAGTTTTCCTCCCCTGGTACTCGGGTGCAACATTCCAGACCCTTTACTAACACTCTCCCGACTTGGAGAGTCAGCGCCTTTAACCTCCTGTTTGGCCCAGTTTGCAATTTCTGCGGAAGATGAACAGGAATAGGGAGAACCAATGAGAGACTAGCTGGAGGTGTCTGGACGGGCAAATTTAACTCTCATTTCCCACCAGGAAGGGAAATAACCAAAGGCTCAGCGTGCCGTGCCGGAACCAGATTAGGGCCTGAAGCCATCCTGCGGTGTTGCGGCCAGCTCAAAAGAAAGCGAGTTGAAGAAAGGAGCTCAGGGTCTCTGTAATTCACAAACCTGCAGAGTTATAAATGACAGCTATCGTCCAAAAATATACTGAAGTAAGGCTGCCAAGAGGACTTGAAAGCGGGGCAGAATTGCAGGATACCAATTTCAGGAGGTAGACTGGAATTGCATTGAAAGCATAGGAAAAGAGGCAGAACGTCCACAATGATGCACTTGGCCAAAAGGGCGTATGCGTTTTTTCCTGAATATATTCAGGAAAAAACGCATACGCCCTTTTTGGCCAACCAAGCAAGCTTGCAAAGGAAATCTGCACTACAATGAAGTCTCACTTCCCCCCGGTCAAAAGGGCCATCTGAAAAAAGTGTAAAACCCAGAAAGGCAGGACAGGCCATGGAGAACTGGGAGCCTTGTTATGCTGATGGGCGGGATGTAAATTGCCAACAGGCACTCGGGAGATGTGTATGGTGTTTCCTGAAACATCTAAAAAACAAAGCAACAGAGCCTAGGGCACTTCCTCTTATGGTCCTATAGCTTAGGGAAATTAATATCAAAAAGACACAGCAACCCCAAAATTTGGGATGGCTCTTTTTACAGAAATCTCTTCTACGGCACAAGTTAAATATCCCAGAGAGCAAATAATGGATAAAGAAGTTGCGGTACTTATGTACAACAGAATACCACTCAGCAATGAAATCTATGTCACCAGGCCCGTACCAGCATAATGAGTGCATTGAGGCACGATGATTCTAAGTGAAATAAGTCACACAGAAAAAGAAACATCATAAGGTATCACTAATACACGGAATGTGAACTTGGCTACACATGAACTGAATTACAAAACAGAACAGGGTCTCAAGTTTAGAAAACCAACTTATGCCTGCTTAAGGGGGAAGGTGAGTTGGGGTGCTGCATAAAAGCAGAGTTTGAAATTAGCACAGATACCGTTCCATAAGCCAAATATGTAATAGACAAGAGCTACCCCTTGCTCAACGAAATGGATTCAACAATGAGGTATCACCTCACACCTGGTAGAATAGGCATCATTGAAAATCTACAAACAAAAAATGCTGGAAAGGGTGTGGAGAAAAGGAACCCTCTTCCACTATTGTTGGGAATATAAATTGATACAGTCATTATGGAGAACAATATGGAATTTCTTAAGAAACTAACAATAGAATTACCATATGATACAGCAATCCCAGTACTGGACATATACCCAGACAAAACCATAAATCAAAAAGAGTCATTCACCGCAATGTTCATTGCATCACTATTTACAATATCGAGGTAATGGAAGCAACCTAAATGCCCACAGACAGACGAATGCATAAAGCTGTGGTACATATATAAAATGGAATATTACTAAGCCATGAAAAGGAATGAAATTGGGTCATTTGTAGAGACGTCGATGGATCTAGAGACTGTCATACAGAGTGAAGTAAGTCAGAAAGAGAAAAACAAATCTTGTATATTCATGCATATATGTGGAACCTAGAAAAACTGTACAGATTAACCATTTTGCAAGGCATAAATAGAGCAACAGATGTAGACAACAAACGTATGGACAACAAGGGGGGAAAGCTGTTGGGGGGGTGGTGGTGGGAGGAGTTGAGAGACTGGGATTGGCATGTATACATTTATATGTATAAAATAGATAACCAATAAGAACCTGCTGTATAAAAATATAAAATAAAATTCAAAATTAAAAAGAAATAAAATTTAAAAAATAAAACAGAAAAAACAATTATTCCCTGCACATACATGTATTTATATGAATAAATTATTTCCATGCTTATATCTGTAAATACAAAAAAGAGGAATAAAATCTACCTTGAACCAAAAACGAAAAAGAGAAAAAAAACACAGAACCCACCAGTTACACAGAGGAAAACCGTATCAGGGCACTTGCTCCAGTTGTAAACAATTCTGAAGTTGGTCAGTGGTGGGGAATCGTCTCCCATTCAGCCAGCAGCCCCCACGCAACAAGCGTCCTCATTGCAAAGCTGGGGCACCGTGCCGAGGCATCTGTGAGTAAACGTGAGCTGAGCCCCAGGCCAGTTGCTGCTGAACTATTCCCACCCGTCCCAGGTAAAACACCTGAATATATACAAGGACTTGAAAGCCTAGAGGAAGGGCCATAGAGCCACACGAGTGACAGCATGCCGGCCGACTTGGTGCCTGCAGGCCAGCCAGGATGGTCCTGGCCCTGGGTGCTCTTCTGGAAGATTTCCATTTCCCTGCCTGAGATACCCGTCCTGTCCCTGCCCCCACTGCTTTTTTCCTTCCTCACCTCTGCCCAGGGAGAAATTCCAGCAGCAGGTATGGGTGACACATCCTCTTCTTTAGCAGGTGGCAGCCTGGCAACTGCTGCAGAAAGTCCAGCAGAGCCCCACTCACACTGGGCCACCCACAAAGCCGTGGCCTCTCACTCCCTCCCACCAGCCCAGCCCCGAGACTGCTGACAGGGCAGAGAAAATGGCGTCAGGCACGGCTGCAGGGGCTCTTGCTGCCTGGAGTGGTATTTATATTGATCTCAACCCAGGCACACCTGGGGAGGGCTGGCCGGCACGGTAAGGCTGCCCAGGTCAGCCAATCATCACCCCTCAGGGGCTCACAGTTGCAGAAAATGGAACTTGCTGAACCGGCCAGGTCCAAGGAACAGGTGTGGGCTCCTGAGAGTCAGGATAGACAAGGGGCTGCAGCTTTGGCTTGTTTTCTAATCATTTTATCTGGCCCATGAGTGGGAGACAACTTCAAGAAAACCCTCTCCTAATGAGAGGAACCCAGGAGTCAGGGAGAGGAGGGGTGGGTGGTGGTTGGAGACAGAGGCCTGGTGCCCCGGGTGCAGTGGAAGTCTCTGGAAGACCAGGTGGAGGGAGGCCTCACGGAGTGATGCCCAGGGTCACAGACCTGTCGCAGCTGCTGTTTGTTAGTTCAAGTCCTGCTCTGAGGTGCTCTGTGTCAGCTCTGAGCGACAGGTGAGCTGGGGGTGCTCTGCAATGAGGGCTATGTGCACGGTTCCTGTGTGCCCAGCCCTGCCACGGTACCTGCAAGGGTAGCTCTGTATCCTGGGAGGGGCCTGCCCCGTGGGCTGGGGTGGGGGTGGGGTACCTGCCCAGGTGAGCTCCATATTCTGGGATTGGTCTGACCACGAGAGCCCCATGGGCTGCTGGGGACCTGGTAAAGGATGTCAGGACAGTCAGTGAAGCCACCGAGGATATACCTCCAGTTGCTCCTAATTCCTACACCCTGCTGGTCATTCTACCAACCACCAGGACATGGTATTCTGTATTAGTCTTCAATGATGCCTTCTTTTGTATTCCATTAGTCCCAGAGTCACAAGAAATTTTGGCTTGTGAGTGGCAGGACTCAACATACAACTAAAACAATACTTCCGGGCCGTCTGGCCCCAAGGGTGCAAAAATTCCCACACCATCTTTGGGGAAAGCTTAGCTAAAGACCTAAAAGTTCTACCTCTGGAAAAGGAAACCCTCCTTCAATATGCAGACGACATTCTGATCACCAGCCCTACTAAGGAGGCCTCTGAACTACCAAGCCAATAAAGGATAGAAGTTGTCCAAGAAAAAGCTCAAATATCACAGACTGTGGTGACCTGCCTGGGCTTCATTCTCACAGAAGGTCAGAGAAGCCCATCCCAGGAAAGGGAAGAAACCATTTTCAGCCTTACCCCTTTCTAAAACTAGAAGACAGCTTAGGGGTTCCTGGGGAGGCCAGGGTTTGCTGCTTCTGGATCCCTAGCTACAGTCTACTAGCTGGGCCTCTATATGAAACACTGAAAGGAAAAGATGATGATCCTTTTGAATAGAATCCAGAAGTGGCCTTTCAAGAATGGAAAGAGCAGTCAATTCAGACCCTTGCCCTGGAACTCCCTAATTTAGCTAAACCCTTTGACCTTTACATTCCCGGTGAAAGGTGAATCGCCATTGGAGAATTAGTGCAAAAACTGGGACCACTTGAAATGGAACAATGCAAGAATGCCATCCAGGTAGGATAAACTACGGTCACTAAGGGGCTTGGCCCACTGCCACATCTGGCCAAGATACTGGCGGTATCTAAAAACCTGGAAATCAGCAGCCCAAAAGGCCACCTCCCTCCTAAGGGAAAAGGACCCCACGTGGTGATCCTAACCACCAACCATGCCCTGAAGTTGCAGGGTTCGCTCCGTGGGCACACCGACCTCGAGTGAGGAGGCCCTCCAACTCCAACATCCAGAGAGATAACCGGGGGCAACAGGGCACCATGACGACTCGTGTGAACATCACTTGACCTGGAGTTTCTCTCATAAAACAACAAGAGTGTGTCCCAAAAGAGTAGACTACTGCTTGCAGGACTTACTGCACCCAGAGGGGAGCTAATAATCTTGGCGGGGGAACAGTATACCACACTGTCACCATAGAAAAGCCTACAGACACCGTGATGATGGTGGCCAATAAGACCGGCTGGACTCCTGTTTACTTCAAAAGGCTGTTGACTCAGTAGCCATCATGGTCCTTGATCACCACTGACCCTGGACTGTCTGGGAGTTGAGCGGGCAGGGCTCTGACACCTGGTGCTGTTTGTACGTTAATTCAGGGGCCTAACTGAAGAAAGCGCAGACTACTGGTCAGAGCATCTAGGCTGGCAGAGACGGTCAGCCTAAGGTGGCCGAACAAATGTGGGGCGGGGTGAAACCGGCCCCCACAGCGTCTCTGCACATCTCTTTCCTGGACCCTTAAAGGTCATTAGAATCTATAACACTTCCAATGCTGGTGCTCAGGTGGACGAGCAGGGAGGCAGGGGTCCTGGGGACAATCAACGTCACCGGGAGGCTGCTGGGGAGAAGCTCTGACCCTCGCCCCAGGGTATGAGGGCTCCCAACTCAGCACTCAGCAGTTACAGAAGAAGGGTCTGCACCCTCAGCACTCCAAGAATGAGGAACGGGACAAAAGGCAGAGGAGGGGTTTGTCCCCAGCAAAGCCCATTAAAAATCCCTGGGAGATAAAAATAGAATCTGGGCAATAAAGTCAAGTCTAACCTTTTTTATCCTTTGTGCTTTGTCTAATTTCACGTGCTCCTAGGGTCCCGCATGCAGAGGTTCCACACCCGGCACTTCAGACCAGATTTCCTAGTGCAGAATGGCTGGGTCGACACCTCAGCTCCTGGGGCCCAGTGCAGACTCCACGATATAGAGCCTGAGCTACAGCCAACCCGGCCCTCGAGAGCTCCGCCGCCTCCCTCCCTCCCACTGACTCTGACAGGATCTCTACACAGCAGCCCAGCCCACAGCCCACGGGGTAGTGCATGCTCTCACCTCTCCATTCTCTGATCAAAATATAAAGTTTCCTTTGCTTGTGAACCAAACTCAGTCTCGATCTGTTGGCCCCAATGACACTGGGCAGGGGGACACTTGTTGGGGTCCACTCTGGAGGATCAGTAACAGAAATTGAGACTATTGTAACCTCAATGAACAGATGTGTGAGCCAAACTGTAGTTAACATAGAACAGTGTATAAGGCTCGGGTAAAATAAGATGTTTTTAACACTTCCATTTGATATTTCCATCACTTTTTATAAGCAAGTTCAGTGAAAAGGTTTGTCTTATTTGTCAGGTCAATATTAGAGAAACGAAGTGATTTCTTTCCAAGGATGTACATCTAATAATCTTGGTTAAACCTTCAATCTTGTTTTAAATGCTTTTCCATTGAAAATGATACCTCTCTTTCAGCTCCCCCATTTCTGAGAAGTATAAAATCTTATAATTTATTATTACCAAAGGGGAAAGGTGGGAGGAGGGATAAATTAACAGTTTGGAATGAACACATACACACTGCTATGTATAAAATAGATCATCAACAAGGAACTACTGTATAGCACAGGGAACTACACTCAACATTTTGCAATAACCTATAAGGGGAAATAATCTGAAAAAGAATAGATATTTTTATTGACATCATCTATCAATGACAGTTAAAGTGTAGCCTAAGGGAAGCTGGTGGTGAGTGCTTCTGACCCTGAAGACTTCAATCATCTAAAGTTTGGACTCTGCCTACTTCCCAAGGCCCTTAATGAACATATGTGTAGCCGTAGCTTAAAAACTTCCCCAGTTTGGGTTTCGGGGAGACACTGATTTTGAAAAAGCCCTGGTGTTCTCCTTACATGAATGGGACTCTTCCTACTGCTAAAACATGTCTGTCACACCCAGAGGATGGTATACCGTCTGATCGGGAAGAGTTTGGAAAAGGCATCTCATCTCCTCATCTCCTGGTGCTCGGGTTCACCCCTCCAGCGTCTTTACTAACAGTCTCCCCACTTGGAGATGTCAGCACTGTCAACATCCTGTTGCGTACAGTTTGGAATTTGTCCAGAGGATGAAGCGGAAGGATGAGGAACAATGAGAGACAAGTCCTAGGTGTTCAGACAGGCACATGTCACTCTAATTTCCAATCAGGAAGACGAATTGACCAAAGGCTAGGGTTGCCCATGGAAACAGTATAGGGCTTGAGGAAATCCCGCTGCTTTGTGGCCAGTTCCCATAAACACAAGTTGAACAATGGAACTCAGGGGCAGTAAAATTCACAAAACTGCAGAGTTGAAAATATCCATCACTGAAAAATGTCTTGAGGAAAGTCAGAGAAAAGGACTTGTAAGCAAGGGAGAATGGCAGGAAAGGGATTTGAGGAGGTAGAAAGGACTTGCCATTAAGCACAAGAAAAGGAGCTGAACATTGCCAACATTGCAGTTGGCCAAAAAGGGTGTATGCGTTCTTTTCTGTATATATTCAAGAAAAGGGCATACACTTTTTTAGCCAACCAAACAGGTGGGCACTGGAAGTCAATACTACAAAAGATATCACTTCGCATCAGTCAGAAGAGCCATCCTCATAAAGCGTAAACAACAGAAATGCAGGACAGGGCAATGAGAAGAGGGAGCCCTGTGAGACTTATAGTGGAAATGTATATTGCCAACGGCCATTCTGGAGAAGTGTATTGTGTTTACTAAAGCATCTAAAAAATGAGCTACAGAGCATAGGGCACTTGCACTCATGGGCGTATATCTTGGGAAAAACAAAAATCGAGAGGACACAGGCACCCCAATGTTTACCCCCTCTCTGTTTAAAAGATCCTCGACTAGGATATAACTTAAATGTCTCTGGAGGGAAAAAATGGATAGAGATGTGGTACTTAGGTAGAGTGGAATATTATTCAGCCTGGAAATCAATGAAATATGGCCAGTTGTAACAACTCCGGAGGAGTTACGTATGATCATTCTAAGTGACAGAATTCAAAAAGAAAAAGACACATATCATAAGATATCACTTAAAGGTGGAATCCAAAATGGCTACACATGAAATAAATTACAAAACAAAAACATAGTCAAATATGTAGAAAACACGCATAAGGCTGCTAAACGGGAAAGGTGGGGAGGGGTGAGGCATCATCCAGGAGGTTGAAATTAGCAAAGATACCATTCCAAATACCAAACTGATAATCAACAAGGCCTACACGGTAGCTAAAAGAACTGCACTCAGCACACTCAAGTCACCGGAAAAGAATATATACGACTGGTAAGAATCTGAAAAAGAATTTATTGATGTCTCTCTGTACGCGAATCAAGTGGATGTACAGCAGCAAGAAACAGAGCTTTGAAAATCAGCTGTAACCAATATAGTAATAAATTGAAAAAAATAAACGACAGAGAGACAGAGAAAACCTCTTACAACTTTTCCTCAGGGACGGTGATGCAACATGGATTGAACACATCTAGACCCACAGCAGGATGAGACATAAGGCTGGAAACTGTTTGCGCTAAGAGAAATGTGAGGTTGGGTGAGGAAATGCACACCCTTTAAAGTAATACTACCTGGTACCCATTCAATGGGTCCCAAATCTGCAGGTTCAAGGGATCTTCCTACAGCTAAAACATGCATGGAAAACCCAGAGGACTGTACACCATGTGATCGGGAGATGTGTCTAAAATGCACCTCATTTATCCTCTCCTGGTGCTCCTGTTCACCATTCCAGCCACGCTACTTAGAATCTCCCCACTTGGAGAATCAGCACATTTAAACTTCTGTTTCACACATTTTGCAAATTGTGAGGAGGATGAACGGGAAGAGGGGGAACCAATGAGAGAAGAGTTGTAGGGGTTTGGACGGGCACATATCACTCTAATTTCCCATTAAGAATAAGAATTAAAGAAAGGCTCAGCCTGCCTCGCCGGAGCCAAAATAGGGCCTGAAGCAATCCTGCGGGTTTGAGGCCAGCTCACAAAAGAGCAACTTAAAAAATGGAGCTCAGGGTCACTGCAATTCACAAACCTGCAGAGTTATAAATGAAAACTAACGTCCAAAAATATGTTGAGGTAAGGCAAAGAAGAGGATCTGAATGCAAGACAGAATTGCAAGAAACAGATTTCAAGAGATAGATTGGACTCGTCTTTAACGCACATGAAAAGCGGCAGAATTTCGACAATGATGCAGTTGGCCCAAAAGGGCATATGCGTTTTTTCCTGATTATATCCAGGAAAAAACGCATACGCACTTTATGGGCAACGAAGCAAGCAAGCAATGCAAATGTGCACAACAAAGAAGTCTCACTTCCCACCGGTCAAAAGGGCCATCCTAAAAAATTGTAAAAACCAGAAATGCAGGACAGGCCATGGAGAACAGGGAGCCTTTATACGCTGATGGGCAGTGTGTGAACTGCCGAGAGCCACTCTGGAGAAGTGTATGGTGGTTCCTAAATCATCTAAAAAACAGAGCTACAGAGCATAGGACACTTCCAATCATGGGAGTATATCTAGGGAAGTCTAAAAATCAACAAGACACAAGCACACCACAGTTTAGGGCTACTCTGTTTACAAGAACCTCAACTTCAGTACACCTTAAATATCCCAGGAAAGAGAACAATGGATAAAGAAGATGTGGTACTTATGTACAATGGAATATCTCTTCACCATGAAATCAATGTAATAAGGCTAGTAGAAGGATAAAGAGTGGATTTAGGTCCGATAATACTACTTGAAATAAGTCAAACAGAAAAAGAAACATATCATAAGATATCACTTATAGAGGGAGGGTAAATATGGCTGCACAAGAAATGAATTACAGAACAGAACAGTGTCTCACATTTAGAAAACACACTTATGTCAGCTTAAGGGGAAAGGAGAGGTGGGGTGATGCATAAAACCAGAGTTTGAAATTAGCACAGATACCGTTCAATAAACCAAATAGGTATTAGACAAGATCTACACCTTGCTCAATGAACAGGCCTCAACACACCCTATACACCGCAGAGAAATATATCTGAGGAATAAGAATCTTAAAACCCATGTATTGATATATCTCCATAAGGGAATCAAGTGTGTGCAGAGCGGCACAAACACAGCAGTGAAAAGGAGCTAAACCCCATTATAGAAATAAATTTTAAAAACAAAACGCTGAAACAATGAAAGAGAGAAAAATTCTTACAAAATTCGCTCAGGGGCTGTGATGCAACCTGGATTGACCACATATAAACCCACAGCTGGATAAGACATAAGGCTGGACACTTGGGGCTGACAGGATTGGTGAGCTTTGGTGAGCAACTGCCGAAAGTTTAATGCAATACTTCATGCTACTCAGTCCAAGGGTCCCAACACTCCAGGTTGAAGGGAATCTTCCTACAGCTAAACCATGCTTGGGAAACCCAGGGACTGGTATACCATATGATCGGGAAAGGTTTCTAAAACGCACCTCATTTTTCCTCTCCTGGGGCTCCGGATCGACATTCCAGCCGCTTTACTAACAACATCCCCACATGGAGTCAATGCCTTTAAGTTCTGGTATCGCACAGTCTGCAGTTAGTGCAGAGGATGAATGGGAATAGGGGGAACCAGTGAGAAACTAGCTGTAGCGGTTTCAATGGGCACATGTCACTCTAATATCACATCAGTAAGAAGAATTAACCAAAGGCACAGCAGGTGCCCCAGAAGAAAAATAGGGCTTCAAGGAATCCTTTCGTTATGGGGCAATACCACAAAAATAAGAGCTAAAAAATGGAGCTAAGGGCCACTGCAATTCAAAACTCTGCAGAGTTATAAAGGCCAACTATTTTTAAAAAATATATTGAGGTAAGGCTATGAAGAGGCATTGAAAGCAAGGCAGAATTGCAGGAAACCGATTTCAGGAGGTAGACTGGAATTGCATTGAAAGCATATGAAGAGAGTCAGAAACTCAACAATGATGCACTTGGCCAAAAAGGGCGTATGTGTTTTTTCCTGAATATATTCAGGAAAAAACGCATACGCACTTTTTGGCCAACCAAGCAAGCTTGCAAAGGAAATCTGCACTACAATGAAGTCTCACTTCCCCCCGGTCAAAAGGGCCATCTGAAAAAAGTGTAAAATCCATAAAGGCACGACAGGCCATGGAGAACTGGGAGCCTTCTTATGCTGATGGGCGGGATGTAAATTGCCAACAGCCACTCTGGAGAAGTGTATGGTGTTTCCTGAAACATCTAAAAAACAAAGCAACAGAGCCTAGTGCACTTCCACTTATGGTCCTAAAGCTTAGGGAAATTAAAATCAAAAAGACACAGCCACCCCAAAGTTTGGGACGGCTCTGTTTACAAGAACCTCGTTTACAGTACAAGTTCAATATCGCAGAAAGTGAAAAATGGATAAAGAACTTGTGGTACTTACGTACAATGCAATATCACTCAGCAATGAAATCTATGTCATCAGGCCCGTAGCAGCATAATGAGTGGATGCAGGTATGATGATTCGAACTGAAATAAGTCACACAGAAAAGAAACATCATAAGGTATCACTAATACACAGAATGTGAACTTGGCTACACATGAACTGAATTACAAAACAGAACAGTGTCTCAAGTTTAGAAAACCAACTTATGCTTGCTTAAGGGGGAAGGTGAGTTGGGGTGCTGCATAAAACCAGAGAATGAAATGAGCACAGATAAAGTTCCTTAAGCCAAATATGGAATACACAAGAGCTACTCCTTGCTCAACGAAATGGACTCAACACCCCATATTAAACGCCTAAGAATGTACCTGACTACTAAGTATCTTAAAACCTATGGATTGCTATGTCTCCAAAAGAGAATCAAGCATGTGTACAGGGGCATAAACGCAGCAGTGATAGGATTGGAGAGGTTCGGTGAGCAAATGAAGACCCTTTGAAGTCATATTGCATGGTACCCATTACACGGGTCTCAACTCTCCAGGTTTAAGGTATTCTTCCTTCAGCTAAAACATGCATGTGGAACCCAGAGTATGATCAACCGTGTGAACGGGAGACGTGTTCAAATATGTCTCAGTTTTCCTCCCCTGGTACTCGGGTGCAACATTCCAGACGCTTTACTAACACTCTCCCCACTTGGAGAGTCAGCACCTTTAACCTCCTGTTTGGCCCCGTTTGCAATTTCTGCGGAAGATGAACAGGAATAGGGAGAACCAATGAGAGACTAGCTGGAGGTGTCTGGACGGGCAAATTTAACTCTCATTTCCCACCAGAAAGAGGAAATAACCAAAGGATCAGCATGCCGTGCCGGAACCAGATTAGGGCCTGAAGCCATCCAGCGGTGTTGCAGCCAGCTCACAAGAAAACGAGTTGAAGAAAGGAGCTCAGGGGCACTGTAATTCACAAACCTGCAGAGTTATAAATGACAGCTATCGTCCAAAAATAGACTGAAGTAAGGCTGCCAAGAGGACTTGAAAGCGGGGCAGAATTGCAGGAAACCGATTTCAGGAGGTAGACTGGGATTGCATTGAAAGCATAGGAAAAGAGGCAGAACGTCCACAATGATGCACTTGGCCAAAAAGGGCGTATGCGTTTTTTCCTGAATATATTCAGGAAAAAACGCATACACCCTTTTTGGCCAACCAAGCAAGCTTGCAAAGGAAATCTGCACTACAATGAAGTCTCACTTCCCCCCGGTCAAAAGGGCCATCTGAAAAAAGTGTAAAATCCAGAAAGGCAGGACAGGCCATGGAGAACTGGGAGCCTTGTTATGCTGATGGGCGGGATGTAAATTGCCAACAACCACTCGGGAGAAGTGTATGGTGTTTCCTGAAACATCTAGAAAACAAAGCAACAGAGCCTAGGGCACTTCCACTTATGGTCCTATAGCTTAGGGAAATTAAAATCAAAAAGACACAGCCACCCCAAAGTTTGGGACGCCTCCGTTTACAAGAACCTCGTTTACCGTACAAGTTCAATATCACAGAAAGTGAAAAATGGATAAAGAACTTGTGGTACTTACGTACAATGCAGTATCACTCAGCAATGAAATCTATGTCATCAGGCCTGTTGCAGCATAATGAGTGGATTCAGGTACGATGATTCTAACTGAAATAAGTCACACAGAAAAAGAAACATCATAAGATATCAGTAATACACGGAATGTAAACTTGGCTACACAGGAACTGCATTCCAAAACAGAACAGGGTCTCAAATTTAGAAAACCAACTTATGCTTGCTTAAGGGGAAAGGTGAGTTGGGGTGCTGCATAAAACCAGAGATTAGAATGAGCACAGATAAAGTTCCTTAAGCCAAATATGGAATAGACAAGAGCTACTCCTTGCTCAACGAAATGGACTCAACACCCCATATTAAACGCCTAAGAATGTACCTGACTAGTAAGTATCTTAAAACCTATGGATTGCTATGTCTCCGAAAGAGAATCAAGCATGTGTACAGGGGCATAAACGCAGCAGTGATAGGATTGGAGAGGTTCGGTGAGCAAATGAAGACCGTTTGAAGTCATATTGCATGGTACCCATTCCACGGGTTTCAACTACCGAGGTTTAAGGTATTCTTCCTTCAGCTAAAACATGCATGTGGAACCTAGAGTATGATCAACCATGTGATCGGGAGACGTGTTCAAATATGTCTCAGTTTTTGTACCCTGGTACTCGGGTGCAACATTCCAGACGCTTACTAACACTCTCCCCACTTGGAGAGTCAGTCTCTTTAACCTCCTGTTTGGCCCAGTTTGCAATTTCTGCGGAAGATGAACAGGAATAGCGAGAATCAATGAGAGACTAGCTGGAGGTGTTAGGATGGGCAAATTTAACTCTCATTTCCCACCAGGAAGAGGAATTAACCAAAGGCTCAGCGTGCCGTGCCAGAACCAGATTAGGGCCTGAAGCCATCCTGCGGTGTTGCGGCCAGGTCACAAGAAAGCGAGTTGAAGAAAGGAGCTCAGGGGCACTGTAATTCACAAACCTGCAGAGTTATAAATGACAGCTATCGTCCAAAAATAGACTGAAGTAAGGCTGCCAAGAGGACTTGAAAGCGGGGCAGAATTGCAGGAAACCGATTTCAGGAGGTAGACTGGAATTGCATTGAAAGCATAGGAAAAGAGGCAGAACGTCCACAATGATGCACTTGGCCAAAAAGGGCGTATGCGTTTTTTCCTGAATATATTCAGGGAAAAACGCATACGCCCTTTTTGGCCAACCAAGCAAACTTGCAAAGGAAATCTGCACTACAATGAAGTCTCACTTCCCCCCGGTCAAAAGGGCCATCTGAAAAAAGTGTAAAATCCAGAAAGGCAGGACAGGCCATGGAGAACTGGGAGCCTTGTTATGCTGATGGGCGGGATGTAAATTGCCAACAACCACTCGGGAGAAGTGTATGGTGTTTCCTGAAACATCTAAAAAACAAAGCAACAGAACCTAGGGCACTTCCACTTATGGTCCTATAGCTTAGGGAAATTAAAATCAAAAAGACACAGCCACCCCAAAGTTTGGAAAGGCTCTGTTTACAAGAACCTCGTTTACAGTACAAGTTCAACATCGCAGAAAGTGAAAAATGGATAAAGAAGTTGTGGTATTTACTTACAAAGCAATATCACTCAGCAATGAAATCTGTGTCATCAGGCCCTTAGCAGCACAATGAGTGGATTCAGGTATGATGATTCTAACTGAAATAAGTCACACAGAAAAAGAAACATCATAAGATATCAGTAATACACGGAATGTAAACTTGGCTACACAGGAACTGAATTACAGAACAGAACAGGGTCTCAAATTTAGAAAACCAACTTATGCTTGCTTAAGGCGAAAGGTGAGTTGGGGTGCTGCATAAAACCAGAGATTGAAATGAGCACAGATAAAGTTCCTTAAGCTAAATATGGAATAGACAAGAGCTACTCCTTGCTCAACGAAATGGACTCAACACCGCATATTAAACGCCTAAGAATGTACCTGACTAGTAAGTATCTTAAAACCTATGGATTGCTATGTCTCCGAAAGAGAGTCAAGCATGTGTACAGGGGCATAAACGCAGCAGTGATAGGATTGGAGAGGTTCAGTGAGCAAATGAAGACCCTTTGAAGTCATATTGCATGGCACCCATTCCACGGGTTTCAACTACCCAGGTTTAAGGTATTCTTCCTTCAGCTAAAACATGCATGTGGAACCTAGAGTATGATCAACCATGTGATCGGGAGACGTGTTCAAATATGTCTCAGTTTTCCTCCCCTGGTACTCGGGTGCAACATTCCAGACGCTTTACTAACACTCTCCCCACTTGGAGAGTCAGTCCCTTTAACCTCCTGTTTGGCCCAGTTTGCAATTTCTGCGGAAGATGAACAGGAATAGCGAGAACCAATGAGAGACTAGCTGGAGGTGTCTGGACGGGCAAATTTAACTCTCATTTCCCACCAGGAAGAGGAATTAACCAAAGGCTCAGCGTGCCGTGCCGGAACCAGATTAGGGCCTGAAGCCATCCTGCGGTGTTGCGGCCAGCTCACAAGAAAGCGAGTTGTAGAAAGGAGCTCAGGGGCACTGTAATTCACAAACCTGCAGAGTTATAAATGACAGCTATCGTCCAAAAATATACTGAAGTAAGGCTGCCAAGAGGACTTGAATGCGGGGCAGAATTGCAGGAAACCGATTTCAGGAGGTAGACTGAAATTGCATTGAAAGCATAGGAAAAGAGGCAGAACATACACAATGATGCACTTGGCCAAAAAGGGCGTATGCGTTTTTTCCTGAATATATTCAGGAAAAAACGCATACGCCCTTTTTGGCCAACCAAGCAAGCTTGCAAAGGAAATCTGCACTACAATGAAGTCTCACTTCCACCTGGTCAAAAGGGCCATCTGAAAAAAGTGTAAAATCCAGAAAGGCTCGACAGGCCATGGAGAACTGGGAGCCTTCTTATGCTGATGGGCGGGATGTAAATTGCCAACAGCCACTCTGGAGAAGTGTATGGTGTTTCCTGAAACATCTAAAAAACAAAGCAACAGAACCTAGGGCACTTCCACTTATGGTCCTATAGCTTAGGGAAATTAAAATCAAAAAGACACAGCCACCCCAAAGTTTGGAACGGCTCTGTTTACAAGAACCTCGTTTACAGTACAAGTTCAACATCGCAGAAAGTGAAAAATGGATAAAGAAGTTGTGGTATTTACTTACAAAGCAATATCACTCAGCAATGAAATCTGTGTCATCAGGCCCTTAGCAGCACAATGAGTGGATTCAGGTATGATGATTCTAACTGAAATAAGTCACACAGAAAAAGAAACATCATAAGATGTCAGTAATACATGGAATGTAAACTTGGCTACACAGGAACTGAATTACAGAACAGAACAGGGTCTCAAATTTAGAAAACCAACTTATTCTTGCTTAAGGGTAAAGGTGAGTTGGGGTGCTGCATAAAACCAGAGATTGAAATGAGCACAGATAAAGTTCCTTAAGCCAAATATGGAATAGACAAGAGCTACTCCTTGCTCAACGAAATGGACTCAACACCGCATATTAAACGCCTAAGAAGGTACCTGTCTAGTAAGTATCTTAAAACCTATGGATTGCTATGTCTCCGAAAGAGAATCAAGCATGTGTACAGGGGCATAAACGCAGCAGTGAAAGGATTGGAGAGGTTCGTGAGCAAATGAAGACCCTTTGAAGTCATATTGCATGGTACCCATTACACGGGTCTCAACTCTCCAGGTTTAAGGTATTCTTCCTTCAGCTAAAACATGCATGTGGAACCCAGAGTATGATCAACCGTGTGAACGGGAGACGTGTTCAAATATGTCTCAGTTTTCCTCCCCTGGTACTCGGGTGCAACATTCCAGACGCTTTAGTAACACTCTCCCGACTTGGAGAGTCAGTCCCTTTAACCTCCTGTTTGGCCCAGTTTGCAATTTCTGCGGAAGGTGAAGAGGAATAGCGAGAACCAATGAGAGACTAGCTGGAGGTGTCTGGACGGGCAAATTTAACTCTCATTTCCCACCAGGAAGAGGAATTAACCAAAGGCTCAGCGTGCCGTGCCGGAACCAGATTAGGGCCTGAAGCCATCCTGCGGTGTTGCGGCCAGCTCACAAGAAAGCGAGTTATAGAAAGGAGCTCAGGGGCACTGTAATTCACAAACCTGCAGAGTTATAAATGACAGCTATCGTCCAAAAATATACTGAAGTAAGGCTGCCAAGAGGACTTGAATGCGGGGCAGAATTGCAGGAAACCGATTTCAGGAGGTAGACTGAAATTGCATTGAAAGCATAGGAAAAGAGGCAGAACATACACAATGATGCACTTGGCCAAAAAGGGCGTATGCTTTTTTCCTGAATATATTCAGGAAAAAACGCATACGCCCTTTTTGGCCAACCAAGCAAGCTTGCAAAGGAAATCTGCACTACAATGAAGTCTCACTTCCACCTGGTCAAAAGGGCCATCTGAAAAAAGTGTAAAATCCATAAAGGCTCGACAGGCCATGGAGAACTGGGAGCCTTCTTATGCTGATGGGCGGGATGTAAATTGCCAACAGCCACTCTGGAGAAGTGTATGGTGTTTCCTGAAACATCTAAAAAACAAAGCAACAGAGCCTAGGGCACTTCCACT
Source organism: Delphinus delphis (assembly GCF_949987515.2). Lineage (NCBI taxonomy): Eukaryota > Metazoa > Chordata > Mammalia > Artiodactyla > Delphinidae > Delphinus > Delphinus delphis. The sequence goes on along the minus strand of NW_027192875.1, from coordinate 127,453 downwards.
TATGGTCCTATAGCTTAGGGAAATTAAAATCAAAAAGACACAGCCACCCCAAAGTTTGGGACGCCTCCGTTTACAAGAACCTCGTTTACCGTACAAGTTCAATATCACAGAAAGTGAAAAATGGATAAAGAACTTGAGGTACTTACGTACAATGCAGTATCACTCAGCAATGAAATCTATGTCATCAGGCCCTTAGCAGCATAATGAGTGGATTCAGGTACGATGATTCTAACTGAAATAAGTCACACAGAAAAAGAAACATCATAAGATATCACTAATACACGGAATGTAAACTTGGCTACACAGGAACTGCATTCCAAAACAGAACAGGGTCTCAAATTTAGAAAACCAACTTATGCTTGCTTAAGGGGAAAGGTGAGTTGGGGTGCTGCATAAAACCAGAGATTGAAATGAGCACAGATAAAGTTCCTTAAGCCAAATATGGAATAGACAAGAGCTACTCCTTGCTCAACGAAATGGACTCAACACCCCATATTAAACGCCTAAGAATGTACCTGACTACTAAGTATCTTAAAACCTATGGATTGCTATGTCTCCAAAAGAGAATCAAGCGTGTGTACAGGGGCATAAACGCAGCAGTGATAGGATTGGAGAGGTTCGGTGAGCAAATGAAGACCGTTTGAAGTCATATTGCATGGTACCCATTACACGGGTCTCAACTCTCCAGGTTTTAGGTATTCTTCCTTCAGCTAAAACATGCATGTGGAACCCAGAGTATGATCAACCATGTGATCGGGAGACGTGTTCAAATATGTCTCAGTTTTCGTACCCTGGTACTCGGGTGCAACATTCCAGACGCTTTACTAACACTCTCCCGACTTGGAGAGTCAGTCCCTTTAACCTCCTGTTTGGCCCAGTTTGCAATTTCTGCGGAAGATGAACAGGAATAGCGAGAACCAATGAGAGACTAGCTGGAGGTGTCTGGACGGGCAAATTTAACTCTCATTTCCCACCAGGAAGAGGAATTAACCAAAGGCTCAGCGTGCCGTGCCAGAACCAGATTAGGGCCTGAAGCCATCCTGCGGTGTTGCGGCCAGGTCACAAGAAAGTGAGTTGAAGAAAGGAGCTCAGGGGCACTGTAATTCACAAACCTGCAGAGTTATAAATGACAGCTATCGTCCAAAAATAGACTGAAGTAAGGCTGCCAAGAGGACTTGAAAGCGGGGCAGCATTGCAGGAAACCGATTTCAGGAGGTAGACTGGAATTGCATTGAAAGCATAGGAAAAGAGGCAGAACGTCCACAATGATGCACTTGGCCAAAAAGGGCGTATGCGTTTTTTCCTGAATATATTCAGGAAAAAACGCATACGCCCTTTTTGGCCAACCAAGCAAGCTTGCAAAGGAAATCTGCACTACAATGAAGTCTCACTTCCCCCCGGTCAAAAGGGCCATCTGAAAAAAGTGTAAAATCCAGAAAGGCAGGACAGGCCATGGAGAACTGGAAGCCTTGTTATGCTGATGGGCGGGATGTAAATTGCCAACAACCACTCGGGAGAAGTGTATGGTGTTTCCTGAAACATCTAGAAAACAAAGCAACAGAGCCTAGGGCACTTCCACTTATGGTCCTATAGCTTAGGGAATTTAAAATCAAAAAGACACAGCCACCCCAAAGTTTGGAACGGCTCTGTTTACAAGAACCTCGTTTACAGTACAAGTTCAACATCGCAGAAAGTGAAAAATGGATAAAGAAGTTGTGGTATTTACTTACAAAGCAATATCACTCAGCAATGAAATCTGTGTCATCAGGCCCTTAGCAGCACAATGAGTGGATTCAGGTATGATGATTCTAACTGAAATAAGTCACACAGAAAAAGAAACATCATAAGATATCAGTAATACACGGAATGTAAACTTGGCTACACAGGAACTGAATTACAGAACAGAACAGGGTCTCAAATTTAGAAAACCAACTTATGCTTGCTTAAGGGTAAAGGTGAGTTGGGGTGCTGCATAAAACCAGAGATTGAAATGAGCACAGATAAAGTTCCTTAAGCCAAATATGGAATAGACAAGAGCTACTCCTTGCTCAACGAAATGGACTCAACACCGCATATTAAACGCCTAAGAAGGTACCTGTCTAGTAAGTATCTTAAAACCTATGGATTGCTATGTCTCCGAAAGAGAATCAAGCATGTGTACAGGGGCATAAACGCAGCAGTGATAGGATTGGAGAGGTTCGTGAGCAAATGAAGACCCTTTGAAGTCATATTGCATGGTACCCATTACACGGGTCTCAACTCTCCAGGTTTAAGGTATTCTTCCTTCAGCTAAAACATGCATGTGGAACCCAGAGTATGATCAACCGTGTGAACGGGAGACGTGTTCAAATATGTCTCAGTTTTCCTCCCCTGGTACTCGGGTGCAACATTCCAGACACTTTACTAACACTCTCCCCACTTGGAGAGTCAGTCCCTTTAACCTCCTGTTTGGCCCAGTTTGCAATTTCTGCGGAAGGTGAACAGGAATAGCGAGAACCAATGAGAGACTAGCTGGAGGTGTCTGGACGGGCAAATTTAACTCTCATTTCCCACCAGGAAGAGGAATTAACCAAAGGCTCAGCGTGCCGTGCCGGAACCAGATTAGGGCCTGAAGCCATCCTGCGGTGTTGCGGTCAGCTCACAAGAAAGCGAGTTGTAGAAAGGAGCTCAGGGGCACTGTAATTCACAAAGCTGCAGAGTTATAAATGACAGCTATCGTCCAGAAATATACTGAAGTAAGGCTGCCAAGAGGACTTGAATGCGGGGCAGAATTGCAGGAAACCGATTTCAGGAGGTAGACTGAAATTGCATTGAAAGCATAGGAAAAGAGGCAGAACGTACACAATGATGCACTTGGCCAAAAAGGGCGTATGCGTTTTTTCCTGAATATATTCAGGAAAAAACGCATACGCCCTTTTTGGCCAACCAAGCAAGCTTGCAAAGGAAATCTGCACTACAATGAAGTCTCACTTCCACCTGGTCAAAAGGGCCATCTGAAAAAAGTGTAAAATCCATAAAGGCACGACAGGCCATGGAGAACTGGGAGCCTTCTTATGCTGATGGGCGGGATGTAAATTGCCAACAGCCACTCTGGAGAAGTGTATGGTGTTTCCTGAAACATCTAAAAAACAAAGCAACAGAGCCTAGGGCACTTCCACTTATGGTCCTATAGCTTAGGGAAATTAAAATCAAAAAGACACAGCCACCCCAAAGTTTGGGACGCCTCCGTTTACAAGAACCTCGTTTACCGTACAAGTTCAATATCACAGAAAGTGAAAAATGGATAAAGAACTTGAGGTACTTACGTACAATGCAGTATCACTCAGCAATGAAATCTATGTCATCACGCCCTTAGCAGCATAATGAGTGGATTCAGGTACGATGATTCTAACTGAAATAAGTCACACAGAAAAAGAAACATCATAAGATATCACTAATACACGGAATGTAAACTTGGCTACACAGGAACTGCATTCCAAAACAGAACAGGGTCTCAAATTTAGAAAACCAACTTATGCTTGCTTAAGGGGAAAGGTGAGTTGTGGTGCTGCATAAAACCAGATATTGAAATGAGCACAGATAAAGTTCCTTAAGCCAAATATGGAATAGACAAGAGCTACTCCTTGCTCAACGAAATGGACTCAACACCCCATATTAAACGTCTAAGAATGTACCTGACTACTAAGTATCTTAAAACCTATGGATTGCTATGTCTCCAAAAGAGAATCAAGCATGTGTACAGGGGCATAAACGCAGCAGTGATAGGATTGGAGAGGTTCGGTGAGCAAATGAAGACCGTTTGAAGTCATATTGCATGGTACCCATTACACGGGTCTCAACTCTCCAGGTTTTAGGTATTCTTCCTTCAGCTAAAACATGCATGTGGAACCCAGAGTATGATCAACCATGTGATCGGGAGACGTGTTCAAATATGTCTCAGTTTTCCTCCCCTGGTACTCGGGTGCAACATTCCAGACGCTTTACTAACACTCTCCCCACTTGGAGAGTCAGTCCCTTTAACCTCCTGTTTGGCCCAGTTTGCAATTTCTGCGGAAGATGAACAGGAATAGCGAGAACCAATGAGAGACTAGCTGGAGGTGTCTGAACGGGCAAATTTAACTCTCATTTCCCACCAGAAAGAGGAATTAACCAAAGGCTCAGCATGCCGGGCCGGAACCAGATTAGGGCCTGAAGCCATCCTGCGGTGTTGCGGCCAGGTCACAAGAAAGTGAGTTGAAGAAAGGAGCTCAGGGGCACTGTAATTCACAAACCTGCAGAGTTATAAATGACAGCTATCGTCCAAAAATAGACTGAAGTAAGGCTGCCAAGAGGACTTGAAAGCGGGGCAGAATTGCAGGAAACCGATTTCAGGAGGTAGACTGGAATTGCATTGAAAGCATAGGAAAAGAGGCAGAACGTCCACAATGATGCACTTGGCCAAAAAGGGCGTATGCGTTTTTTCCTGAATATATTCAGGAAAAAACGCATACGCCCTTTTTGGCCAACCAAGCAAGCTTGCAAAGGAAATCTGCACTACAATGAAGTCTCACTTCCCCCCGGTCAAAAGGGCCATCTGAAAAAAGTGTAAAATCCAGAAAGGCAACAGGCCATTGAGAACTGGGAGCCTTGTTATGCTGATGGGCGGGATGTAAATTGCCAACAGACACTTGGGAGAAGTGTATGGTGTTTCCTGAAACATCTAAAAAACAAAGCAACAGAGCCTAGGGCACTTCCACTTATGGTCCTATAGCTTAGGGAAATTAAAATCAAAAAGACACAGCCACCCCAAAGTTTGGAACAGCTCTGTTTACAAGAACCTCGTTTACAGTACAAGTTCAACATCGCAGAAAGTGAAAAATGGATAAAGAAGTTGTGGTATTCACTTACAAAGCAATATCACTCAGCAATGAAATCTATGTCATCAGGCCCTTAGCAGCACAATGAGTGGATTCAGGTATGATGATTCTAACTGAAATAAGTCACACAGAAAAAGAAACATCATAAGATATCAGTAATACACGGAATGGAAACTTGGCTACACAGGAACTGAATTACAGAACAGAACAGGGTCTCAAATTTAGAAAACCAACTTATGCTTGCTTAAGGGTAAAGGAGAGTTGGGGTGCTGCATAAAACCAGAGATTGAAATGAGCACAGATAAAGTTCCTTAAGCCAAATATGGAATAGACAAGAGCTACTCCTTGCTCAACGAAATGGACTCAACACTGCATATTAAACGCCTAAGAAGGTACCTGTCTAGTAAGTATCTTAAAACCTATGGATTGCTATGTCTCCGAAAGAGAATCAAGCATGTGTACAGGGGCATAAACGCAGCAGTGATAGGATTGGAGAGGTTCGTGAGCAAATGAAGACCCTTTGAAGTCATATTGCATGGTACCCATTACACGGGTCTCAACTCTCCAGGTTTAAGGTATTCTTCCTTCAGCTAAAACATGCATGTGGAACCCAGAGTATGATCAACCGTGTGAACGGGAGACGTGTTCAAATATGTCTCAGTTTTCCTCCCCTGGTACTCGGGTGCAACATTCCAGACGCTTTACTAACACTCTCTCGACTTGGAGAGTCAGTCCCTTTAACCTCCTGTTTGGCCCAGTTTGCAATTTCTGCGGAAGGTGAACAGGAATAGCGAGAACCAATGAGAGACTAGCTGGAGGTGTCTGGACGGGCAAATTTAACTCTCATTTCCCACCAGGAAGAGGAATTAACCAAAGGCTCAGCGTGCCGTGCCGGAACCAGATTAGGGCCTGATGCCATCCTGCGGTGTTGCGGCCAGCTCACAAGAAAGCGAGTTGTAGAAAGGAGCTCATGGGCACTGTAATTCACAAACCTGCAGAGTTATAAATGACAGCTATCGTCCAAAAATATACTGAAGTAAGGGTGCCAAGAGGACTTGAATGCGGGGCAGAATTGCAGGAAACCGATTTCAGGAGGTAGACTGGAATTGCATTGCAAGCATAGGAAAAGAGGCAGAACGTCCACAATGATGCACTTGGCCAAAAAGGGCGTATGCATTTTTTCCTGAATATATTCAGGAAAAAACGCATACGCCCTTTTTGGCCAACCAAGCAAGCTTGCAAAGGAAATCTGCACTACAATGAAGTCTCACTTCCCCCCGGTCAAAAGGGCCATCTGAAAAAAGTGTAAAATCCAAAAAGGCAGGACAGGCCATGGAGAACTGGGAGCCTTGTTATGCTGATGGGCGGGATGTAAATTGCCAACAACCACTCGGGAGAAGTGTATGGTGTTTCCTGAAACATCTAAAAAACAAAGCAACAGAACCTAGGGCACTTCCACTTATGGTCCTATAGCTTAGGGAAATTAAAATCAAAAAGACACAGCCACCCCAAAGTTTGGAACGGCTCTGTTTACAAGAACCTCGTTTACAGTACAAGTTCAACATCGCAGAAAGTGAAAAATGGATAAAGAAGTTGTGGTATTTACTTACAAAGCAATATCACTCAGCAATGAAATCTGTGTCATCAGGCCCTTAGCAGCACAATGAGTGGATTCAGGTATGATGATTCTAACTGAAGTAAGTCACACAGAAAAAGAAACATCATAAGATATCAGTAATACACGGAATGTAAACTTGGCTACACAGGAACTGAATTACAGAACAGAACAGGGTCTCAAATTTAGAAAACCAACTTATGCTTGCTTAAGTGTAAAGGTGAGTAGGGGTGCTGCATAAAACCAGAGATTGAAATGAGCACAGATAAAGTTCCTTAAGTCAAATATGGAATAGACAAGAGCTACTCCTTGCTCAACGAAATGGACTCAACACCGCATATTAAACGCCTAAGAATGTACCTGACTAGTAAGTATCTTAAAACCTATGGATTGCTATGTCTCCGAAAGAGAATCAAGCATGTGTACAGGGGCATAAACGCAGCAGTGATAGGATTGGAGAGCTTCGGTGAGCAAATGAAGACCGTTTGAAGTCATATTGCATGGTACCCGTTACACGGGTCTTAACTCTCCAGGTTTAAGGTATTCTTCCTTCAGCTAAAACATGCATGTGGAACCCAAGTATGATCAACCATCTGAACGGGAGACGTGTTCAAATATGTCTCAGTTTTCCTCCCCTGGTACTCGGGTGCAACATTCCAGACGCTTTACTAACACTCTCCCCACTTGGAGAGTCAGCGCCTTTAACCTCCTGTTTGGCCCAGTTTGCAATTTCTGTGGAAGATGAACAGGAATAGCGAGAACCAATGAGAGACTAGCTGGAGGTGTCTGAACGGGCAAATTTAACTATCATTTCCCACCAGGAAGAGGAATTAACCAAAGGCTCAGCATGCCGGGCCGGAACCAGATTAGGGCCTGAAGCCATCCTGCGGTGTTGCGGCCAGGTCACAAGAAAGCGAGTTGAAGAAAGGAGCTCAGGGGCACTGTAATTCACAAACCTGCAGAGTTATAAATGACAGCTATCGTCCAAAAATAGACTGAAGTAAGGCTGCCAAGAGGACTTGAAAGCGGGGCAGAATTGCAGGAAACCGATTTCAGGAGGTAGACTGGAATTGCATTGAAAGCATAGGAAAAGAGGCAGAACGTCCACAATGATGCACTTGGCCAAAAAGGGCGTATGCGTTTTTTCCTGAATATATTCAGGAAAAAACGCATACGCCCTTTTTGGCCAACCAAGCAAGCTTGCAAAGGAAATCTGCACTACAATGAAGTCTCACTTCCCCCCGGTCAAAAGGGCCATCTGAAAAAAGTGTAAAATCCAGAAAGGCAGGACAGGCCATGGAGAATTGGGAGCCTTTTTATGCTGATGGGCGGGATGTAAATTGCCAACAGACACTCGGGAGAAGTGTATGGTGTTTCCTGAAACATCTAAAAAACAAAGCAACAGAACCTAGGGCACTTCCACTTATGGTCCTATAGCTTAGGGAAATTAAAATCAAAAAGACACAGCCACCCCAAAGTTTGGAACGGCTCTGTTTACAAGAACCTCGTTTACAGTACAAGTTCAACATCGCAGAAAGTGAAAAATGGATAAAGAAGTTGTGGTATTTACTTACAAAGCAATATCACTCAGCAATGAAATCTGTGTCATCAGGCCCTTAGCAGCACAATGAGTGGATTCAGGTATGATGATTCTAACTGAAGTAAGTCACACAGAAAAGGAAACATCATAAGATATCAGTAATACACGAAATGTAAACTTGGCTACACAGGAACTGAATTACAGAACAGAACAGGGTCTCAAATTTAGGAAACCAACTTATGCTTGCTTAAGGGTAAAGGTGAGTTGGGGTGCTGCATAAAACCAGAGATTGAAATGAGCACAGATAAAGTTCCTTAAGTCAAATATGGAATAGACAAGAGCTACTCCTTGCTCAACGAAATGGACTCAACACCGCATATTAAACGCCTAAGAATGTACCTGACTAGTAAGTATCTTAAAACCTATGGATTGCTATGTCTCCGAAAGAGAATCAAGCATGTGTACAGGGGCATAAACGCAGCAGTGATAGAATTGGAGAGCTTCGGTGAGCAAATGAAGACCCTTTGAAGTCATATTGCATGGTACCCATTACACGGGTCTTAACTCTCCAGGTTTAAGGTATTCTTCCTTCAGCTAAAACATGCATGTGGAACCCAAGTATGATCAACCAACTGAACGGGAGACGTGTTCAAATATGTCTCAGTTTTCCTCCCCTGGTACTCGGGTGCAACATTCCAGACGCTTTACTAACACTCTCCCGACTTGGAGAGTCAGTCCCTTTAACCTCCTGTTTGGCCCAGTTTGCAATTTCTGCGGAAGATGAACAGGAATAGCGAGAACCAATGAGAGACTAGCTGGAGGTGTCTGGACGGGCAAATTTAACTCTCATTTCCCACCAGGAAGAGGAATTAACCAAAGGCTCAGCGTGCCGTGCCAGAACCAGATTAGGGCCTGAAGCCATCCTGCGGTGTTGCGGCCAGGTCACAAGAAAGTGAGTTGAAGAAAGGAGCTCAGGGGCACTGTAATTCACAAACCTGCAGAGTTATAAATGACAGCTATCGTCCAAAAATAGACTGAAGTAAGGCTGCCAAGAGGACTTGAAAGCGGGGCAGCATTGCAGGAAACCGATTTCAGGAGGTAGACTGGAATTGCATTGAAAGCATAGGAAAAGAGGCAGAACGTCCACAATGATGCACTTGGCCAAAAAGGGCGTATGCGTTTTTTCCTGAATATATTCAGGAAAAAACGCATACGCCCTTTTTGGCCAACCAAGCAAGCTTGCAAAGGAAATCTGCACTACAATGAAGTCTCACTTCCCCCCGGTCAAAAGGGCCATCTGAAAAAAGTGTAAAATCCAGAAAGGCAGGACAGGCCATGGAGAACTGGAAGCCTTGTTATGCTGATGGGCGGGATGTAAATTGCCAACAACCACTCGGGAGAAGTGTATGGTGTTTCCTGAAACATCTAGAAAACAAAGCAACAGAGCCTAGGGCACTTCCCCTTATGGTCCTATAGCTTAGGGAATTTAAAATCAAAAAGACACAGCCACCCCAAAGTTTGGAATGGCTCTGTTTACAAGAACCTCGTTTACAGTACAAGTTCAACATCGCAGAAAGTGAAAAATGGATAAAGAAGTTGTGGTATTTACTTACAAAGCAATATCACTCAGCAATGAAATCTGTGTCATCAGGCCCTTAGCAGCACAATGAGTGGATTCAGGTATGATGATTCTAACTGAAATAAGTCACACAGAAAAAGAAACATCATAAGATATCAGTAATACACGGAATGTAAACTTGGCTACACAGGAACTGAATTACAGAACAGAACAGGGTCTCAAATTTAGAAAACCAACTTATGCTTGCTTAAGGGTAAAGGTGAGTTGGGGTGCTGCATAAAACCAGAGATTGAAATGAGCACAGATAAAGTTCCTTAAGCCAAATATGGAATAGACAAGAGCTACTCCTTGCTCAACGAAATGGACTCAACACCGCATATTAAACGCCTAAGAATGTACCTGACTAGTAAGTACTTAAAACCTATGGATTGCTATGTCTCCAAAAGAGAATCAAGCATGTGTACAGGGGCATAAACGCAGCAGTGATAGGATTGGAGAGGTTCGGTGAGCAAATGAAGACCGTTTGAAGTCATATTGCATGGTACCCATTACACGGGTCTCAACTCTCCAGGTTTTAGGTATTCTTCCTTCAGCTAAAACATGCATGTGGAACCCAGAGTATGATCAACCATGTGATCGGGAGACGTGTTCAAATATGTCTCAGTTTTCGTACCCTGGTACTCGGGTGCAACATTCCAGACGCTTTACTAACACTCTCCCGACTTGGAGAGTCAGTCCCTTTAACCTCCTGTTTGGCCCAGTTTGCAATTTCTGCGGAAGATGAACAGGAATAGCGAGAACCAATGAGAGACTAGCTGGAGGTGTCTGGACGGGCAAATTTAACTCTCATTTCCCACCAGGAAGAGGAATTAACCAAAGGCTCAGCGTGCCGTGCCAGAACCAGATTAGGGCCTGAAGCCATCCTGCGGTGTTGCGGCCAGGTCACAAGAAAGCGAGTTGAAGAAAGGAGCTCAGGGGCACTGTAATTCACAAACCTGCAGAGTTATAAATGACAGCTATCGTCCAAAAATAGACTGAAGTAAGGCTGCCAAGAGGACTTGAAAGCGGGGCAGCATTGCAGGAAACCGATTTCAGGAGGTAGACTGGAATTGCATTGAAAGCATAGGAAAAGAGGCAGAACGTCCACAATGATGCACTTGGCCAAAAAGGGCGTATGCGTTTTTTCCTGAATATATTCAGGAAAAAACGCATACGCCCTTTTTGGCCAACCAAGCAAGCTTGCAAAGGAAATCTGCACTACAATGAAGTCTCACTTCCCCCCGGTCAAAAGGGCCATCTGAAAAAAGTGTAAAATCCAGAAAGGCAGGACAGGCCATGGAGAACTGGAAGCCTTGTTATGCTGATGGGCGGGATGTAAATTGCCAACAACCACTCGGGAGAAGTGTATGGTGTTTCCTGAAACATCTAGAAAACAAAGCAACAGAGCCTAGGGCACTTCCACTTATGGTCCTATAGCTTAGGGAATTTAAAATCAAAAAGACACAGCCACCCCAAAGTTTGGAATGGCTCTGTTTACAAGAACCTCGTTTACAGTACAAGTTCAACATCGCAGAAAGTGAAAAATGGATAAAGAAGTTGTGGTATTTACTTACAAAGCAATATCACTCAGCAATGAAATCTGTGTCATCAGGCCCTTAGCAGCACAATGAGTGGATTCAGGTATGATGATTCTAACTGAAATAAGTCACACAGAAAAAGAAACATCATAAGATATCAGTAATACACGGAATGTAAACTTGGCTACACAGGAACTGAATTACAGAACAGAACAGGGTCTCAAATTTAGAAAACCAACTTATGCTTGCTTAAGGGTAAAGGTGAGTTGGGGTGCTGCATAAAACCAGAGATTGAAATGAGCACAGATAAAGTTCCTTAAGCCAAATATGGAATAGACAAGAGCTACTCCTTGCTCAACGAAATGGACTCAACACCGCATATTAAACGCCTAAGAATGTACCTGACTAGTAAGTACTTAAAACCTATGGATTGCTATGTCTCCGAAAGAGAATCAAGCATGTGTACAGGGGCATAAACGCAGCAGTGATAGGATTGGAGAGGTTCGGTGAGCAAATGAAGACCCTTTGAAGTCATATTGCATGGTACCCATTCCACGGGTTTCAACTACCCAGGTTTTAGGTATTCTTCCTTCAGCTAAAACATGCATGTGGAACCCAGAGTATGATCAACCATGTGATCGGGAGACGTGTTCAAATATGTCTCAGTTTTCGTACCCTGGTACTCGGGTGCAACATTCCAGACGCTTTACTAACACTCTCCCGACTTGGAGAGTCAGTCCCTTTAACCTCCTGTTTGACCCAGTTTGCAATTTCTGCGGAAGATGAACAGGAATAGCGAGAACCAATGAGAGACTAGCTGGAGGTGTCTGGACGGGCAAATTTAACTCTCATTTCCCACCAGGAAGAGGAATTAACCAAAGGCTCAGCGTGCCGTGCCAGAACCAGATTAGGGCCTGAAGCCATCCTGCGGTGTTGCGGCCAGCTCACAAGAAAGCGAGTTGAAGAAAGGAGCTCAGGGACACCGTAATTCACAAACCTGCAGAGTTATAAATGACAGCTATCGTCCAAAAATAGACTGAAGTAAGGGTGCCAAGAGGACTTGAAAGCGGGGCAGAATTGCAGGAAACCGATTTCAGGAGGTAGACTGGAATTGCATTGAAAGCATAGGAAAAGAGGCAGAACGTCCACAATGATGCACTTGGCCAAAAAGGGCGTATGCGGTTTTTCCTGAATATATTCAGGTAAAAACGCATACGCCCTTTTTGGCCAACCAAGCAAGCTTGCAAAGGAAATCTGCACTACAATGAAGTCTCACTTCCCCCCGGTCAAAAGGGCCATCTGAAAAAAGTGTAAAATCCAGAAAGGCAGGACAGGCCATGGAGAACTGGGAGCCTTGTTATACTGATGGGCGGGATGTAAATTGCCAACAACCACTCGGGAGAAGTGTATGGTGTTTCCTGAAACATCTAAAAAACAAAGCAACAGAACCTAGGGCACTTCCACTGATGGTCCTATAGCTTAGGGAAATTAAAATCAAAAAGACACAGCCACCCCAAAATTTGGAACGGCTCTGTTTACAAGAACCTCGTTTACAGTACAAGTTCAACATCGCAGAAAGTGAAAAATGGATAAAGAAGTTGTGGTATTTACTTACAAAGCAATATCACTCAGCAATGAAATCTGTGTCATCAGGCCCTTAGCAGCACAATGAGTGGATTCAGGTATGATGATTCTAACTGAAATAAGTCACACAGAAAAAGAAACATCATAAGATATCAGTAATACACGGAATGTAAACTTGGCTACACAGGAACTGAATTACAGAACAGAACAGGGTCTCAAATTTAGAAAACCAACTTATTCTTGCTTAAGGGTAAAGGTGAGTTGGGGTGCTGCATAAAACCAGAGATTGAAATGAGCACAGATAAAGTTCCTTAAGCCAAATATGGAATAGACAAGAGCTACTCCTTGCTCAACGAAATGGACTCAACACCGCATATTAAATGCCTAAGAAGGTACCTGTCTAGTAAGTATCTTAAAACCTATGGATTGCTATGTCTCCGAAAGAGAATCAAGCATGTGTACAGGGGCATAAACGCAGCAGTGATAGGATTGGAGAGGTTCGTGAGCAAATGAAGACCCTTTGAAGTCATATTGCATGGTACCCATTACACGGGTCTCAACTCTCCAGGTTTAAGGTATTCTTCCTTCAGCTAAAACATGCATGTGGAACCCAGAGTATGATCAACCGTGTGAACGGGAGACGTGTTCAAATATGTCTCAGTTTTCCTCCCCTGGTACTCGGGTGCAACATTCCAGACGCTTTACTAACACTCTCCCCACTTGGAGAGTCAGTCCCTTTAACCTCCTGTTTGGCCCAGTTTGCAATTTCTGCGGAAGGTGAACAGGAATAGCGAGAACCAATGAGAGACTAGCTGGAGGTGTCTGGACGGGCAAATTTAACTCTCATTTCCCACCAGGAAGAGGAATTAACCAAAGGCTCAGCGTGCCGTGCCGGAACCAGATTAGGGCCTGAAGCCATCCTGCGGTGTTGCGGCCAGCTCACAAGAAAGCGAGTTGTAGAAAGGAGCTCAGGGGCACTGTAATTCACAAACCTGCAGAGTTATAAATGACAGCTATCGTCCAGAAATATACTGAAGTAAGGCTGCCAAGAGGACTTGAATGCGGGGCAGAATTGCAGGAAACCGATTTCAGGAGGTAGACTGAAATTGCATTGAAAGCATAGGAAAAGAGGCAGAACGTACACAATGATGCACTTGGCCAAAAAGGGCGTATGCGTTTTTTCCTGAATATATTCAGGAAAAAACGCATACGCCCTTTTTGGCCAACCAAGCAAGCTTGCAAAGGAAATCTGCACTACAATGAAGTCTCACTTCCACCTGGTCAAAAGGGCCATCTGAAAAAAGTGTAAAATCCATAAAGGCACGACAGGCCATGGAGAACTGGGAGCCTTCTTATGCTGATGGGCGGGATGTAAATTGCCAACAGCCACTCTGGAGAAGTGTATGGTGTTTCCTGAAACATCTAAAAAACAAAGCAACAGAGCCTAGGGCACTTCCACTTATGGTCCTATAGCTTAGGGAAATTAAAATCAAAAAGACACAGCCACCCCAAAGTTTGGGACGCCTCCGTTTACAAGAACCTCGTTTACCGTACAAGTTCAATATCACAGAAAGTGAAAAATGGATAAAGAACTTGAGGTACTTACGTACAATGCAGTATCACTCAGCAATGAAATCTATGTCATCACGCCCTTAGCAGCATAATGAGTGGATTCAGGTACGATGATTCTAACTGAAATAAGTCACACAGAAAAAGAAACATCATAAGATATCACTAATACACGGAATGTAAACTTGGCTACACAGGAACTGCATTCCAAAACAGAACAGGGTCTCAAATTTAGAAAACCAACTTATGCTTGCTTAAGGGGAAAGGTGAGTTGGGGTGCTGCATAAAACCAGAGATTGAAATGAGCACAGATAAAGTTCCTTAAGCCAAATATGGAATAGACAAGAGCTACTCCTTGCTCAACGAAATGGACTCAACACCGCATATTAAACACCTAAGAATGTACCTGACTACTAAGTATCGTAAAACCTATGGATTGCTATGTCTCCAAAAGAGAATCAAGCGTGTGTACAGGGGCATAAACGCAGCAGTGATAGGATTGGAGAGGTTCGGTGAGCAAATGAAGACCCTTTGAAGTCATATTGCATGGTACCCATTACACGGGTCTCAACTCTCCAGGTTTTAGGTATTCTTCCTTCAGCTAAAACATGCATGTGGAACCCAGAGTATGATCAACCGTGTGAACGGGAGACGTGTTCAAATATGTCTCAGTTTTCCTCCCCTGGTACTCGGGTGCAACATTCCAGACGCTTTACTAACACTCTCCTGACTTGTAGAGTCAGTCCCTTTAACCTCCTGTTTGGCCCAGTTTGCAATTTCTGCGGAAGGTGAACAGGAATAGCGAGAACCAATGAGAGACTAGCTGGAGGTGTCTGGACGGGCAAATTTAACTCTCATTTCCCACCAGGAAGAGGAATTAACCAAAGGCTCAGCGTGCCGTGCCGGAACCAGATTAGGGCCTGAAGCCATCCTGCGGTGTTGCGGCCAGCTCACAAGAAAGCGAGTTGTAGAAAGGAGCTCAGGGGCACTGTAATTCACAAACCTGCAGAGTTATAAATGACAGCTATCGTCCAGAAATATACTGAAGTAAGGCTGCCAAGAGGACTTGAATGCGGGGCAGAATTGCAGGAAACCGATTTCAGGAGGTAGACTGAAATTGCATTGAAAGCATAGGAAAAGAGGCAGAACGTACACAATGATGCACTTGGCCAAAAAGGGCGTATGCGTTTTTTCCTGAATATATTCAGGAAAAAACGCATACGCCCTTTTTGGCCAACCAAGCAAGCTTGCAAAGGAAATCTGCACTACAATGAAGTCTCACTTCCACCTGGTCAAAAGGGCCATCTGAAAAAAGTGTAAAATCCATAAAGGCACGACAGGCCATGGAGAACTGGGAGCCTTCTTATGCTGATGGGCGGGATGTAAATTGCCAACAGCCACTCTGGAGAAGTGTATGGTGTTTCCTGAAACATCTAAAAAACAAAGCAACAGAGCCTAGGGCACTTCCACTTATGGTCCTATAGCTTAGGGAAATTAAAATCAAAAAGACACAGCCACCCCAAATTTTGGGACGCCTCCGTTTACAAGAACCTCGTTTACCATACAAGTTCAATATCACAGAAAGTGAAAAATGGATAAAGAACTTGAGGTACTTACGTACAATGCAGTATCACTCAGCAATGAAATCTATGTCATCACGCCCTTAGCAGCATAATGAGTGGATTCAGGTACGATGATTCTAACTGAAATAAGTCACACAGAAAAAGAAACATCATAAGATATCACTAATACACGGAATGTAAACTTGGCTACACAGGAACTGCATTCCAAAACAGAACAGGGTCTCAAATTTAGAAAACCAACTTATGCTTGCTTAAGGGGAAAGGTGAGTTGGGGTGCTGCATAAAACCAGAGATTGAAATGAGCACAGATAAAGTTCCTTAAGCCAAATATGGAATAGACAAGAGCTACTCCTTGCTCAACGAAATGGACTCCACACCCCATATTAAACGCCTAAGAATGTACCTGACTACTAAGTATCTTAAAACCTATGGATTGCTATGTCTCCAAAAGAGAATCAAGCGTGTGTACAGGGGCATAAACGCAGCAGTGATAGGATTGGAGAGGTTCGGTGAGCAAATGAAGACCCTTTGAAGTCATATTGCATGGTACCCATTACACGGGTCTCAACTCTCCAGGTTTTAGGTATTCTTCCTTCAGCTAAAACATGCATGTGGAACCCAGAGTATGATCAACCATGTGATCGGGAGACGTGTTCAAATATGTCTCAGTTTTCCTCCCCTGGTACTCGGGTGCAACATTCCAGACGCTTTACTAACACTCTCCCCACTTGGAGAGTCAGTCCCTTTAACCTCCTGTTTGGCCCAGTTTGCAATTTCTGCGGAAGATGAACAGGAATAGCGAGAACAAATGAGAGACTAGCTGGAGGTGTCTGAACGGGCAAATTTAACTCTCATTTCCCACCAGGAAGAGGAATTAACCAAAGGCTCAGCATGCCGGGCCGGAAACAGATTAGGGCCTGAAGCCATCCTGCGGTGTTGCGGCCAGGTCACAAGAAAGTGAGTTGAAGAAAGGAGCTCAGGGGCACTGTAATTCACAAACCTGCAGAGTTATAAATGACAGCTATCGTCCAAAAATAGACTGAAGTAAGGCTGCCAAGAGGACTTGAAAGCGGGGCAGAATTGCAGGAAACCGATTTCAGGAGGTAGACTGGAATTGCATTGAAAGCATAGGAAAAGAGGCAGAACGTCCACAATGATGCACTTGGCCAAAAAGGGCGTATGCGTTTTTTCCTGAATATATTCAGGAAAAAACGCATACGCCCTTTTTGGCCAACCAAGCAAGCTTGCAAAGGAAATCTGCACTACAATGAAGTCTCACTTCCCCCCGGTAAAAAGGGCCATCTGAAAAAAGTGTAAAATCCAGAAAGGCAACAGGCCATTGAGAACTGGGAGCCTTGTTATGCTGATGGGCGGGATGTAAATTGCCAACAGACACTTGGGAGAAGTGTATGGTGTTTCCTGAAACATCTAAAAAACAAAGCAACAGAGCCTAGGGCACTTCCACTTATGGTCCTATAGCTTAGGGAAATTAAAATCAAAAAGACACAGCCACCCCAAAGTTTGGAACGGCTCTGTTTACAAGAACCTCGTTTACAGTACAAGTTCAACATCGCAGAAAGTGAAAAATGGATAAAGAAGTTGTGGTATTTACTTACAAAGCAATATCACTCAGCAATGAAATCTGTGTCATCAGGCCCTTAGCAGCACAATGAGTGGATTCAGGTATGATGATTCTAACTGAAGTAAGTCACACAGAAAAAGAAACATCATAAGATATCAGTAATACACGGAATGTAAACTTGGCTACACAGGAACTGAATTACAGAACAGAACAGGGTCTCAAATTTAGGAAACCAACTTATGCTTGCTTAAGGGTAAAGGTGAGTTGGGGTGCTGCATAAAACCAGAGATTGAAATGAGCACAGATAAAGTTCCTTAAGTCAAATATGGAATAGACAAGAGCTACTCTTTGCTCAACGAAATGGACTCAACACCGCATATTAAACGCCTAAGAATGTACCTGACTAGTAAGTACTTAAAACCTATGGATTGCTATGTCTCCGAAAGAGAATCAAGCATGTGTACAGGGGCATAAACGCAGCAGTGATAGGATTGGAGAGGTTCGGTGAGCAAATGAAGACCCTTTGAAGTCATATTGCATGGTACCCATTCCACGGGTTTCAACTACCAAGGTTTTAGGTATTCTTCCTTCAGCTAAAACATGCATGTGGAACCCAGAGTATGATCAACCATGTGATCGGGAGACGTGTTCAAATATGTCTCAGTTTTCGTACCCTGGTACTCGGGTGCAACATTCCAGACGCTTTACTAACACTCTCCCGACTTGGAGAGTCAGTCCCTTTAACCTCCTGTTTGGCCCAGTTTGCAATTTCTGCTGAAGATGAACAGGAATAGCGAGAACCAATGAGAGACTAGCTGGAGGTGTCTGGACGGGCAAATTTAACTCTCATTTCCCACCAGGAAGAGGAATTAACCAAAGGCTAAGCGTGCCGTGCCAGAACCAGATTAGGGCCTGAAGCCATCCTGCGGTGTTGCGGCCAGCTCACAAGAAAGCGAGTTGAAGAAAGGAGCTCAGGGACACCGTAATTCACAAACCTGCAGAGTTATAAATGACAGCTATCGTCCAAAAATAGACTGAAGTAAGGGTGCCAAGAGGACTTGAAAGCGGGGCAGAATTGCAGGAAACCGATTTCAGGAGGTAGACTGGAATTGCATTGAAAGCATAGGAAAAGAGGCAGAACGTCCACAATGATGCACTTGGCCAAAAAGGGCGTATGCGTTTTTTCCTGAATATATTCAGGAAAAAACGCATACGCCCTTTTTGGCCAACCAAGCAAGCTTGCAAAGGAAATCTGCACTACAATGAAGTCTCACTTCCCCCCGGTCAAAAGGGCCATCTGAAAAAAGTGTAAAATCCAGAAAGGCAGGACAGGCCATGGAGAACTGGGAGCCTTGTTATACTGATGGGCGGTATGTAAATTGCCAACAACCACTCGGGAGAAGTGTATGGTGTTTCCTGAAACATCTAAAAAACAAAGCAACAGAACCTAGGGCACTTCCACTTATGGTCCTATAGCTTAGGGAAATTAAAATCAAAAAGACACAGCCACCCCAAAATTTGGAACGGCTCTGTTTACAAGAACCTCGTTTACAGTACAAGTTCAACATCGCAGAAAGTGAAAAATGGATAAAGAAGTTGTGGTATTTACTTACAAAGCAATATCACTCAGCAATGAAATCTGTGTCATCAGGCCCTTAGCAGCACAATGAGTGGATTCAGGTATGATGATTCTAACTGAAATAAGTCACACAGAAGAAGAAACATCATAAGATATCAGTAATACACGGAATGTAAACTTGGCTACACAGGAACTGAATTACAGAACAGAACAGGGTCTCAAATTTAGAAAACCAACTTATTCTTGCTTAAGGGTAAAGGTGAGTTGGGGTGCTGCATAAAACCAGAGACTGAAATGAGCACAGATAAAGTTCCTTAAGCCAAATATGGAATAGACAAGAGCTACTCCTTGCTCAACGAAATGGACTCAACACCGCATATTAAACGCCTAAGAAGGTACCTGTCTAGTAAGTATCTTAAAACCTATGGATTGCTATGTCTCCGAAAGAGAATCAAGCATGTGTACAGGGGCATAAACGCAGCAGTGATAGGATTGGAGAGGTTCGTGAGCAAATGAAGACCCTTTGAAGTCATATTGCATGGTACCCATTACACGGGTCTCAACTCTCCAGGTTTAAGGTATTCTTCCTTCAGCTAAAACATGCATGTGGAACCCAGAGTATGATCAACCGTGTGAACGGGAGACGTGTTCAAATATGTCTCAGTTTTCCTCCCCTGGTACTCGGGTGCAACATTCCAGACACTTTACTAACACTCTCCCCACTTGGAGAGTCAGTCCCTTTAACCTCCTGTTTGGCCCAGTTTGCAATTTCTGCGGAAGGTGAACAGGAATAGCGAGAACCAATGAGAGACTAGCTGGAGGTGTCTGGACGGGCAAATTTAACTCTCATTTCCCACCAGGAAGAGGAATTAACCAAAGGCTCAGCGTGCCGTGCCGGAACCAGATTAGGACCTGAAGCCATCCTGCGGTGTTGCGGTCAGCTCACAAGAAAGCGAGTTGTAGAAAGGAGCTCAGGGGCACTGTAATTCACAAAGCTGCAGAGTTATAAATGACAGCTATCGTCCAGAAATATACTGAAGTAAGGCTGCCAAGAGGACTTGAATGCGGGGCAGAATTGCAGGAAACCGATTTCAGGAGGTAGACTGAAATTGCATTGAAAGCATAGGAAAAGAGGCAGAACGTACACAATGATGCACTTGGCCAAAAAGGGCGTATGCGTTTTTTCCTGAATATATTCAGGAAAAAACGCATACGCCCTTTTTGGCCAACCAAGCAAGCTTGCAAAGGAAATCTGCACTACAATGAAGTCTCACTTCCACCTGGTCAAAAGGGCCATCTGAAAAAAGTGTAAAATCCATAAAGGCACGACAGGCCATGGAGAACTGGGAGCCTTCTTATGCTGATGGGCGGGATGTAAATTGCCAACAGCCACTCTGGAGAAGTGTATGGTGTTTCGTGAAACATCTAAAAAACAAAGCAACAGAGCCTAGGGCACTTCCACTTATGGTCCTATAGCTTAGGGAAATTAAAATCAAAAAGACACAGCCACCCCAAAGTTTGGGACGCCTCCGTTTACAAGAACCTCGTTTACCGTACAAGTTCAATATCACAGTAAGTGAAAAATGGATAAAGAACTTGAGGTACTTACGTACAATGCAGTATCACTCAGCAATGAAATCTATGTCATCACGCCCTTAGCAGCATAATGAGTGGATTCAGGTACGATGATTCTAACTGAAATAAGTCACACAGAAAAAGAAACATCATAAGATATCACTAATACACGGAATGTAAACTTGGCTACACAGGAACTGCATTCCAAAACAGAACAGGGTCTCAAATTTAGAAAACCAACTTATGCTTGCTTAAGGGGAAAGGTGAGTTGGGGTGCTGCATAAAACCAGAGATTGAAATGAGCACAGATAAAGTTCCTTAAGCCAAATATGGAATAGACAAGAGCTACTCCTTGCTCAACGAAATGGACTCAACACCCCATATTAAACGCCTAAGAATGTACCTGACTACTAAGTATCTTAAAACCTATGGATTGCTATGTCTCCAAAAGAGAATCAAGCGTGTGCACAGGGGCATAAACGCAGCAGTGATAGGATTGGAGAGGTTCGGTGAGCAAATGAAGACCGTTTGAAGTCATATTGCATGGTACCCATTACACGGGTCTCAACTCTCCAGGTTTAAGGTATTCTTCCTTCAGCTCAAACATGCATGTGGAACCCAGAGTATGATCAACCATGTGATCGGGAGACGTGTTCAAATATGTCTCAGTTTTCCTCCCCTGGTACTCGGGTGCAACATTCCAGACGCTTTACTAACACTCTCCCCACTTGGAGAGTCAGTCCCTTTAACCTCCTGTTTGGCCCAGTTTGCAATTTCTGCGGAAGATGAACAGGAATAGCGAGAACCAATGAGAGACTAGCTGGAGGTGTCTGAACGGGCAAATTTAACTCTCATTTCCCACCAGGAAGAGGAATTAACCAAAGGCTCAGCATGCCGGGCCGGAACCAGATTAGGGCCTGAAGCCATCCTGCGGTGTTGCGGCCAGGTCACAAGAAAGTGAGTTGAAGAAAGGAGCTCAGGGGCACTGTAATTCACAAACCTGCAGAGTTATAAATGACAGCTATCGTCCAAAAATAGACTGAAGTAAGGCTGCCAAGAGGACTTGAAAGCGGGGCAGAATTGCAGGAAACCGATTTCAGGAGGTAGACTGGAATTGCATTGAAAGCATAGGAAAAGAGGCAGAACGTCCACAATGATGCACTTGGCCAAAAAGGGCGTATGCGTTTTTTCCTGAATATATTCAGGAAAAAACGCATACGCCCTTTTTGGCCAACCAAGCAAGCTTGCAAAGGAAATCTGCACTACAATGAAGTCTCACTTCCCCCCGGTCAAAAGGGCCATCTGAAAAAAGTGTAAAATCCAGAAAGGCAGGACAGGCCATGGAGAACTGGGAGCCTTTTTATGCTGATGGGCGGGATGTAAATTGCCAACAGACACTCGGGAGAAGTGTATGGTGTTTCCTGAAACATCTAAAAAACAAAGCAACAGAACCTAGGGCACTTCCACTTATGGTCCTATAGCTTAGGGAAATTAAAATCAAAAAGACACAGCCACCCCAAAGTTTGGAACGGCTCTGTTTACAAGAACCTCGTTTACAGTACAAGTTCAACATCGCAGAAAGTGAAAAATGGATAAAGAAGTTGTGGTATTTACTTACAAAGCAATATCACTCAGCAATGAAATCTGTGTCATCAGGCCCTTAGCAGCACAATGAGTGGATTCAGGTATGATGATTCTAACTGAAGTAAGTCACACAGAAAAAGAAACATCATAAGATATCAGTAATACACGGAATGGAAACTTGGCTACACAGGAACTGAATTACAGAACAGAACAGGGTCTCAAATTTAGGAAACCAACTTATGCTTGCTTAAGGG
Organism: Delphinus delphis; assembly: GCF_949987515.2. Lineage (NCBI taxonomy): Eukaryota > Metazoa > Chordata > Mammalia > Artiodactyla > Delphinidae > Delphinus > Delphinus delphis. Next base: position 104,976 of record NW_027192875.1, on the reverse strand, counting down.
TAAAGGTGAGTTGGGGTGCTGCATAAAACCAGAGATTGAAATGAGCACAGATAAAGTTCCTTAAGTCAAATATGGAATAGACAAGAGCTACTCCTTGCTCAACGAAATGGACTCAACACCGCATATTAAACGCCTAAGAATGTACCTGACTAGTAAGTATCTTAAAACCTATGGATTGCTATGTCTCCGAAAGAGAATCAAGCATGTGTACAGGGGCATAAACGCAGCAGTGATAGAATTGGAGAGCTTCGGTGAGCAAATGAAGACCCTTTGAAGTCATATTGCATGGTACCCATTACACGGGTCTTAACTCTCCAGGTTTAAGGTATTCTTCCTTCAGCTCAAACATGCATGTGGAACCCAAGTATGATCAACCATGTGAACGGGAGACGTGTTCAAATATGTCTCAGTTTTCCTCCCCTGGTACTCGGGTGCAACATTCCAGACGCTTTACTAACACTCTCCCCACTTGGAGAGTCAGCGCCTTTAACCTCCTGTTTGGCCCAGTTTGCAATTTCTGCGGAAGATGAACAGGAATAGCGAGAACCAATGAGAGACTAGCTGGAGGTGTCTGGACTGGTAAATTTAACTCTCATTTCCCACCAGGAAGAGGAAATAACCAAAGGGTCAGCATGCCGTGCCGGAACCAGATTAGGGCCTGAAGCCATCCTGCGGTGTTGCGGCCAGCTCACAAGAAAGCAAGTTGAAGAAAGGAGCTCAGGGGCACTGTAATTCACAAACCTGCAGAGTTATAAATGACAGCTATCGTCCAAAAATAGACTGAAGTAAGGCTGCCAAGAGGACTTGAAAGCGGGGCAGAATTGCAGGAAACCGATTTCAGGAGGTAGACTGGAATTGCATTGAAAGCATAGGAAAAGAGGCAGAACGTCCACAATGATGCACTTGGCCAAAAAGGGCGTATGCGTTTTTTCCTGAATATATTCAGGAAAAAACGCATACGCCCTTTTTGGCCAACCAAGCAAGCTTGCAAAGGAAATCTGCACTACAATGAAGTCTCACTTCCCCCCGGTCAAAAGGGCCATCTGAAAAAAGTGTAAAATCCAGAAAGGCAGGACAGGCCATGGAGAACTGGGAGCCTTGTTATGCTGAAGGGCGGGATGTAAATTGTGAACAACCACTCGGGAGAAGTGTATGGTGTTTCCTGAAACATCTAAAAAACAAAGCAACAGAGCCTAGGGCACTTCCACTTATGGTCCTATAGCTTAGGGAAATTAAAATCAAAAAGACACAGCCACCCCAAAGTTTGGAACGGCTCTGTTTACAAGAACCTCGTTTACAGTACAAGTTCAACATCGCAGAAAGTGAAAAATGGATAAAGAAGTTGTGGTATTTACTTACAAAGCAATATCACTCAGCAATGAAATCTGTGTCATCAGGCCCTTAGCAGCACAATGAGTGGATTCAGGTATGATGATTCTAACTGAAGTAAGTCACACAGAAAAAGAAACATCATAAGATATCAGTAATACACGGAATGGAAACTTGGCTACACAGGAACTGAATTACAGAACAGAACAGGGTCTCAAATTTAGAAAACCAACTTATGCTTGCTTAAGGGTAAAGGTGAGTTGGGGTGCTGCATAAAACCAGAGATTGAAATGAGCACAGATAAAGTTCCTTAAGTCAAATATGGAATAGACAAGAGCTACTCCTTGCTCAACGAAATGGACTCAACACCGCATATTAAACGCCTAAGAATGTACCTGACTAGTAAGTATCTTAAAACCTATGGATTGCTATGTCTCTGAAAGAGAATCAAGCATGTGTACAGGGGCATAAACGCAGCAGTGATAGGATTGGAGAGGTTCGGTGAGCAAATGAAGACCCTTTGAAGTCATATTGCATGGTACCCATTACACGGGTCTTAACTCTCCAGGTTTAAGGTATTCTTCCTTCAGCTAAAACATGCATGTGGAACCCAAGTATGATCAACCATGTGAACGGGAGACGTGTTCAAATATGTCTCAGTTTTCCTCCCCTGGTACTCGGGTGCAACATTCCAGACGCTTTACTAACACTCTCCCCACTTGGAGAGTCAGCGCCTTTAACCTCCTGTTTGGCACAGTTTGCAATTTCTGCGGAAGATGAACAGGGATAGCGAGAACCAATGAGAGGCTAGCTGGAGGTGTCTGGACGGGCAAATTTAACTCTCATTTCCCACCAGGAAGAGGAAATAACCAAAGGCTCAGCGTGCCGTACCGGAACCAGATTAGGGCCTGAAGCCATCCTGCGGTGTTGCGGCCAGCTCAAAAGAAACCGAGTTGAAGAAAGGAGCTCAGGGGCACTGTAATTCACAAACCTGCAGAGTTATAAATGACAGCTATCGTCCAAAAATAGACTGAAGTAAGGCTGCCAAGAGGACTTGAAAGCGGGGCAGAATTGCAGGAAACCGATTTCAGGAGGTAGACTGGAATTGCATTGAAAGCATAGGAAAAGAGGCAGAACGTCCACAATGATGCACTTGGCCAAAAAGGGCGTATGCGTTTTTTCCTGAATATATTCAGGAAAAAACGCATACGCCCTTTTTGGCCAACCAAGCAAGCTTGCAAAGGAAATCTGCACTACAATGAAGTCTCACTTCCCCCCGGTCAAAAGGGCCATCTGAAAAAAGTGTAAAATCCAGAAAGGCTACAGGCCATTGAGAACTGGGAGCCTTGTTATGCTGATGGGCGGGATGTAAATTGCCAACAGACACTTGGGAGAAGTGTATGGTGTTTCCTGAAACATCTAAAAAACAAAGCAACAGAGCCTAGGGCACTTCCACTTATGGTCCTGTAGCTTAGGGAAATTAAAATCAAAAAGACACAGCCACCCCAAAGTTTGGAACGGCTCTGTTTACAAGAACCTCGCTTACAGTACAAGTTCAACATCGCAGAAAGTGAAAAATGGATAAAGAAGTTGTGGTATTCCCTTACAAAGCAATATCACTCAGCAATGAAATCTGTGTCATCAGGCCCTTAGCAGCACAATGAGTGGATTCAGGTATGATGATTCTAACTGAAATAAGTCACACAGAAAAAGAAACATCATAAGATATCAGTAATACACGGAATGGAAACTTGGCTACACAGGAACTGAATTACAGAACAGAACAGGGTCTCAAATTTAGAAAACCAACTTATGCTTGCTTAAGGGTAAAGGTGAGTTGGGGTGCTGCATAAAACCAGAGATTGAAATGAGCACAGATAAAGTTCCTTAAGCCAAATATGGAATAGACAAGAGCTACTCCTTGCTCAACGAAATGGACTCAACACCGCGTATTAAACGCCTAAGAATGTACCTGACTTGTAAGTATCTTAAAACCTATGGATTGCTATGTCTCCGAAAGAGAATCAAGCATGTGTACAGGGGCATAAACGCAGCAGTTATAGGATTGGAGAGGTTCGGTGAGCAAATGAAGACCCTTTGAAGTCATATTGCATGGTACCCATTCCACGGGTTTCAACTACCCAGGTTTAAGGTATTCTTCCTTCAGCTAAAACATGCATGTGGAACCCAGAGTATGATCAACCATGTGATCGGGAGACGTGTTCAAATATGTCTCAGTTTTCCTCCCCTGGTACTCGGGTGCAACATTCCAGACGCTTTACTAACACTCTCCCCACTTGGAGAGTCAGTCCCTTTAACCTCCTGTTTGGCCCAGTTTGCAATTTCTGCGGAAGATGAACAGGAATAGCGAGAACCAATGAGAGGCTAGCTGGAGGTGTCTGGACGGGCAAATTTAACTCTCATTTCCCACCAGGAAGAGGAATTAACCAAAGGCTCAGCATGCCGGGCCGGAACCAGATTAGGGCCTGAAGCCATCCTGCGGTGTTGCGGCCAGGTCACAAGAAAGCGAGTTGAAGAAAGGAGCTCAGGGGCACTGTAATTCACAAACCTGCAGAGTTATAAATGACAGCTATCGTCCAAAAATAGACTGAAGTAAGGCTGCCAAGAGGACTTGAAAGCGGGGCAGAATTGCAGGAAACCGATTTCAGGAAGTAGACTGGAATTGCATTGAAAGCATAGGAAAAGAGGCAGAACGTCCACAATGATGCACTTGGCCAAAAAGGGCGTATGCGTTTTTTCCTGAATATATTCAGGAAAAAACGCATACGCCCTTTTTGGCCTACCAAGCAAGCTTGCAAAGGAAATCTGCACTACAATGAAGTCTCACTTCCCCCCGGTCAAAAGGGCCATCTGAAAAAAGTGTAAAATCCAGAAAGGCAACAGGCCATTGAGAACTGGGAGCCTTGTTATGCTGATGGGCGGGATGTAAATTGCCAACAGACACTCGGGAGAAGTGTATGGTGTTTCCTGAAACATCTAAAAAACAAAGCAACAGAGCCTAGGGCACTTCCACTTATGGTCCTATAGCTTAGGGAAATTAAAATCAAAAAGACACAGCCACCCCAAAGTTTGGAACGGCTCTGTTTACAAGAACCTCGTTTACAGTACAAGTTCAACATCGCAGAAAGTGAAAAATGGATAAAGAAGTTGTGGTATTTACTTACAAAGCAATATCACTCAGCAATGAAATCTCTGTCATCAGGCCCTTAGCAGCACAATGAGTGGATTCAGGTATGATGATTCTAACTGAAATAAGTCACACAGAAAAAGAAACATCATAAGATATCAGTAATACACGGAATGGAAACTTGGCTACACAGGAACTGAATTACAGAACAGAACAGGGTCTCAAATTTAGAAAACCAACTTATGCTTGCTTAAGGGTAAAGGTGAGTTGGGGTGCTGCATAAAACCAGAGATTGAAATGAGCACAGATAAAGTTCCTTAAGCCAAATATGGAATAGACAAGAGCTACTCCTTGCTCAACGAAATGGACTCAACACCGCGTATTAAACGCCTAAGAATGTACCTGACTTGTAAGTATCTTAAAACCTATGGATTGCTATGTCTCCGAAAGAGAATCAAGCATGTGTACAGGGGCATAAACGCAGCAGTTATAGGATTGGAGAGGTTCGGTGAGCAAATGAAGACCCTTTGAAGTCATATTGCATGGTACCCATTCCACGGGTTTCAACTACCCAGGTTTAAGGTATTCTTCCTTCAGCTAAAACATGCATGTGGAACCCAGAGTATGATCAACCATGTGATCGGGAGACGTGTTCAAATATGTCTCAGTTTTCCTCCCCTGGTACTCGGGTGCAACATTCCAGACGCTTTACTAACACTCTCCCCACTTGGAGAGTCAGCGCCTTTAACCTCCTGTTTGGCCCAGTTTGCAATTTCTGCGGAAGATGAACAGGAATAGCGAGAACCAATGAGAGGCTAGCTGGAGGTGTCTGGACGGGCAAATTTAACTCTCATTTCCCAACATGAAGAGGAAATAACCAAAGGCTCAGCGTGCCGTACCGGAACCAGATTAGGGCCTGAAGGCATCCTGCGGTGTTGCGGCCAGCTCAAAAGAAACCGAGTTGAAGAAAGGAGCTCAGGGGCACTGTAATTCACAAACCTGCAGAGTTATAAATGACAGCTATCGTCCAAAAATAGACTGAAGTAAGGCTGCCAAGAGGACTTGAAAGCGGGGCAGAATTGCAGGAAACCGATTTCAGGAGGTAGACTGGAATTGCATTGAAAGCATAGGAAAAGAGGCAGAACGTCCACAATGATGCACTTGGCCAAAAAGGGCGTATGCGTTTTTTCCTGAATATATTCAGGAAAAAACGCATACGCCCTTTTTGGCCAACCAAGCAAGCTTGCAAAGGAAATCTGCACTACAATGAAGTCTCACTTACCCCCGGTCAAAAGGGCCATCTGAAAAAAGTGTAAAATCCAGAAAGGCAGGACAGGCCATGGAGAACTGGGAGCCTTGTTATGCTGATGGGCGGGATGTAAATTGCCAACAGACACTCGGGAGAAGTGTATGGTGTTTCCTGAAACATCTAAAAAACAAAGCAACAGAGCCTAGGGCACTTCCACTTATGGTCCTATAGCTTAGGGAAATTAAAATCAAAAAGACACAGCCACCCCAAAGTTTGGAACGGCTCTGTTTACAAGAACCTCGTTTACAGTACAAGTTCAACATCGCAGAAAGTGAAAAATGGATAAAGAAATTGTGGTATTTACTTACAAAGCAATATCACTCAGCAATGAAATCTGTGTCATCAGGCCCTTAGCAGCACAATGAGTGGATTCAGGTATGATGATTCTAACTGAAATAAGTCACACAGAAAAAGAAACATCATAAGATATCAGTAATACACGGAATGTAAACTTGGCTACACAGGAACTGAATTACAGAACAGAACAGGGTCTCAAATTTAGAAAACCAACTTATGCTTGCTTAAGGGGAAAGGTGAGTTGGGGTGCTGCATAAAACCAGAGATTGAAATGAGCACAGATAAAGTTCCTTAAGCCAAATATGGAATAGACAAGAGCTACTCCTTGCTCAACGAAATGGACTCAACACCCCATATTAAACGCCTAAGAATGTACCTGACTAGTAAGTATCTTAAAACCTATGGATTGCTACGTCTCCAAAAGAGAATCAAGCGTGTGTACAGGGGCATAAACGCAGCAGTGATAGGATTGGAGAGGTTCGGTGAGCAAATGAAGACCCTTTGAAGTCATATTGCATGGTACCCATTCCATGGGTCTCAACTCTCCAGGTTTAAGGTATTCTTCCTTCAGCTAAAACATGCATGTGGAACCCAGAGTATGATCAACCATGTGAACGGGAGACGTGTTCAAATATGTCTCAGTTTTCCTCCCCTGGTACTCGGGTGCAACATTCCAGACGCTTTACTAACACTCTCCACACTTGGAGAGTCAGTCCCTTTAACCTCCTGTTTGGCCCAGTTTGCAATTTCTGCGGAAGATGAACAGGAATAGCGAGAACCAATGAGAGGCTAGCTGGAGGTGTCTGGACGGGCAAATTTAACTCTCATTTCCCACCAGGAAGAGGAATTAACCAAAGGCTCAGCGTGCCATGCCGGAACCAGATTAGGGCCTGAAGCCATCCTGCGGTGTTGCGGCCAGGTCACAAGAAAGCGAGTTGAAGAAAGGAGCTCAGGGGCACTGTAATTCACAAACCTGCAGAGTTATAAATGACAGCTATCGTCCAAAAATAGACTGAAGTAAGGCTGCCAAGAGGACTTGAAAGCGGGGCAGAATTGCAGGGAACCGATTTCAGGAGGTAGACTGGAATTGCATTGAAAGCATAGGAAAAGAGGCAGAACGTCCACAATGATGCACTTGGACAAAAAGGGCGTATGCGTTTTTTCCTGAATATATTCAGGAAAAAACGCATACGCCCTTTTTGGCCAACCAAGCAAGCTTGCAAAAGAAATCTGCACTACAATGAAGTCTCACATCTCCCTGGTCAAGAGGGCCATCTGAAAAAAGTGTAAAATCCAGAAAGGCAGGACAGGCCATGGAGAACTGGGAGCCTTGTTATGCTGATGGGCGGGATGTAAATTGCCAACAACCACTGGGGAGAAGTGTATGGTGTTTCCTGAAACATCTAAAAAACAAAGCAACAGAGCCTAGGGCACTGCCACTTATGGTCCTATAGCTTAGGGAAATTAAAATCAAAAAGACACAGCCACCCCAAAGTTTGGAACGGCTCTGTTTACAAGAACCTCGTTTACAGTACAAGTTCAACATCGCAGAAAGTGAAAAATGGATAAAGAAGTTGTGGTATTTACTTACAAAGCAATATCACTCAGCAATGAAACCTGTGTCATCAGGCCCTTAGCAGCACAATGAGTGGATTCAGGTATGATGATTCTAACTGAAATAAGTCACACAGAAAAAGAAACATCATAAGATATCAGTAATACACGGAATGTAAACTTGGCTACACAGGAACTTAATTACAGAACAGAACAGGGTCTCAAATTTAGAAAACCAACTTATTCTTGCTTAAGGGTAAAGGTGAGTTGGGGTGCTGCATAAAACCAGAGATTGAAATGAGCACAGATAAAGTTCCTTAAGCCAAATATGGAATAGACAAGAGCTACTCCTTGCTCAACGAAATGGACTCAACACCCCATATTAAACGCCTAAGAATGTACCTGACTAGTAAGTATCTTAAAACCTATGGATTGCTATGTCTCCGAAAGAGAATCAAGCATGTGTACAGGGGCATAAACGCAGCAGTGATAGGATTGGAGTGGTTCGGTGAGCAAATGAAGACCCTTTGAAATCATATTGCATGGTACCCATTCCACGGGTTTCAACTACCCAGGTTTAAGGTATTCTTCCTTCAGCTAAAACATGCATGTGGAACCTAGAGTATGATCAACCATGTGATCGGGAGACGTGTTCAAATATGTCTCAGTTTTCCTCCCCTGGTACTCGGGTGCAACATTCCAGACGCTTTACTAACACTCTCCCCACTTGGAGAGTCAGTTCCTTTAACCTCCTGTTTGGCCCAGTTTGCAATTTCTGCGGAAGATGAACAGGAATAGCGAGAACCAATGAGAGACTAGCTGGAGGTGTCTGAACGGGCAAATTTAACTCTCATTTCCCACCAGGAAGAGGAATTAACCAAAGGCTCAGCATGCCGGGCCGGAACCAGATTAGGGCCTGAAGCCATCCTGCGGTGTTGCGGACAGGTCACAAGAAAGCGAGTTGAAGAAAGGAGCTCAGGGGCACTGTAATTCACAAACCTGCAGAGTTATAAATGACAGCTATCGTCCAAAAATAGACTGAAGTAAGGCTGCCAAGAGGACTTGAAAGCGGGGCAGAATTGCAGGAAACCGATTTCAGGAGGTAGACTGGAATTGCATTGAAAGCATAGGAAAAGAGGCAGAACGTCCACAATGATGCACTTGGCCAAAAAGGGCGTATGCGTTTTTTCCTGAATATATTCAGGAAAAAACGCATACGCCCTTTTTGGCCAACCAAGCAAGCTTGCAAAGGAAATCTGCACTACAATGAAGTCTCACTTCCCCCCGGTCAAAAGGGCCATCTGAAAAAAGTGTAAAATCCAGAAAGGCAACAGGCCATTGAGAACTGGGAGCCTTGTTATGCTGATGGGCGGGATGTAAATTGCCAACAGACACTTGGGAGAAGTATATGGTGTTTCCTGAAACATCTAAAAAACAAAGCAACAGAGCCTAGGGCACTTCCACTTATGGTCCTATAGCTTAGGGAAATTAAAATCAAAAAGACACAGCCACCCCAAAGTTTGGAACGGCTCTGTTTACAAGAACCTCGTTTACAGTACAAGTTCAACATCGCAGAAAGTGAAAAATGGATAAAGAAGTTGTGGTATTCACTTACAAAGCAATATCACTCAGCAATGAAATCTATGTCATCAGGCCCTTAGCAGCACAATGAGTGGATTCAGGTATGATGATTCTAACTGAAATAAGTCACACAGAAAAAGAAACATCATAAGATATCAGTAATACACGGAATGGAAACTTGGCTACACAGGAACTGAATTACAGAACAGAACAGGGTCTCAAATTTAGAAAACCAACTTATGCTTGCTTAAGGGTAAAGGTGAGTTGGGGTGCTGCATAAAACCAGAGATTGAAATGAGCACAGATAAAGTTCCTTAAGCCAAATATGGAATAGACAAGAGCTACTCCTTGCTCAACGAAATGGACTCAACACCGCATATTAAACGCCTAAGAATGTACCTGACTAGTAAGTATCTTAAAACCTATGGATTGCTATGTCTCTGAAAGAGAATCAAGCATGTGTACAGGGGCATAAACGCAGCAGTGATAGGATTGGAGAGGTTCGGTGAGCAAATGAAGACCCTTTGAAGTCATATTGCATGGTACCCATTACACGGGTCTTAACTCTCTAGGTTTAAGGTATTCTTCCTTCACCTAAAACATGCATGTGGAATCCAAGTATGATCAACCATCTGAATGGGAGACGTGTTCAAATATGTCTCAGTTTTCCTCCCCTGGTACTCGGGTGCAAAATTCCAGACGCTTTACTAACACTCTCCCCACTTGGAGAGTCAGTCCCTTTAACCTCCTGTTTGGCCCAGTTTGCAATTTCTGCTGAAGATGAACAGGAATAGCGAGAACCAACGAGAGGCTAGCTGGAAGTGTCTGGACGGGCAAATTTAACTCTCATTTCCCACCAGGAAGAGGAATTAACCAAAGGCTCAGCATGCCGGGCCGGAACCAGATTAGGGCCTGAAGCCATCCTGCGGTGTTGCGGCCAGCTCACAAGAAAGCGAGTTGAAGAAAGGAGCTCAGGGGCACTGTAATTCACAAATCTGCAGAGTTATAAATGACAGCTATCGTCCAAAAATAGACTGAAGTAAGGCTGCCAAGAGGACTTGAAAGCGGGGCAGAATTGCAGGAAACCGATTTCAGGAGGTAGACTGGAATTGCATTGAAAGCATAGGAAAAGAGGCAGAACGTCCACAATGATGCACTTGGCCAAAAAGGGCGTATGCGTTTTTTCCTGAATATATTCAGGAAAAAACGCATACGCCCTTTTTGGCCAACCAAGCAAGCTTGCAAAGGAAATCTGCACTACAATGAAGTCTCACTTCCCCCCGGTCAAAAGGGCCATCTGAAAAAAGTGTAAAATCCAGAAAGGCAGGACAGGCCATGGAGAACTGGGAGCCTTGTTATGCTGATGGGCGGGATGTAAATTGCCAACAGACACTCGGGAGAAGTGTATGGTGTTTCCTGAAACATCTAAAAAACAAAGCAACAGAGCCTAGGGCACTTCCACTTATGGTCCTATAGCTTAGGGAAATTAAAATCAAAAAGACACAGCCACCCCAAAGTTTGGAACGGCTCTGTTTACAAGAACCTCGTTTACAGTACAAGTTCAACATCGCAGAAAGTGAAAAATGGATAAAGAAATTGTGGTATTTACTTACAAAGCAATATCACTCAGCAATGAAATCTGTGTCATCAGGCCCTTAGCAGCACAATGAGTGGATTCAGGTATGATGATTCTAACTGAAATAAGTCACACAGAAAAAGAAACATCATAAGATATCAGTAATACACGGAATGTAAACTTGGCTACACAGGAACTGAATTACAGAACAGAACAGGGTCTCAAATTTAGAAAACCAACTTATGCTTGCTTAAGGGTAAAGGTGAGTTGGGGTGCTGCATAAAACCAGAGATTGAAATGAGCACAGATAAAGTTCCTTAAGCCAAATATGGAATAGACAAGAGCTACTCCTTGCTCAACGAAATGGACTCAACACCCCATATTAAACGCCTAAGAATGTACCTGACTAGTAAGTATCTTAAAACCTATGGATTGCTATGTCTCCGAAAGAGAATCAAGCATGTGTACAGGGGCATAAACGCAGCAGTGATAGGATTGGAGAGGTTCGGTGAGCAAATGAAGACCCTTTGAAGTCATATTGCATGGTACCCATTCCACGGGTTTCAACTACCCAGGTTTAAGGTATTCTTCCTTCAGCTAAAACATGCATGTGGAACCTAGAGTATGATCAACCATGTGATCGGGAGACGTGTTCAAATATGTCTCAGTTTTCCTCCCCTGGTACTCGGGTGCAACATTCCAGACGCTTTACTAACACTCTCCACACTTGGAGAGTCAGTCCCTTTAACCTCCTGTTTGGCCCAGTTTGCAATTTCTGCGGAAGATGAACAGGAATAGCGAGAACCAATGAGAGGCTAGCTGGAGGTGTCTGGACGGGCAAATTTAACTCTCATTTCCCACCAGGAAGAGGAATTAACCAAAGGCTCAGCATGCCGGGCCGGAACCAGATTAGGGCCTGAAGCCATCCTGCGGTGTTGCGGCCAGGTCACAACAAAGCGAGTTGAAGAAAGGAGCTAAGGGGCACTGTAATTCACAAACCTGCAGAGTTATAAATGACAGCTATCGTCCAAAAATAGACTGAAGTAAGGCTGCCAAGAGGACTTGAAAGCGGGGCAGAATTGCAGGAAACCGATTTCAGGAGGTAGACTGGAATTGCATTGAAAGCATAGGAAAAGAGGCAGAACGTCCACAATGATGCACTTGGCCAAAAAGGGCGTATGCGTTTTTTCCTGAATATATTCAGGAAAAAACGCATACGCCCTTTTTGGCCAACCAAGCAAGCTTGCAAAGGAAATGTGCACTACAATGAAGTCTCACTTCCCCCTGTCAAAAGGGCCATCTGAAAAAAGTGTAAAATCCAGAAAGGCAGGACAGGCCATGGAGAACTGGGAGCCTTGTTATGCTGATGGGCGGGATGTAAATTGCCAACAGACACTCGGGAGAAGTGTATGGTGTTTCCTGAAACATCTAAAAAACAAAGCAACAGAGCCTAGGGCACTGTCACTTATGGTCCTATAGCTTAGGGAAATTAAAATCAAAAAGACACAGCCACCCCAAAGTTTGGGACACCTCCGTTTACAAGAACCTCGTTTACCGTACAAGTTCAATATCACAGAAAGTGAAAAATGGATAAAGAACTTGTGGTACTTACGTACAATGCAGTATCACTCAGCAATGAAATCTATGTCATCAGGCCCTTAGCATCACAATGAGTGGATTCAGGTATGATGATTCTAACTGAAATAAGTCACACAGAAAAAGAAACATCATAAGATATCAGTAATACACGGAATGTAAACTTGGCTACACAGGAACTGAATTACAGAACAGAACAGGGTCTCAAATTTAGAAAACCAACTTATGCTTGCTTAAGGGTAAAGGTGAGTTGGGGTGCTGCATAAAACCAGAGATTGAAATGAGCACAGATAAAGTTCCTTAAGTCAAATATGGAATAGACAAGAGCTACTCCTTGCTCAACGAAATGGACTCAACACCGCATATTAAACGCCTAAGAATGTACCTGACTAGTAAGTATCTTAAAACCTATGGATTGCTATGTCTCCGAAAGAGAATCAAGCATGTGTACAGGGGCATAAACGCAGCAGTGATAGGATTGGAGAGGTTCGGTGAGCAAATGAAGACCCTTTGAAGTCATATTGCATGGTACCCATTACACAGGTCTCAACTCTCCAGGTTTAAGGTATTCTTCCTTCAGCTAAAACATGCATGTGGAACCCAAGTATGATCAACCATGTGAACGGGAGACGTGTTCAAATATGTCTCAGTTTTCCTCCCCTGGTACTCGGGTGCAACATTCCAGACGCTTTACTAACACTCTCCCCACTTGGAGAGTCAGCGCCTTTAACCTCCTGTTTGGCCCAGTTTGCAATTTCTGCGGAAGATGAACAGGAATAGCGAGAACCAATGAGAGGCTAGCTGCAGGTGTCAGGACGGGCAAATTTAACTCTCATTTCCCACCAGGAAGAGGAAATAACCAAAGGCTCAGCGTGCCGTACCGGAACCAGATTAGGGCCTGAAGCCATCCTGCGGTGTTGCGGCCAGCTCAAAAGAAAGCGAGTTGAAGAAAGGAGCTCAGGGGCACTGTAATTCACAAACCTGCAGAGTTATAAATGACAGCTATCGTCCAAAAATAGACTGAAGTAGGCTGCCAAGAGGACTTGAAAGCGGGGCAGAATTGCAGGAAACCGATTTCAGGAGGTAGACTGGAATTGCATTGAAAGCATAGGAAAAGAGGCAGAACGTCCACAATGATGCACTTGGCCAAAAAGGGCGTATGCGTTTTTTCCTGAATATATTCAGGAAAAAACGCATATGCCCTTTTTGGCCAACCAAGCAAGCTTGCAAAGGAAATCTGCACTACAATGAAGTCTCACTTCCCCCCGGTCAAAAGGGCCATCTGAAAAAAGTGTAAAATCCAGAAAGGCAGGACAGGCCATGGAGAACTGGGAGCCTTGTTATGCTGATGGGCGGGATGTAAATTGCCAACAACCACTCGGGAGAAGTGTATGGTGTTTCCTGAAACATCTAAAAAACAAAGCAACAGAATCTAGGGCACTTCCACTTATGGTCCTATAGCTTAGGGAAATTAAAATCAAAAAGACACAGCCACCCCAAAGTTTGGAACGGCTCTGTTTACAAGAACCTCGATTACAGTACAAGTTCAACATCGCAGAAAGTGAAACATGGATAAAGAAGTTGTGGTATTTACTTACAAAGCAATATCACTCAGCAATGAAATCTGTGTCATCAGGCCCTTAGCAGCACAATGAGTGGATTCAGGTATGATGATTCTAACTGAAGTAAGTCACACAGAAAAAGAAACATCATAAGATATCAGTAATACACGGAATGTAAACTTGGCTACACAGGAACTGAATTACAGAACAGAACAGGGACTCAAATTTAGAAAACCAACTTATGCTTGCTTAAGGGGAAAGGTGAGTTGGGGTGCTGCATAAAACCAGAGATTGAAATGAGCACAGATAAAGTTCCTTAAGTCAAATATGGAATAGACAAGAGCTACTCCTTGCTCAACGAAATGGACTCAACACCGCATATTAAACGCCTAAGAATGTACCTGACTAGTAAGTATCTTAAAACCTATGGATTGCTATGTCTCTGAAAGAGAATCAAGCATGTGTACAGGGGCATAAACGCAGCAGTGATAGGATTGGAGAGGTTCGGTGAGCAAATGAAGACCCTTTGAAGTCATATTGCATGGTACCCATTCCACGGGTTTCAACTACCCAGGTTTTAGGTATTCTTCCTGCAGCTAAAACATGCATGTGGAACCCAGAGTATGATCAACCATGTGATCGGGAGACGTGTTCAAATATGTCTCAGTTTTCGTACCCTGGTACTCGGGTGCAACATTCCAGACGCTTTACTAACACTCTCCCCACTTGGAGAGTCAGTCCCTTTAACCTCCTGTTTGGCCCAGTTTGCAATTTCTGCGGAAGATGAACAGGAATAGCGAGAACCAATGAGAGGCTAGCTGGAGGTGTCTGGACGGGCAAATTTAACTCTCATTTCCCACCAGGAAGAGGAATTAACCAAAGGCTCAGCGTGCCGTGCCGGAACCAGATTAGGGCCTGAAGCCATCCTGCAGTGTTGCGGCCAGCTCAAAAGAAAGCGAGTTGAAGAAAGGAGCTCAGGGGCACTGTAATTCACAAACCTGCAGAGTTATAAATGACAGCTATCGTCCAAAAATAGACTGAAATAAGGCTGCCAAGAGGACGTGAAAGCGGGGCAGAATTGCAGGAAACCGATTTCAGGAGGTAGACTGGAATTGCATTGAAAGCATAGGAAAAGAGGCAGAACGTACACAATGATGCACTTGGCCAAAAAGGGCGTATGCATTTTTTCCTGAATATATTCAGGAAAAAAACGCATACGCCCTTTTTGGCCAACCAAGCAAGCTTGCAAAGAAAATCTGCACTACAATGAAGTCTCACTTCCCCCAGGTCAAAAGGGCCATCTGAAAAAAGTGTAAAATCCAGAAAGGCAGGACAGGCCATGGAGAACTGGGAGCCTTGTTATGCTGATGGGCGGGATGTAAATTGCCAACAGACACTCGGGAGAAGTGTATGGTGTTTCCTGAAACATCTAAAAAACAAAGCAACAGAGCCTAGGGCAATGCCACTTATGGTCCTATAGCTTAGGGAAATTAAAATCAAAAAGACACAGCCACCCCAAAGTTTGGGACGCCTCTGTTTACAAGAACCTCGTTTACAGTACAAGTTCAACATCGCAGAAAGTGAAAAATGGATAAAGAACTTGTGGTACTTACGTACAATGCAGTATCACTCAGCAATGAAATCTATGTCATCAGGCCCGTAGCAGCATAATGAGTGGATTCAGGTACGATGATTCTAACTGAAATGAGTCACACAGAAAAAGAAACATCATAAGATATCAGTAATACACGGAATGTAAACTTGGCTACACAGGAACTGAATTACAGAACAGAACAGGGTCTCAAATTTAGAAAACCAACTTATGCTTGCTTAAGGGGAAAGGTGAGTTGGGGTGCTGCATAAAACCAGAGATTGAAATGAGCACAGATAAAGTTCCTTAAGTCAAATATGGAATAGACAAGAGCTACTCCTTGCTCAACGAAATGGACACAACACCGCATATTAAACGCCTAAGAATGTACCTGACTAGTAAGTATCTTAAAACCTATGGATTGCTATGTCTCCGAAAGAGAATCAAGCGTGTGTACAGGGGCATAAACGCAACAGTGATAGGATTGGAGAGGTTCGGTGAGCAAATGAAGACCCTTTGAAGTCATATTGCATGGTACCCATTACACGGGTCTTAACTCTCCAGGTTTAAGGTATTCTTCCTTCAGCTAAAACATGCATGTGGAACCCAAGTATGATCAACCATGTGATCGGGAGACGTGTTCAAATATGTCTCAGTTTTTGTACCCTGGTACTCGGGTGCAACATTCCAGACGCTTTACTAACACTCTCCCGACTTGGAGAGTCAGTCCCTTTAACCTCCTGTTTGGCCCAGTTTGCAATTTCTGCGGAAGATGAACAGGAATAGCGAGAACCAATGGAGACTAGCTGGAGGTGTCTGGACGGGCAAATTTAACTCTCATTTCCCACCAGGAAGAGGAATTAACCATAGGCTCAGCGTGCCATGCCGGAACCAGATTAGGGCCTGAAGCCATCCTGCGGTGTTGGGGCCAGGTCACAAGAAAGCGAGTTGAAGAAAGGAGCTCAGGGGCACTGTAATTCACAAACCTGCAGAGTTATAAATGACAGCTATCGTCCAAAAATAGACTGAAGTAAGGCTGCCAAGAGGACTTGAAAGCGGGGCAGAATTGCAGGAAACCGATTTCAGGAGGTAGACTGGAATTGCATTGAAAGCATAGGAAAAGAGGCAGAACGTCCACAATGATGCACTTGGCCAAAGAGGGCGTATGCGTTTTTTCCTGAATATATTCAGGAAAAAACGCATACGCCCTTTTTGGCCAACCAAGCAAGCTTGCAAAGGAAATCTGCACTACAATGAAGTCTCACTTCCCCCCGGTCAAAAGGGCCATCTGAGAAAAGTGTAAAATCCAGAAAGGCAGGACAGGCCATGGAGAACTGGGAGCCTTGTTATGCTGATGGGCGGGATGTAAATTGCCAACAGACACTCGGGAGAAGTGTATGGTGTTTCCTGAAACATCTAAAAAACAAAGCAACAGAGCCTAGGGCACTGCCACTTATGGTCCTATAGCTTAGGGAAATTAAAATCAAAAAGACACAGCCACCCCAAAGTTTGGGACGCCTCTGTTTACAACAACCTCGTTTACAGTACAAGTTCAACATCGCAGAAAGTGAAAAATGGATAAAGAAGTTGTGGTATTTACTTACAAAGCAATATCACTCAGCAATGAAATCTATGTCATCAGGCCCTTAGCATCACAATGAGTGGATTCAGGTATGATGATTCTAACTGAAGTAAGTCACACAGAAAAAGAAACATCATAAGATATCAGTAATACACGGAATGTAAACTTGGCTACACAGGAACTGAATTACAGAACAGAACAGGGTCTCAAATTTAGAAAACCAACTTATGCTTGCTTAAGGGGAAAGGTGAGTTGGGGTGCTGCATAAAACCAGAGACTGAAATGAGCACAGATAAAGTTCCTTAAGTCAAATATGGAATAGACAAGAGCTACTCCTTGCTCAACGAAATGGACTCAACACCGCATATTAAACGCCTAAGAATGTACCTGACTAGTAAGTATCGTAAAACCTATGGATTGCTATGTCTCCAAAAGAGAATCAAGCATGTGTACAGGGGCATAATCGCAGCAGTGATAGGATTGGAGAGGTTCGGTGAGCAAATGAAGACCCTTTGAAGTCATATTGCATGGTACCCATTACACGGGTCTCAACTCTCCAGGTTTAAGGTATTCTTCCTTCAGCTAAAACATGCATGTGGAACCCAAGTATGATCAACCATGTGAACGGGAGACGTGTTCAAATATGTCTCAGTTTTCCTCCCCTGGTACTCGGGTGCAATATTCCAGACGCTTTACTAACACTCTCCCCACTTGGAGAGTCAGCGCCTTTAACCTCCTGTTTGGCCCAGTTTGCAATTTCTGCGGAAGATGAACAGGAATAGCGAGAACCAATGAGAGGCTAGCTGGAGGTGTCTGGACGGGCAAATTTAACTCTCATTTCCCAACAGGAAGAGGAAATAACCAAAGGCTCAGCGTGCCGTACCGGAACCAGATTAGGGCCTGAAGCCATCCTGCGGTGTTGCGGCCAGCTCAAAAGAAAGCGAGTTGAAGAAAGGAGCTCAGGGGCACTGTAATTCACAAACCTGCAGAGTTATAAATGACAGCTATCGTCCAAAAATAGACTGAAGTAAGGCTGCCAAGAGGACTTGAAAGCGGGGCAGAATTGCAGGAAACCGATTTCAGGAGGTAGACTGGAATTGCATTGAAAGCATAGGAAAAGAGGCAGAACGTCCACAATGATGCACTTGGCCAAAAAGGGCGTATGCGTTTTTTCCTGAATATATTCAGGAAAAAACGCATACGCCCGTTTTGGCCAACCAAGCAAGCTTGCAAAGGAAATCTGCACTACAATGAAGTCTCACTTCCCCCCGGTCAAAAGGGCCATCTGAAAAAAGTGTAAAATCCAGAAAGGCAGGACAGGCCATGGAGAACTGGGAGCCTTGTTATGCTGATGGGCGGGATGTAAATTGCCAACAACCACTCGGGAGAAGTGTATGGTGTTTCCTGAAACATCTAAAAAACAAAGCAACAGAGCCTAGGGCACTTCCACTTATGGTCCTATAGCTTAGGGAATTTAAAATCAAAAAGACACAGCCACCCCAAAGTTTGGAACGGCTCTGTTTACAAGAACCTCGTTTACAGTACAAGTTCAACATCGCAGAAAGTGAAAAATGGATAAAGAAGTTGTGGTATTTACTTACAAAGCAATATCACTCAGCAATGAAATCTGTGTCATCAGGTGTAGGGCGCGGTCAGCTAACTGCTACGCGGCAGGAAGCTGAAATAAGCTGAGTCATCCTTCCTGTGGCCATTGCGCTTGCGCTAAGTATACTAATGAGGTTTTAAAGTAGCGACCTATCCGATGCTGGCTCACAAATCGCACCATCGGCGAAAGCCAATCACAGAGCGACACATGTTCTTAATCCCTATATAAGCAGACTGCTATAGGATTGCAGGGTCTTCCTTCCATCTTTCTTCAACCAAGCTGTGCTCCAATAAAGTGTGATACGAGAAGAATCTTGCGTGTGGCGGCTCGTTATTCTGCTGGTCGGAAACGGCTCGCCGCAAGTGGTGCCGAAACCCGGGAACTTCGCGCCCTGCATGGAGGACCGATTCAGAACTCGACACACGGAGTGAACCGTCGGTGAGTAGTCCAGTCAGGTATGTTTTCAAGATAGCGCATCAGAGAATGAACAAACAGGGACTACGGTAGACAGGCCTGAAATTATGAAAAGAGAAAAAAGAAAACAAAAGGAAAAGCAAGAAACGGTGCCAGGATTATATCCAATCCTAGATGAGTTTAAGGAATTATATTTGTTTCAAGATGAATTAAATCCTAGAGAGGAGGAAGATTTAGAAGGAGCGGCCGCGGCATATGAACAAGAGCGGTATGGGCATTGGTACATGCCGCCACTCGCTAGCCCACCATATTTTAATCCTGCGGAGGCTAGAGCTTCCGCCCCTGATCTCTAATAGAGGGATAAGACGTAAGTTATAAGGTATGACCGCCCCTATAGAAGCCCGCGGAAATTTAAACCGCCGAGGCTTGGGTTTTTCTCAAGGGTCACTGAGTTTATGATTACATGGAGGACCACAACACCTGTGTGGGTACCTCAGTGGCCTTTGTCAAAGGAAAAGCTGGAGGCGGCATCCAAACTAGTGAATGAGCAGTTACAATTAGGGCATTTAGAACCCTCCTAGTCACCCTGGAATAATTAAGAAAAAATTAGGGAAATGGCGTAAAGATTGTTTCTTTTCTATTCCTTTGAATAGTCGAGATAAAGCCCCTTGTATGGAGTTGCTTGAACAGGCCTTAGGCGTTTTGATTAAATATTTAGGGAATGGGGGATTGTTTCTTGCTCCCGAGGGAATACAGAAGGGAGATGTTGTAAATTTTTTAGGAGCTGCTGTACATGGGAATAAGATAGTACCTCAAGA
This sequence comes from Delphinus delphis, assembly GCF_949987515.2. NCBI lineage: Eukaryota > Metazoa > Chordata > Mammalia > Artiodactyla > Delphinidae > Delphinus > Delphinus delphis. Next base: position 85,013 of record NW_027192875.1, on the reverse strand, counting down.
AATTGAGATTGGGACTAATTGCTTAGAAGCATTGAATGATTTTCGGAGGTTGCTTGGAGATGTGAATTGGATTCGGCCATATTTAAGTTTAACCCGCTTGGATCTAAAACCTTTGTTTAGTGTATTAGAGGGAAATCTTGATCTTAATTCCCCACGCCAATTAACCCCAGAGGCATTCCAAAAGCTTTGCTCTTTTTTGTCAAAAAATGCAGGTGATTCATATTACAGGCTTGCCCTATAATCCACAAGGACAAGGAATTATAGAACGCACAAATCGCACGCTTAAAGAACTCTTAATAAAACAAAAAGGGGGAATCGCAGAGAACTGTACCCCTAGACAGAGACTTTCACTTGAAAGAAACCTCTGCTGAACGCCATGTGGCAACAAACCATAAAAATTATGGCAAAGTGATGTGGAAAGATGTGTTGTCCAATCAATGGAAGGGCCCGGATCGTGTTATTACTCGATCCAGGGGATCTCTTTGTGTCTCCCCACAGGATCAAGATCCGATCTGGGTGCCATCAAGACTGACGAGAATTGTTGAAGAAAACTTCAGAGAAGATGCTGAGCTGGATGTTCCTGATGATTCTTAATCGAAGTCTTTGTATTAGTTGGAATTCCACAAAGGATTATTCAAATTGTGCAACTGAGTGCTGCCGGGCTGGAGCCCGTTGCCTTTGGAGATTTTGCCTCTTGGCTCTCTTCTGCCTTTTCCTCCTTTGGGGAGTGGGTGGGGGTAGGAATCTTTGGAGTCTGCTGTGTATTTGGGATTATGCTGTGTCTCTGGTTGGTCTGTCGTGTGCGCATCAGGGCACATCGAGATAGGGTCCTGCTCACTCAGGCACTTCTGGCTATTAAGGAAGGAGATTCTCCCGCAGCCTGGCTCTCCGCCCTGAATAATTCGAAATGATTGCCCTTGCACAGAGAGGCCTTGTTGCCATTGCACCTCTATAGGGAGTCATCCATTGTCCTGATTGCCCTTGCACAGAGAGGCCTTGTCGCCATTGCACCTCTATAGGGAGTCATTCATTGTCCTGATTGCCCTTGCACAGAGAGGCCTTGTCGCCATCGCACCTCTATAGGGAGTCAGCCATTGTCCTGATTGCCCTTGCACAGAGAGGCCTTGTTGCCATTGCACCTCTATAGGGAATCAGCCATTATTCTGAGTCAGCCTTTGCACCCTGCAGCCCTTGTTGGCATTGCACGCAGGAAGGTGTCTCAAACATGCCAACGGAAAACTGCCCTCGAACAGTGAGCACATCATGCGGTGAACACTTGTACGGGCTACATTCTGCTTGGTGTTCTAATAAATAAAAAAGGGGGAGATGTAGGGCGCGGTCAGCTAACTGCTACGCGGCAGGAAGCTGAAATAAGCTGAGTCATCCTTCCTGTGGCCATTGCGCTTGCGCTAAGTATACTAATGAGGTTTTAAAGTAGCGACCTATCCGATGCTGGCTCACAAATCGCACCATCGGCGAAAGCCAATCACAGAGCGACACATGTTCTTAATCCCTATATAAGCAGACTGCTATAGGATTGCAGGGTCTTCCTTCCATCTTTCTTCAACCAAGCTGTGCTCCAATAAAGTGTGATACGAGAAGAATCTTGCGTGTGGCGGCTCGTTATTCTGCTGGTCGGAAACGGCTCGCCGCAATCAGGCCCTTAGAAGCACAATGAGTGGATTCAGGTATGATGATTCTAACTGAAATAAGTCACACAGAAAAAGAAACATCATAAGATATCAGTAATACACGGAATGGAAACTTGGCTACACAGGAACTGAATTACAGAACAGAACAGGGTCTCAAATTTAGAAAACCAACTTATTCTTGCTTAAGGGTAAAGGTGAGTTGGGGTGCTGCATAAAACCAGAGATTGAAATGAGCACAGATAAAGTTCCTTAAGCCAAATATGGAATAGACAAGAGCTACTCCTTGCTCAACGAAATGGACTCAACACCCCATATTAAACGCCTAAGAATGTACCTGACTAGTAAGTATCTTAAAACCTATGGATTGCTATATCTCCGAAAGAGAATCAAGCATGTGTACAGGGGCATAAACGCAGCAGTGATAGGATTGGAGAGGTTCGGTGAGCAAATGAAGACCCTTTGAAATCATATTGCATGGCACCCATTCCACGGGTTTCAACTACCCAGGTTTAAGGTATTCTTCCTTCAGCTAAAACATGCATGTGGAACCTAGAGTATGATCAACCATGTGATCGGGAGACGTGTTCAAATATGTCTCAGTTTTCCTCCCCTGGTACTCGGGTGCAACATTCCAGACGCTTTACTAACACTCTCCCCACTTGGAGAGTCAGTCCCTTTAACCTCCTGTTTGGCCCAGTTTGCAATTTCTGCGGAAGATGAACAGGAATAGCGAGAACCAATGAGAGGCTAGCTGGAGGTGTCTGGACGGGCAAATTTAACTCTCATTTCCCACCAGGAAGAGGAATTAACCAAAGGCTAAGCATGCCGGGCCGGAACCAGATTAGGGCCTGAAGCCATCCTGCGGTGTTGCGGCCAGCTCACAAGAAAGCGAGTTGAAGAAAGGAGCTAAGGGGCACTGTAATTCACAAACCTGCAGAGTTATAAATGACAGCTATCATCCAAAAATAGACTGAAGTAAGGCTGCCAAGAGGACTTGAAAGCGGGGCAGAATTGCAGGAAACCGATTTCAGGAGGTAGACTGGAATTGCATTGAAAGCATAGGAAAAGAGGCAGAACGTCCACAATGATGCACTTGGCCAAAAAGGGCGTATGCGTTTTTTCCTGAATATATTCAGGAAAAAACGCATACGCCCTTTTTGGCCAACCAAGCAAGCTTGCAAAGGAAATCTGCACTACAATGAAGTCTCACTTCCCCCCGGTCAAAAGGGCCATCTGAAAAAAGTGTAAAATCCAGAAAGGCAACAGGCCATTGAGAACTGGGAGCCTTGTTATGCTGATGGGCGGGATGTAAATTGCCAACAGACACTCGGGAGAAGTGTATGGTGTTTCCTGAAACATCTAAAAAACAAAGCAACAGAGCCTAGGGCACTTCCACTTATGGTCCTATAGCTTAGGGAAATTAAAATCAAAAAGACACAGCCACCCCAAAGTTTGGAACGGCTCTGTTTACAAGAACCTCGTTTACAGTACAAGTTCAACATCGCAGAAAGTGAAAAATGGATAAAGAACTTGTGGTACTTACGTACAATGCAGTATCACTCAGCAATGAAATCTAAGTCATCAGGCCCGTAGCAGCATAATGAGTAGATTCAGATACGATGATTCTAACTGAAATAAGTCACACAGAAAAAGAAACATCATAAGATATCACTAATACACGGAATGTAAACTTGGCTACACAGGAACTGAATTCCAAAACAGAACAGGTTCTCAAATTTAGAAAACCAACTTATGCTTGCTTAAGGGGAAAGGTGAGTTGGGGTGCTGCATAAAACCAGAGATTGAAATGAGCACAGATAAAGTTCCTTAAGCCAAATATGGAATAGACAAGAGCTACTCCTTGCTCAACGTAATGGACTCAACACCGCATATTAAACGCCTAAGAATGTACCTGACTAGTAAGTATCTTAAAACCTATGGATTGCTATGTCTCCGAAAGAGAATCAAGCGTGTGTACAGGGGCATAAACGCAGCAGTGATAGGATTGGAGAGGTTTGGTGAGCAAATGAAGACCCTTTGAAGTCATATTGCATGGTACCCATTCCACGGGTCTCAACTCTGCAGGTTGAAGGTATTCTTCCTTCAGCTAAAACATGCATGTGGAACCCAGAGTATGATCAACCATGTGAACGGGAGACGTGTTCAAATATGTCTCAGTTTTCCTCCCCTGGTACTCGGGTGCAACATTCCAGATGCTTTACTAAAACTCTCCCGACTTGGAGAGTCAGTCCCTTTAACCTCCTGTTTGGCCCAGTTTGCAATTTCTGCGGAAGATGAACAGGAATAGCGAGAACCAATGAGAGACTAGCTGGAGGTGTCTGAACGGGCAAATTTAACTCACATTTCCCACCAGGAAGAGGAATTAACCAAAGGCTCAGCATGCCGGGCCGGAACCAGATTAGGGCCTGAAGCCATCCTGCGGTGTTGCGGCCAGGTCACAAGAAAGCGAGTTGAAGAAAGGAGCTCAGGGGCACTGTAATTCACAAACCTGCAGAGTTATAAATGACAGCTATCGTCCAAAAATAGACTGAAGTAAGGCTGCCAAGAGGACTTGAAAGCGGGGCAGAATTGCAGGAAACCGATTTCAGGAGGTAGACTGGAATTGCATTGAAAGCATAGGAAAAGAGGCAGAACGTCCACAATGATGCACTTGGCCAAAAAGGGCGTATGCGTTTTTTCCTGAATATATTCAGGAAAAAACGCATACGCCCTTTTTGGCCAACCAAGCAAGCTTGCAAAGGAAATCTGCACTACAATGAAGTCTCACTTCCCCCCGGTCAAAAGGGCCATCTGAAAAAAGTGTAAAATCCAGAAAGGCAGGACAGGCCATGGAGAACTGGGAGCCTTGTTATGCTGATGGGCGGGATGTAAATTGCCAACAGACACTAGGGAGAAGTGTATGGTGTTTCCTGAAACATCTAAAAAACAAAGCAACAGAGCCTAGGGCACTGCCACTTATGGTCCTATAGCTTAGGGAAATTAAAATCAAAAAGACACAGCCAACCCAAAGTTTGGGACACCTCCGTTTACAAGAACCTCGTTTACCGTACAAGTTCAATATCACAGAAAGTGAAAAATAGATAAAGAACTTGTGGTACTTACGTACAATGCAGTATCACTCAGCAATGAAATCTATGTCATCAGGCCCGTAGCAGCATAATGAGTGGATTCAGGTACGATGATTCTAACTGAAATAAGTCACACAGAAAAAGAAACATCATAAGATATCAGTAATACACGGAATGTAAACTTGGCTACACAGAAACTGCATTCCAAAACAGAACAGGGTCTCAAATTTAGAAAACCAACTTATGCTTGCTTAAGGGGAAAGGTGAGTTGGGGTGCTGCATAAAACCAGAGATTGAAATGAGCACAGATAAAGTTCCTTAAGTCAAATATGGAATAGACAAGAACTACTCCTTGCTCAACGACATGGACTCAACACCGCATATTAAACGCCTAAGAATGTACCTGACTAGTAAGTATCTTAAAAGCTATGGATTGCTATGTCTCCAAAAGAGAATCAAGCGTGTGTAGAGGGGCATAAACGCAGCAGTGATAGGATTGGAGAGGTTCGGTGAGCAAATGAAGACCCTTTGAAGTCATATTGCATGGTACCCATTCCACGGGTCTCAACTCTGCAGGTTGAAGGTATTCTTCCTTCAGCTAAAACATGCATGTGGAACCCAGAGTATGATCAACCATGTGAACGGGAGACGTGTTCAAATATGTCTCAGTTTTCCTCCCCTGGTACTCGGGTGCAACATTCCAGACGCTTTACTAACACTCTCCCGACTTGGAGAGTCAGTCCCTTTAACCTCCTGTTTGGCCCAGTTTGCAATTTCTGCGGAAGATGAACAGGAATAGCGAGAACCAATGAGAGACTAGCTGGAGGTGTCTGAACGGGCAAATTTAACTCTCATTTCCCACCAGGAAGAGGAATTAACCAAAGGCTCAGCATGCCGGGCCGGAACCAGATTAGGGCCTGAAGCCATCCTGCGGTGTTGCGGCCAGGTCACAAGAAAGCGAGTTGAAGAAAGGAGCTCAGGGGCACTGTAATTCACAAACCTGCAGAGTTATAAATGACAGCTATCGTCCAAAAATAGACTGAAGTAAGGCTGCCAAGAGGACTTGAAAGCGGGGCAGAATTGCAGGAAACCGATTTCAGGAGGTAGACTGGAATTGCATTGAAAGCATAGGAAAAGAGGCAGAACGTCCACAATGATGCACTTGGCCAAAAAGGGCGTATGCGTTTTTTCCTGAATATATTCAGGAAAAAACGCATACGCCCTTTTTGGCCAACCAAGCAAGCTTGCAAAGGAAATCTGCACTACAATGAAGTCTCACTTCCCCCCGGTCAAAAGGGCCATCTGAAAAAAGTGTAAAATCCAGAAAGGCAGGACAGGCCATGGAGAACTGGGAGCCTTGTTATGCTGATGGGCGGGATGTAAATTGCCAACAACCACTCGGGAGAAGTGTATGGTGTTTCCTGAAACATCTAAAAAACAAAGCAACAGAACCTAGGGCACTTCCACTTATGGTCCTATAGCTTAGGGAAATTAAAATCAAAAAGACACAGCCACCCCAAAGTTTGGAACGGCTCTGTTTACAAGAACCTCGTTTACAGTACAAGTTCAACATCGCAGAAAGTGAAAAATGGATAAAGAAGTTGTGGTATTTACTTACAAAGCAATATCACTCAGCAATGAAATCTGTGTCATCAGGCCCTTAGCAGCACAATGAGTGGATTCAGGTATGATGATTCTAACTGAAATAAGTCACACAGAAAAAGAAACATCATAAGATATCAGTAATACACGGAATGGAAACTTGGCTACACAGGAACTGAATTACAGAACAGAACAGGGTCTCAAATTTAGAAAACCAACTTATGCTTGCTTAAGGGTAAAGGTGAGTTGGGGTGCTGCATAAAACCAGAGATTGAAATGAGCACAGATAAAGTTCCTTAAGCCAAATATGGAATAGACAAGAGCTACTCCTTGCTCAACGAAATGGACTCAACACCCCATATTAAACGCCTAAGAATGTACCTGACTAGTAAGTATCTTAAAACCTATGGATTGCTATATCTCCGAAAGAGAATCAAGCATGTGTACAGGGGCATAAACGCAGCAGTGATAGGATTGGAGAGGTTCGGTGAGCAAATGAAGACCCTTTGAAATCATATTGCATGGCACCCATTCCACGGGTTTCAACTACCCAGGTTTAAGGTATTCTTCCTTCAGCTAAAACATGCATGTGGAACCTAGAGTATGATCAACCATGTGATCGGGAGACGTGTTCAAATATGTCTCAGTTTTCCTCCCCTGGTACTCGGGTGCAACATTCCAGACGCTTTACTAACACTCTCCCCACTTGGAGAGTCAGTCCCTTTAACCTCCTGTTTGGCCCAGTTTGCAATTTCTGCGGAAGATGAACAGGAATAGCGAGAACCAATGAGAGGCTAGCTGGAGGTGTCTGGACGGGCAAATTTAACTCTCATTTCCCACCAGGAAGAGGAATTAACTAAAGGCTCAGCATGCCGGGCCGGAACCAGATTAGGGCCTGAAGCCATCCTGCGGTGTTGCGGCCAGGTCACAACAAAGCGAGTTGAAGAAAGGAGCTAAGGGGCACTGTAATTCACAAACCTGCAGAGTTATAAATGACAGCTATCGTCCAAAAATAGACTGAAGTAAGGCTGCCAAGAGGACTTGAAAGCGGGGCAGAATTGCAGGAAACCGATTTCAGGAGGTAGACTGGAATTGCACTGAAAGCATAGGAAAAGAGGCAGAACGTCCACAATGATGCACTTGGCCAAAAAGGGCGTATGCGTTTTTTCCGGAATATATTCAGGAAAAAACGCATACGCCCTTTTTGGCCAACCAAGCAAGCTTGCAAAGGAAATCTGCACTACAATGAAGTCTCACTTCCCCCCGGTCAAAAGGGCCATCTGAAAAAAGTGTAAAATCCAGAAAGGCAGGACAGGCCATGGAGAACTGGGAGCCTTGTTATGCTGATGGGCGGGATGTAAATTGCCAACAGACACTCGGGAGAAGTGTATGGTGTTTCCTGAAACATCTAAAAAACAAAGCAACAGAGCCTAGGGCACTGCCACTTATGGTCCTATAGCTTAGGGAAATTAAAATCAAAAAGACACAGCCACCCCAAAGTTTGGGACACCTCCGTTTACAAGAACCTCGTTTACCGTACAAGTTCAATATCACAGAAAGTGAAAAATGGATAAAGAACTTGTGGTACTTACGTACAATGCAGTATCACTCAGCAATGAAATCTATGTCATCAGGCCCGTAGCAGCATAATGAGTGGATTCAGGTACGATGATTCTAACTGAAATAAGTCACACAGAAAAAGAAACATCATAAGATATCAGTAATACACGGAATGTAAACTTGGCTACACAGGAACTGCATTCCAAAACAGAACAGGGTCTCAAATTTAGAAAACCAACTTATGCTTGCTTAAGGGGAAAGGTGAGTTGGGGTGCTGCATAAAACCAGAGATTGAAATGAGCACAGATAAAGTTCCTTAAGTCAAATATGGAATAGACAAGAACTACTCCTTGCTCAACGACATGGACTCAACACCGCATATTAAACGCCTAAGAATGTACCTGACTAGTAAGTATCTTAAAAGCTATGGATTGCTATGTCTCCAAAAGAGAATCAAGCGTGTGTAGAGGGGCATAAACGCAGCAGTGATAGGATTGGAGAGGTTCGGTGAGCAAATGAAGACCCTTTGAAGTCATATTGCATGGTACCCATTCCACGGGTCTCAACTCTGCAGGTTGAAGGTATTCTTCCTTCAGCTAAAACATGCATGTGGAACCCAGAGTATGATCAACCATGTGAACGGGAGACGTGTTCAAATATGTCTCAGTTTTCCTCCCCTGGTACTCGGGTGCAACATTCCAGATGCTTTACTAACACTCTCCCGACTTGGAGAGTCAGTCCCTTTAACCTCCTGTTTGGCCCAGTTTGCAATTTCTGCGGAAGATGAACAGGAATAGCGAGAACCAATGAGAGACTAGCTGGAGGTGTCTGAACGGGCAAATTTAACTCTCATTTCCCACCAGGAAGAGGAATTAACCAAAGGCTCAGCATGCCGGGCCGGAACCAGATTAGGGCCTGAAGCCATCCTGCGGTGTTGCGGCCAGGTCACAAGAAAGCGAGTTGAAGAAAGGAGCTCAGGGGCACTGTAATTCACAAACCTGCAGAGTTATAAATGACAGCTATCGTCCAAAAATAGACTGAAGTAAGGCTGCCAAGAGGACTTGAAAGCGGGGCAGCATTGCAGGAAACCGATTTCAGGAGGTAGACTGGAATTGCATTGAAAGCATAGGAAAAGAGGCAGAACGTCCACAATGATGCACTTGGCCAAAAAGGGCGTATGCGTTTTTTCCTGAATATATTCAGGAAAAAACGCATACGCCCTTTTTGGCCAACCAAGCAAGCTTGCAAAGGAAATCTGCACTACAATGAAGTCTCACTTCCCCCCGGTCAAAAGGGCCATCTGAAAAAAGTGTAAAATCCAGAAAGGCAACAGGCCATTGAGAACTGGGAGCCTTGTTATGCTGATGGGCGGGATGTAAATTGCCAACAGACACTCGGGAGAAGTGTATGGTGTTTCCTGAAACATCTAAAAAACAAAGCAACAGAGCCTAGGGCACTTCCACTTATGGTCCTATAGCTTAGGGAAATTAAAATCAAAAAGACACAGCCACCCCAAAGTTTGGAACGGCTCTGTTTACAAGAACCTCGTTTACAGTACAAGTTCAACATCGCAGAAAGTGAAAAATGGATAAAGAACTTGTGGTACTTACGTACAATGCAGTATCACTCAGCAATGAAATCTAAGTCATCAGGCCCGTAGCAGCATAATGAGTAGATTCAGATACGATGATTCTAACTGAAATAAGTCACACAGAAAAAGAAACATCATAAGATATCACTAATACACGGAATGTAAACTTGGCTACACAGGAACTGAATTCCAAAACAGAACAGGTTCTCAAATTTAGAAAACCAACTTATGCTTGCTTAAGGGGAAAGGTGAGTTGGGGTGCTGCATAAAACCAGAGATTGAAATGAGCACAGATAAAGTTCCTTAAGCCAAATATGGAATAGACAAGAGCTACTCCTTGCTCAACGTAATGGACTCAACACCGCATATTAAACGCCTAAGAATGTACCTGACTAATAAGTATCTTAAAACCTATGGATTGCTATGTCTCCGAAAGAGAATCAAGCATGTGTACAGGGGCATAAACGCAGCAGTGATAGGATTGGAGAGGTTCGGTGAGCAAATGAAGACCCTTTGAAGTCATATTGCATGGTACCCATTCCACGGGTTTCAACTACCCAGGTTTTAGGTATTCTTCCTTCAGCTAAAATATGCATGTGGAACCCAGAGTATGATCAACCATGTGATCGGGAGACGTGTTCAAATATGTCTCAGTTTTCCTCCCCTGGTACTCGGGTGCAACATTCCAGACGCTTTACTAACACTCTCCCCACTTGGAGAGTCAGCGCCTTTAACCTCCTGTTTGGCACAGTTTGCAATTTCTGCGGAAGATGAACAGGAATAGCGAGAACCAATGAGAGGCTAGCTGGAGGTGTCTGGACGGGCAAATTTAACTCTCATTTCCCAACAGGAAGGGAAAATAACCAAAGGATCAGCGTGCCGTACCGGAACCAGATTGGGGCCTGAAGCCATCCTGCGGTGTTGCGGCCAGGTCACAAGAAAGCGAGTTGAAGAAAGGAGCTCAGGGGCACTGTAATTCACAAACCTGCAGAGTTATAAATGACAGCTATCGTCCAAAAATAGACTGAAGTAAGGCTGCCAAGAGGACTTGAAAGCGGGGCAGAATTGCAGGAAACCGATTTCAGGAGGTAGACTGGAATTGCATTGAAAGCATAGGAAAAGAGGCAGAATGTCCACAATGATGCACTTGGCCAAAAAGGGCGTATGCGTTTTTTCCGGAATATATTCAGGAAAAAACGCATACGCCCTTTTTGGCCAACCAAGCAAGCTTGCAAAGGAAATCTGCACTACAATGAAGTCTCACTTCCCCCCGGTCAAAAGGGCCATCTGAAAAAAGTGTAAAATCCAGAAAGGCAGGACAGGCCATGGAGAACTGGGAGCCTTGTTATGCTGATGGGCGGGATGTAAATTGCCAACAGACACTCGGGAGAAGTGTATGGTGTTTCCTGAAACATCTAAAAAACAAAGCAACAGAGCCTAGGGCACTGCCACTTATGGTCCTATAGCTTAGGGAAATTAAAATCAAAAAGACACAGCCACCCCAAAGTTTGGGACACCTCCGTTTACAAGAACCTCGTTTACCGTACAAGTTCAATATCACAGAAAGTGAAAAATGGATAAAGAACTTGTGGTACTTACGTACAATGCAGTATCACTCAGCAATGAAATCTATGTCATCAGGCCCGTAGCAGCATAATGAGTGGATTCAGGTACGATGATTCTAACTGAAATAAGTCACACAGAAAAAGAAACATCATAAGATATCAGTAATACACGGAATGTAAACTTGGCTACACAGGAACTGCATTCCAAAACAGAACAGGGTCTCAAATTTAGAAAACCAACTTATGCTTGCTTAAGGGGAAAGGTGAGTTGGGGTGCTGCATAAAACCAGAGATTGAAATGAGCACAGATAAAGTTCCTTAAGTCAAATATGGAATAGACAAGAGCTACTCCTTGCTCAACGAAATGGACTCAACACCGCATATTAAACGCCTAAGAATGTACCTGACTAGTAAGTATCTTAAAACCTATGGATTGCTATGTCTCCGAAAGAGAATCAAGCGTGTGTACAGGGGCATAAACGCAGCAGTGATAGGATTGGAGAGGTTCGGTGAGCAAATGAAGACCCTTTGAAGTCATATTGCATGGTACCCATTACACGGGTCTCAACTCTCCAGGTTTAAGGTATTCTTCCTTCAGCTAAAACATGCATGTGGAACCCAAGTATGATCAACCATGTGAACGGGAGACGTGTGCAAATATGTCTCAGTTTTCCTCCCCTGGTACTCGGGTGCAACATTCCAGACGCTTTACTAACACTCTCCCCACTTGGAGAGTCAGCGCCTTTAACCTCCTGTTTGGCCCAGTTTGCAATTTCTGCGGAAGATGAACAGGAATAGCGAGAACCAATGAGAGGCTAGCTGGAGGTGTCTGGACGGGCAAATTTAACTCTCATTTCCCAACAGGAAGAGGAAATAACCAAAGGCTCAGCGTGCCGTACCGGAACCAGATTAGGGCCTGAAGCCATCCTGCGGTGTTGCGGCCAGGTCACAAGAAAGCGAGTTGAAGAAAGGAGCTCAGGGGCACTGTAATTCACAAACCTGCAGAGTTATAAATGACAGCTATCGTCCAAAAATAGACTGAAGTAAGGCTGCCAAGAGGACTTGAAAGCGGGGCAGAATTGCAGGAAACCGATTTCAGGAGGTAGACTGGAATTGCATTGAAAGCATAGGAAAAGAGGCAGAACGTCCACAATGATGCACTTGGCCAAAAAGGGCATATGCGTTTTTTCCTGAATATATTCAGGAAAAAACGCATACGCCCTTTTTGGCCAACCAAGCAAGCTTGCAAAGGAAATCTGCAGTACAATGAAGTCTCACTTCCCGCCGGTCAAAAGGGCCATCTGAAAAAAGTGTAAAATCCAGAAAGGCAGGACAGGCCATGGAGAACTGGGAGCCTTGTTATGCTGATGGGCGGGATGTAAATTGCCAACAACCACTCGGGAGAAGTGTATGGTGTTTCCTGAAACATCTAAAAAACAAAGCAACAGAATCTAGGGCACTTCCACTTATGGTCCTATAGCTTAGGGAAATTAAAATCAAAAAGACACAGCCACCCCAAAGTTTGGAACGGCTCTGTTTACAAGAACCTCGTTTACAGTACAAGTTCAACATCGCAGAAAGTGAAAAATGGATAAAGAAGTTGTGGTATTTACTTACAAAGCAATATCACTCAGCAATGAAATCTGTGTCATCAGGCCCTTAGCAGCACAATGAGTGGATTCAGGTATGATGATTCTAACTGAAATAAGTCACACAGAAAAAGAAACATCATAAGATATCAGTAATACACGGAATGTAAACTTGGCTACACAGGAACTGAATTACAGAACAGAACAGGGACTCAAATTTAGAAAACCAACTTATGCTTGCTTAAGGGTAAAGGTGAGTTGTGGTGCTGCATAAAACCAGAGATTGAAATGAGCACAGATAAAGTTCCTTAAGTCAAATATGGAATAGACAAGAGCTACTCCTTGCTCAACGAAATGGACTCAACACCGCATATTAAACGCCTAAGAATGTACCTGACTAGTAAGTATCTTAAAACCTATGGATTGCTATGTCTCCGAAAGAGAATCAAGCATGTGTACAGGGGCATAAACGCAGCAGTGATAGGATTGGAGAGGTTCGGTGAGCAAATGAAGACCCTTTGAAGTCATATTGCATGGTACCCATTCCACGGGTTTCAACTACCCAGGTTTAAGGTATTCTTCCTTCAGCTAAAACATGCATGTGGAACCTAGAGTATGATCAACCATGTGATCGGGAGACGTGTTCAAATATGTCTCAGTTTTCCTCCCCTGGTACTCGGGTGCAACATTCCAGACGCTTTACTAACACTCTCCCGACTTGGAGAGTCAGTCCCTTTAACCTCCTGTTTGGCCCAGTTTGCAATTTCTGCGGAAGATGAACAGGAATAGCGAGAACCAATGAGAGGCTAGCTGGAGGTGTCTGGACGGGCAAATTTAACTCTCATTTCCCACCAGGAAGAGGAATTAACCAAAGGCTGAGAATGCCGGGTCGGAACCAGATTAGGGCCTGAAGCCATCCTGCGGTGTTGCGGCCAGGTCACAAGAAAGCGAGTTGAAGAAAGGAGCTCAGGGGCACTGTAATTCACAAACCTGCAGAGTTATAAATGACAGCTATCGTCCAAAAATAGACTGAAGTAAGGCTGCCAAGAGGACTTGAAAGCGGGACAGAATTGCAGGAAACCGATTTCAGGAGGTAGACTGGAATTGCATTGAAAGCATAGGAAAAGAGGCAGAACGTCCACAATGATGCACTTGGCCAAAAAGGGTGTATGCGTTTTTTCCTGAATATATTCAGGAAAAAACGCATACGCACTTTTTGGCCAACCAAGCAAGCTTGCAAAGGAAATCTGCACTACAATGAAGTCTCACTTCCCCCCGGTCAAAAGGGCCATCTGAAAAAAGTGTAAAATCCAGAAAGGCAGGACAGGCCATGGAGAACTGGGAGCCTTGTTATGCTGATGGGCGGGATGTAAATTGCCAACAACCACTCGGGAGAAGTGTATGGTGTTTCCTGAAACATCTAAAAAACAAAGCAACAGAGCCTAGGGCACTGCCACTTATGGTCCTATAGCTTAGGGAAATTAAAATCAAAAAGACACAGCCACCCCAAAGTTTGGGACGCCTCTGTTTACAAGAACCTCGTTTACAGTACAAGTTCAACATCGCAGAAAGTGAAAAATGGATAAAGAACTTGTGGTACTTACGTACAATGCAGTATCACTCAGCAATGAAATCTATGTCATCAGGCCCGTAGCAGCATAATGAGTGGATTCAGGTACGATGATTCTAACTGAAATGAGTCACACAGAAAAAGAAACATCATAAGATATCAGTAATACACGGAATGTAAACTTGGCTACACAGGAACTGAATTACAGAACAGAACAGGGTCTCAAATTTAGAAAACCAACTTATGCTTGCTTAAGGGGAAAGGTGAGTTGGGGTGCTGCATAAAACCAGAGATTGAAATGAGCACAGATAAAGTTCCTTAAGTCAAATATGGAATAGACAAGAGCTACTCCTTGCTCAACGAAATGGACTCAACACCGCATATTAAACGCCTAAGAATGTACCTGACTAGTAAGTATCTTAAAACCTATGGATTGCTATGTCTCCGAAAGAGAATCAAGCATGTGTACAGGGGCATAAACGCAGCAGTGATAGGATTGGAGAGGTTCGGTGAGCAAATGAAGACCCTTTGAAGTCATATTGCATGGTACCCATTACACGGGTCTTAACTCTCCAGGTTTAAGGTATTCTTCCTTCAGCTAAAACATGCATGTGGAACCCAAGTATGATCAACCATGTGAACGGGAGACGTGTTCAAATATGTCTCAGTTTTCCTCCCCTGGTACTCGGGTGCAACATTCCAGACGCTTTACTAACACTCTCCCCACTTGGAGAGTCAGTGCCTTTAACCTCCTGTTTGGCCCAGTTTGCAATTTCTGCGGAAGATGAACAGGAATAGCGAGAACCAATGAGAGGCTAGCTGGAGGTGTCTGGACGGGCAAATTTAACTCTCATTTCCCACCAGGAAGAGGAATTAACCAAAGGCTCAGCGTGCCATGCCGGAACCAGATTAGGGCCTGAAGCCATCCTGCGGTGTTGCGGCCAGGTCACAAGAAAGCGAGTTGAAGAAAGGAGCTCAGGGGCACTGTAATTCACAAACCTGCAGAGTTATAAATGACAGCTATCGTCCAAAAATAGACTGAAGTAAGGCTGCCAAGAGGACTTGAAAGCGGGGCAGAATTGCAGGAAACCGATTTCAGGAGGTAGACTGGAATTGCATTGAAAGCATAGGAAAAGAGGCAGAACGTCCACAATGATGCACTTGGCCAAAGAGGGCGTATGCGTTTTTTCCTGAATATATTCAGGAAAAAACGCATACGCCCTTTTTGGCCAACCAAGCAAGCTTGCAAAGGAAATCTGCACTACAATGAAGTCTCACTTCCCCCCAGTCAAAAGGGCCATCTGAAAAAAGTGTAAAATCCAGAAAGGCAGGACAGGCCATGGAGAACTGGGAGCCTTGTTATGCTGATGGGCGGGATGTAAATTGCCAACAGACACTCGGGAGAAGTGTATGGTGTTTCCTGAAACATCTAAAAAACAAAGCAACAGAGACTAGGGCACTGCCACTTATGGTCCTATAGCTTAGGGAAATTAAAATCAAAAAGACACAGCCACCCCAAAGTTTGGGACGCCTCCGTTTACAAGAACCTCGTTTACCGTACAAGTTCAATATCACAGAAAGTGAAAAATGGATAAAGAACTTGTGGTACTTACGTACAATGCAGTATCACTCAGCAATGAAATCTATGTCATCAGGCCCATAGCAGCATAATGAGTGGATTCAGGTACGATGATTCTAACTGAAATGAGTCACACAGAAAAAGAAACATCATAAGATATCACTAATACACGGAATGTAAACTTGGCTACACAGGAACTGCAGTCCAAAACAGAACAGGGTCTCAAATTAAAAAACCAACTTATGCTTTCTTAAGGGGAAAGGTGAGTTGGGGTGCTGCATAAAACCAGGATTGAAATGAGCACAGATAAAGTTCCTTAAGCCAAATATGGAATAGACAAGAGCTACTCCTTGCTCAACGAAATGGACTCAACACCCCATATTAAACGCCTAAGAATGTACCTGACTAGTAAGTATCTTAAAACCTATGGATTGCTATGTCTCCAAAAGAGAATCAAGCATGTGTACAGGGGCATAAACGCAGCAGTGATAGGATTGGAGAGGTTTGGTGAGCAAATGAAGACCCTTTGAAGTCATATTGCATGGTACCCATTCCACGGGTCTCAACTCTCCAGGTTTAAGGTATTCTTCCTTCAGCTAAAACATGCATGTGGAACCCAGAGTATGATCAACCATGTGAACGGGAGACGTGTTCAAATATGTCTCAGTTTTCCTCCCCTGGTACTCGGGTGCAACATTCCAGACGCTTTACTAACACTCTCCCCACTTGGAGAGTCAGCGCCTTTAACCTCCTGTTTGGCACAGTTTGCAATTTCTGCGGAAGATGAACAGGAATAGCGAGAACCAATGAGAGGCTAGCTGGAGGTGTCTGGACGGGCAAATTTAACTCTCATTTCCCACCAGGAAGAGGAAATAACCAAAGGCTCAGCGTGCCGTACCGGAACCAGATTAGGGCCTGAAGCCATCCTGCGGTGTTGCGGCCAGGTCACAAGAAAGCGAGTTGAAGAAAGGAGCTCAGGGGCACTGTAATTCACAAACCTGCAGAGTTATAAATGACAGCTATCGTCCAAAAATAGACTGAAGTAAGGCTGCCAAGAGGACTTGAAAGCGGGGCAGAATTGCAGGAAACCGATTTCAGGAGGTAGACTGGAATTGCATTGAAAGCATAGGAAAAGAGGCAGAACGTCCACAATGATGCACTTGGCCAAAAAGGGCGTATGCGTTTTTTCCTGAATATATTCAGGTAAAAACGCATACGCCCTTTTTGGCCAACCAAGCAAGCTTGCAAAGGAAATCTGCACTACAATGAAGTCTCACTTCCCCCCGGTCAAAAGGGCCATCTGAGAAAAGTGTAAAATCCAGAAAGGCAGGACAGGCCATGGAGAACTGGGAGCCTTGTTATGCTGATGGGCGGGATGTAAATTGCCAACAACCACTCGGGAGAAGTGTATGGTGTTTCCTGAAACATCTAAAAAACAAAGCAACAGAATCTAGGGCACTTCCACTTATGGTCCTATAGCTTAGGGAAATTAAAATCAAAAAGACACAGCCACCCCAAAGTTTGGAACGGCTCTGTTTACAAGAACCTCGTTTACAGTACAAGTTCAACATCGCAGAAAGTGAAAAATGGATAAAGAAGTTGTGGTATTTACTTACAAAGCAATATCACTCAGCAATGAAATCTGTGTCATCAGGCCCTTAGCAGCACAATGAGTGGATTCAGGTATGATGATTCTAACTGAAGTAAGTCACACAGAAAAAGAAACATCATAAGATATCAGTAATACACGGAATGTAAACTTGGCTACACAGGAACTGAATTACAGAACAGAACAGGGACTCAAATTTAGAAAACCAACTTATGCTTGCTTAAGGGTAAAGGTGAGTTGTGGTGCTGCATAAAACCAGAGATTGAAATGAGCACAGATAAAGTTCCTTAAGTCAAATATGGAATAGACAAGAGCTACTCCTTGCTCAACGAAATGGACTCAACACCGCATATTAAACGCCTAAGAATGTACCTGACTAGTAAGTATCTTAAAACCTATGGATTGCTATGTCTCCGAAAGAGAATCAAGCATGTGTACAGGGGCATAAACGCAGCAGTGATAGGATTGGAGAGGTTCGGTGAGCAAATGAAGACCCTTTGAAGTCATATTGCATGGTACCCATTCCACGGGTTTCAACTACCCAGGTTTAAGGTATTCTTCCTTCACCTAAAACATGCATGTGGAACCTAGAGTATGATCAACCATGTGATCGGGAGACGTGTTCAAATATGTCTCAGTTTTCCTCCCCTGGTACTCGGGTGCAACATTCCAGACGCTTTACTAACACTCTCCCCACTTGGAGAGTCAGTCCCTTTAACCTCCTGTTTGGCCCAGTTTGCAATTTCTGCGGAAGATGAACAGGAATAGCGAGAACCAATGAGAGGCTAGCTGGAGGTGTCTGGACGGGCAAATTTAACTCTCATTTCCCACCAGGAAGAGGAATTAACCAAAGGCTCAGCATGCCGTACCGGAACCAGATTAGGGCCTGAAGCCATCCTGCGGTGTTGCAGCCAGCTCAAAAGAAAGCGAGTTGAAGAAAGGAGCTCAGGGGCACTGTAATTCACAAACCTGCAGAGTTATAAATGACAGCTATCGTCCAAAAATAGACTGAAGTAAGGCTGCCAAGAGGACTTGAAAGCGGGGC
The DNA here is from genome assembly GCF_949987515.2 of Delphinus delphis. Lineage (NCBI taxonomy): Eukaryota > Metazoa > Chordata > Mammalia > Artiodactyla > Delphinidae > Delphinus > Delphinus delphis. Next base: position 66,562 of record NW_027192875.1, on the reverse strand, counting down.
AGAATTGCAGGAAACCAATTTCAGGAGGTAGACTGGAATTGCATTGCAAGCATAGGAAAAGAGGCAGAACGTCCACAATGATGCACTTGGCCAAAAAGGGCGTATGCGTTTTTTCCTGAATATATTCAGGAAAAAACGCATACGCCCTTTTTGGCCAACCAAGCAAGCTTGCAAAGGAAATCTGCACTACAATGAAGTCTCACTTCCCCCCGGTCAAAAGGGCCATCTGAAAAAAGTGTTAAATCCAGAAAGGCAGGACAGGCCATGGAGAACTGGGAGCCTTGTTATGCTGATGGGCGGGATGTAAATTGCCAACAACCACTCGGGAGAAGTGTATGGTGTTTCCTGAAACATCTAAAAAACAAAGCAACAGAACCTAGGGCACTTCCACTTATGGTCCTATAGCTTAGGGAAATTAAAATCAAAAAGACACAGCCACCCCAAAGTCTGGAACGGCTCTGTTTACAAGAACCTCGTTTACAGTACAAGTTCAACATCGCAGAAAGTGAAAAATGGATAAAGAACTTGTGGTATTTACTTACAAAGCAATATCACTCAGCAATGAAATCTGTGTCATCAGGCCCTTAGCAGCACAATGAGTGGATTCAGGTATGATGATTCTAACTGAAATAAGTCACACAGAAAAAGAAACATCATAAGATATCAGTAATACATGGAATGGAAACTTGGCTACACAGGAACTGAATTACAGAACAGAACAGGGTCTCAAATTTAGAAAACCAACTTATTCTTGCTTAAGGGTAAAGGTGAGTTGGGGTGCTGCATAAAACCAGAGATTGAAATGAGCACAGATAAAGTTCCTTAAGCCAAATATGGAATAGACAAGAGCTACTCCTTGCTCAACGAAATGGACTCAACACCCCATATTAAACGCCTAAGAATGTACCTGACTAGTAAGTATCTTAAAACCTATGGATTGCTATATCTCCGAAAGAGAATCAAGCATGTGTACAGGGGCATAAACGCAGCAGTGATAGGATTGGAGAGGTTCGGTGAGCAAATGAAGACCCTTTGAAGTCATATTGCATGGTACCCATTACACGGGTCTCAACTCTCCAGGTTTAAGGTATTCTTCCTTCAGCTAAAACATGCATGTGGAACCCAAGTATGATCAACCATGTGAACGGGAGACGTGTGCAAATATGTCTCAGTTTTCCTCCCCTGGTACTCGGGTGCAACATTCCAGACGCTTTACTAACACTCTCCCCACTTGGAGAGTCAGCGCCTTTAACCTCCTGTTTGGCCCAGTTTGCAATTTCTGCGGAAGATGAACAGGAATAGCGAGAACCAATGAGAGGCTAGCTGGAGGTGTCTGGACGGGCAAATTTAACTCTCATTTCCCACCAGGAAGAGGAATTAACCAAAGGCTCAGCGTGCCATGCCGGAACCAGATTAGGGCCTGAAGCCATCCTGCGGTGTTGCGGCCAGGTCACAAGAAAGCGAGTTGAAGAAAGGAGCTCAGGGGCACTGTAATTCACAAACCTGCAGAGTTATAAATGACAGCTATCGTCCAAAAATAGACTGAAGTAAGGCTGCCAAGAGGACTTGAAAGCGGGGCAGAATTGCAGGAAACCGATTTCAGGAGGTAGACTGGAATTGCATTGAAAGCATAGGAAAAGAGGCAGAACGTCCACAATGATGCACTTGGCCAAAGAGGGCGTATGCGTTTTTTCCTGAATATATTCAGGAAAAAACGCATACGCCCTTTTTGGCCAACCAAGCAAGCTTGCAAAGGAAATCTGCACTACAATGAAGTCTCACTTCCCCCCGGTCAAAAGGGCCATCTGAAAAAAGTGTAAAATCCAGAAAGGCAGGACAGGCCATGGAGAACTGGGAGCCTTGTTATGCTGATGGGCGGGATGTAAATTGCCAACAGACACTCGGGAGAAGTGTATGGTGTTTCCTGAAACATCTAAAAAACAAAGCAACAGAGCCTAGGGCACTGCCACTTATGGTCCTATAGCTTAGGGAAATTAAAATCAAAAAGACACAGCCACCCCAAAGTTTGGGACGCCTCCGTTTACAAGAACCTCGTTTACCGTACAAGTTCAATATCACAGAAAGTGAAAAATGGATAAAGAACTTGTGGTACTTACGTACAATGCAGTATCACTCAGCAATGAAATCTATGTCATCAGGCCCATAGCAGCATAATGAGTGGATTCAGGTACGATGATTCTAACTGAAGTAAGTCACACAGAAAAAGAAACATCATAAGATATCACTAATACACGGAATGTAAACTTGGCTACACAGGAACTGCATTCCAAAACAGAACAGGGTCTCAAATTTAGAAAACCAACTTATGCTTGCTTAAGGGGAAAGGTGAGTTGGGGTGCTGCATAAAACCAGGATTGAAATGAGCACAGATAAAGTTCCTTAAGCCAAATATGGAATAGACAAGAGCTACTCCTTGCTCAACGAAATGGACTCAACACCCCATATTAAACGCCTAAGAATGTACCTGACTAGTAAGTATCTTAAAACCTATGGATTGCTATGTCTCCAAAAGAGAATCAAGCATGTGTACAGGGGCATAAACGCAGCAGTGATATGATTGGAGAGGTTTGGTGAGCAAATGAAGACCCTTTGAAGTCATATTGCATGGTACCCATTCCACGGGTCTCAACTCTCCAGGTTTAAGGTATTCTTCCTTCAGCTAAAACATGCATGTGGAACCCAGAGTATGATCAACCATGTGAACGGGAGACGTGTTCAAATATGTCTCAGTTTTCCTCCCCTGGTACTCGGGTGCAACATTCCAGACGCTTTACTAACACTCTCCCCACTTGGAGAGTCAGCGCCTTTAACCTCCTGTTTGGCCCAGTTTGCAATTTCTGCGGAAGATGAACAGGAATAGCGAGAACCAATGAGAGGCTAGCTGGAGGTGTCTGGACGGGCAAATTTAACTCTCATTTCCCAACAGGAAGAGGAAATAACCAAAGGCTCAGCGTGCCGTACCGGAACCAGATTAGGGCCTGAAGCCATCCTGCGGTGTTGCGGCCAGGTCACAAGAAAGCGAGTTGAAGAAAGGAGCTCAGGGGCACTGTAATTCACAAACCTGCAGAGTTATAAATGACAGCTATCGTCCAAAAATAGACTGAAATAAGGCTGCCAAGAGGACTTGAAAGCGGGGCAGAATTGCAGGAAACCGATTTCAGGAGGTAGACTGGAATTGCATTGAAAGCATAGGAAAAGAGGCAGAACGTCCACAATGATGCACTTGGCCAAAAAGGGCGTATGCGTTTTTTCCTGAATATATTCAGGAAAAAACGCATACGCCCTTTTTGGCCAACCAAGCAAGCTTGCAAAGGAAATCTGCACTACAATGAAGTCTTACTTCCCCCCGGTCAAAAGGGCCATCTGAAAAAAGTGTAAAATCCAGAAAGGCAGGACAGGCCATGGAGAACTGGGAGCCTTGTTATGCTGATGGGCGGGATGTAAATTGCCAACAACCACTCGGGAGAAGTGTATGGTGTTTCCTGAAACATCTAAAAAACAAAGCAACAGAATCTAGGGCACTTCCACTTATGGTCCTATAGCTTAGGGAAATTAAAATCAAAAAGACACAGCCACCCCAAAGTTTGGAACGGCTCTGTTTACAAGAACCTCATTTACAGTACAAGTTCAACATCGCAGAAAGTGAAAAATGGATAAAGAAGTTGTGGTATTTACTTACAAAGCAATATCACTCAGCAATGAAATCTGTGTCATCAGGCCCTTAGCAGCACAATGAGTGGATTCAGGTATGATGATTCTAACTGAAATAAGTCACACAGAAAAAGAAACATCATAAGATATCAGTAATACACGGAATGTAAACTTGGCTACACAGGAACTGAATTACAGAACAGAACAGGGACTCAAATTTAGAAAACCAACTTATGCTTGCTTAAGGGTAAAGGTGAGTTGTGGTGCTGCATAAAACCAGAGATTGAAATGAGCACAGATAAAGTTCCTTAAGTCAAATATGGAATAGACAAGAGCTACTCCTTGCTCAACGAAATGGACTCAACACCGCATATTAAACGCCTAAGAATGTACCTGACTAGTAAGTATCTTAAAACCTATGGATTGCTATGTCTCCGAAAGAGAATCAAGCATGTGTACAGGGGCATAAACGCAGCAGTGATAGGATTGGAGAGGTTCGGTGAGCAAATGAAGACCCTTTGAAGTCATATTGCATGGTACCCATTCCACGGGTTTCAACTACCCAGGTTTAAGGTATTCTTCCTTCAGCTAAAACATGCATGTGGAACCTAGAGTATGATCAACCATGTGATCGGGAGACGTGTTCAAATATGTCTCAGTTTTCCTCCCCTGGTACTCGGGTGCAACATTCCAGACGCTTTACTAACACTCTCCCGACTTGGAGAGTCAGTCCCTTTAACCTCCTGTTTGGCCCAGTTTGCAATTTCTGCGGAAGATGAACAGGAATAGCGAGAACCAATGAGAGGCTAGCTGGAGGTGTCTGGACGGGCAAATTTAACTCTCATTTCCCACCAGGAAGAGGAATTAACCAAAGGCTCAGCATGCCGGGTCGGAACCAGATTAGGGCCTGAAGCCATCCTGCGGTGTTGCGGCCAGGTCACAAGAAAGCGAGTTGAAGAAAGGAGCTCAGGGGCACTGTAATTCACAAACCTGCAGAGTTATAAATGACAGCTATCGTCCAAAAATAGACTGAAGTAAGGCTGCCAAGAGGACTTGAAAGCGGGACAGAATTGCAGGAAACCGATTTCAGGAGGTAGACTGGAATTGCATTGAAAGCATAGGAAAAGAGGCAGAACGTCCACAATGATGCACTTGGCCAAAAAGGGTGTATGCATTTTTTCCTGAATATATTCAGGAAAAAACGCATACGCCCTTTTTGGCCAACCAAGCAAGCTTGCAAAGGAAATCTGCACTACAATGAAGTCTCACTTCCCCCCGGTCAAAAGGGCCATCTGAAAAAAGTGTAAAATCCAGAAAGGCAGGACAGGCCATGGAGAACTGGGAGCCTTGTTATGCTGATGGGCGGGATGTAAATTGCCAACAACCACTCGGGAGAAGTGTATGGTGTTTCCTGAAACATCTAAAAAACAAAGCAACAGAGCCTAGGGCACTGCCACTTATGGTCCTATAGCTTAGGGAAATTAAAATCAAAAAGACACAGCCACCCCAAAGTTTGGGACGCCTCTGTTTACAAGAACCTCGTTTACAGTACAAGTTCAACATCGCAGAAAGTGAAAAATGGATAAAGAACTTGTGGTACTTACGTACAATGCAGTATCACTCAGCAATGAAATCTATGTCATCAGGCCCGTAGCAGCATAATGAGTGGATTCAGGTACGATGATTCTAACTGAAATGAGTCACACAGAAAAAGAAACATCATAAGATATCAGTAATACACGGAATGTAAACTTGGCTACACAGGAACTGAATTACAGAACAGAACAGGGTCTCAAATTTAGAAAACCAACTTATGCTTGCTTAAGGGGAAAGGTGAGTTGGGGTGCTGCATAAAACCAGAGATTGAAATGAGCACAGATAAAGTTCCTTAAGTCAAATATGGAATAGACAAGAGCTACTCCTTGCTCAACGAAATGGACTCAACACCGCATATTAAACGCCTAAGAATGTACCTGACTAGTAAGTATCTTAAAACCTATGGATTGCTATGTCTCCGAAAGAGAATCAAGCGTGTGTACAGGGGCATAAACGCAGCAGTGATAGGATTGGAGAGGTTCGGTGAGCAAATGAAGACCCTTTGAAGTCATATTGCATGGTACCCATTACACGGGTCTTAACTCTCCAGGTTTAAGGTATTCTTCCTTCAGCTAAAACATGCATGTGGAACCCAAGTATGATCAACCATGTGAACGGGAGACGTGTTCAAATATGTCTCAGTTTTCCTCCCCTGGTACTCGGGTGCAACATTCCAGACGCTTTACTAACACTCTCCCCACTTGGAGAGTCAGCGCCTTTAACCTCCTGTTTGGCCCAGTTTGCAATTTCTGCGGAAGATGAACAGGAATAGCGAGAACCAATGAGAGGCTAGCTGGAGGTGTCTGGACGGGCAAATTTAACTCTCATTTCCCACCAGGAAGAGGAATTAACCAAAGGCTCAGCGTGCCATGCCGGAACCAGATTAGGGCCTGAAGCCATCCTGCGGTGTTGCGGCCAGGTCACAAGAAAGCGAGTTGAAGAAAGGAGCTCAGGGGCACTGTAATTCACAAACCTGCAGAGTTATAAATGACAGCTATCGTCCAAAAATAGACTGAAGTAAGGCTGCCAAGAGGACTTGAAAGCGGGGCAGAATTGCAGGAAACCGATTTCAGGAGGTAGACTGGAATTGCATTGAAAGCATAGGAAAAGAGGCAGAACGTCCACAATGATGCACTTGGCCAAAGAGGGCGTATGCGTTTTTTCCTGAATATATTCAGGAAAAAACGCATACGCCCTTTTTGGCCAACCAAGCAAGCTTGCAAAGGAAATCTGCACTACAATGAAGTCTCACTTCCCCCCGGTCAAAAGGGCCATCTGAAAAAAGTGTAAAATCCAGAAAGGCAGGACAGGCCATGGAGAACTGGGAACCTTGTTATGCTGATGGGCGGGATGTAAATTGCCAACAACCACTCGGGAGAAGTGTATGGTGTTTCCTGAAACATCTAAAAAACAAAGCAACAGAATCTAGGGCACTTCCACTTATGGTCCTATATCTTAGGGAAATTAAAATCAAAAAGACACAGCCACCCCAAAGTTTGGAACGGCTCTGTTTACAAGAACCTCATTTACAGTACAAGTTCAACATCGCAGAAAGTGAAAAATGGATAAAGAAGTTGTGGTATTTACTTACAAAGCAATATCACTCAGCAATGAAATCTGTGTCATCAGGCCCTTAGCAGCACAATGAGTGGATTCAGGTATGATGATTCTAACTGAAGTAAGTCACACAGAAAAAGAAACATCATAAGATATCAGTAATACACGGAATGTAAACTTGGCTACACAGGAACTGAATTACAGAACAGAACAGGGACTCAAATTTAGAAAACCAACTTATGCTTGCTTAAGGGTAAAGGTGAGTTGTGGTGCTGCATAAAACCAGAGATTGAAATGAGCACAGATAAAGTTCCTTAAGTCAAATATGGAATAGACAAGAGCTACTCCTTGCTCAACGAAATGGACTCAACACCGCATATTAAACGCCTAAGAATGTACCTGACTAGTAAGTATCTTAAAACCTATGGATTGCTATGTCTCCGAAAGAGAATCAAGCATGTGTACAGGGGCATAAACGCAGCAGTGATAGGATTGGAGAGGTTCGGTGAGCAAATGAAGACCCTTTGAAGTCATATTGCATGGTACCCATTACACGGGTCTTAACTCTCCAGGTTTAAGGTATTCTTCCTTCAGCTAAAACATGCATGTGGAACCCAAGTATGATCAACCATGTGAACGGGAGACGTGTTCAAATATGTCTCAGTTTTCCTCCCCTGGTACTCGGGTGCAACATTCCAGACGCTTTACTAACACTCTCCCCACTTGGAGAGTCAGCGCCTTTAACCTCCTGTTTGGCCCAGTTTGCAATTTCTGCGGAAGATGAACAGGAATAGCGAGAACCAATGAGAGGCTAGCTGGAGGTGTCTGGACGGGCAAATTTAACTCTCATTTCCCACCAGGAAGAGGAATTAACCAAAGGCTCAGCGTGCCATGCCGGAACCAGATTAGGGCCTGAAGCCATCCTGCGGTGTTGCGGCCAGGTCACAAGAAAGCCAGTTGAAGAAAGGAGCTCAGGGGCACTGTAATTCACAAACCTGCAGAGTTATAAATGACAGCTATCGTCCAAAAATAGACTGAAGTAAGGCTGCCAAGAGGACTTGAAAGCGGGGCAGAATTGCAGGAAACCGATTTCAGGAGGTAGACTGGAATTGCATTGAAAGCATAGGAAAAGAGGCAGAACGTCCACAATGATGCACTTGGCCAAAGAGGGCGTATGCGTTTTTTCCTGAATATATTCAGGAAAAAACGCATACGCCCTTTTTGGCCAACCAAGCAAGCTTGCAAAGGAAATCTGCACTACAATGAAGTCTCACTTCCCCCCGGTCAAAAGGGCCATCTGAAAAAAGTGTAAAATCCAGAAAGGCAGGACAGGCCATGGAGAACTGGGAGCCTTGTTATGCTGATGGGCGGGATGTAAATTGCCAACAGACACTCGGGAGAAGTGTATGGTGTTTCCTGAAACATCTAAAAAACAAAGCAACAGAGCCTAGGGCACTGCCACTTATGGTCCTATAGCTTAGGGAAATTAAAATCAAAAAGACACAGCCACCCCAAAGTTTGGGACGCCTCCATTTACAAGAACCTCGTTTACCGTACAAGTTCAATATCACAGAAAGTGAAAAATGGATAAAGAACTTGTGGTACTTACGTACAATGCAGTATCACTCAGCAATGAAATCTATGTCATCAGGCCCATAGCAGCATAATGAGTGGATTCAGGTATGATGATTCTAACTGAAATAAGTCACACAGAAAAAGAAACATCATAAGATATCACTAATACACGGAATGTAAACTTGGCTACACAGGAACTGCAGTCCAAAACAGAACAGGGTCTCAAATTAAAAAACCAACTTATGCTTGCTTAAGGGGAAAGGTGAGTTGGGGTGCTGCATAAAACCAGGATTGAAATTAGCACAGATAAAGTTCCTTAAGCCAAATATGGAATAGACAAGAGCTACTCATTGCTCAACGAAATGGACTCAACACCCCATATTAAACGCCTAAGAATGTACCTGACTAGTAAGTATCTTAAAACCTATGGATTGCTATGTCTCCAAAAGAGAATCAAGCATGTGTACAGGGGCATAAACGCAGCAGTGATAGGATTGGAGAGGTTTGGTGAGCAAATGAAGACCCTTTGAAGTCATATTGCATGGTACCCATTCCACGGGTCTCAACTCTCCAGGTTTAAGGTATTCTTCCTTCAGCTAAAACATGCATGTGGAACCCAGAGTATGATCAACCATGTGAACGGGAGACGTGTTCAAATATGTCTCAGTTTTCCTCCCCTGGTACTCGGGTGCAACATTCCAGACGCTTTACTAACACTCTCCCCACTTGGAGAGTCAGCGCCTTTAACCTCCTGTTTGGCACAGTTTGCAATTTCTGCGGAAGATGAACAGGAATAGCGAGAACCAATGAGAGGCTAGCTGGAGGTGTCTGGACGGGCAAATTTAACTCTCATTTCCCACCAGGAAGAGGAAATAACCAAAGGCTCAGCGTGCCGTACCGGAACCAGATTAGGGCCTGAAGCCATCCTGCGGTGTTGCGGCCAGGTCACAAGAAAGCGAGTTGAAGAAAGGAGCTCAGGGGCACTGTAATTCACAAACCTGCAGAGTTATAAATGACAGCTATCGTCCAAAAATAGACTGAAGTAAGGCTGCCAAGAGGACTTGAAAGCGGGGCAGAATTGCAGGAAACCGATTTCAGGAGGTAGACTGGAATTGCATTGCAAGCATAGGAAAAGAGGCAGAACGTCCACAATGATGCACTTGGCCAAAAAGGGCGTATGCGTTTTTTCCTGAATATATTCAGGAAAAAACGCATACGCCCTTTTTGGCCAACCAAGCAAGCTTGCAAAGGAAATCTGCACTACAATGAAGTCTCACTTCCCCCCGGTCAAAAGGGCCATCTGAGAAAAGTGTAAAATCCAGAAAGGCAGGACAGGCCATGGAGAACTGGGAGCCTTGTTATGCTGATGGGCGGGATGTAAATTGCCAACAACCACTCGGGAGAAGTGTATGGTGTTTCCTGAAACATCTAAAAAACAAAGCAACAGAATCTAGGGCACTTCCACTTATGGTCTTATAGCGTAGGGAAATTAAAATCAAAAAGACACAGCCACCCCAAAGTTTGGAACGGCTCTGTTTACAAGAACTTCGTTTACAGTACAAGTTCAACATCGCAGAAAGTGAAAAATGGATAAAGAAGTTGTGGTATTTACTTACAAAGCAATATCACTCAGCAATGAAATCTGTGTCATCAGGCCCTTAGCAGCACAATGAGTGGATTCAGGTATGATGATTCTAACTGAAGTAAGTCACACAGAAAAAGAAACATCATAAGATATCAGTAATACACGGAATGTAAACTTGGCTACACAGGAACTGAATTACAGAACAGAACAGGGACTCAAATTTAGAAAACCAACTTATGCTTGCTTAAGGGTAAAGGTGAGTTGTGGTGCTGCATAAAACCAGAGATTGAAATGAGCACAGATAAAGTTCCTTAAGTCAAATATGGAATAGACAAGAGCTACTCCTTGCTCAACGAAATGGACTCAACACCGCATATTAAACGCCTAAGAATGTACCTGACTAGTAAGTATCTCAAAACCTATGGATTGCTATGTCTCCGAAAGAGAATCAAGCATGTGTACAGGGGCATAAACGCAGCAGTGATAGGATTGGAGAGGTTCGGTGAGCAAATGAAGACCCTTTGAAGTCATATTGCATGGTACCCATTCCACGGGTTTCAACTACCCAGGTTTAAGGTATTCTTCCTTCAGCTAAAACATGCATGTGGAACCTAGAGTATGATCAACCATGTGATCGGGAGACGTGTTCAAATATGTCTCAGTTTTCCTCCCCTGGTACTCGGGTGCAACATTCCAGACGCTTTACTAACACTCTCCCCACTTGGAGAGTCAGTCCCTTTTACCTCCTGTTTGGCCCAGTTTGCAATTTCTGCGGAAGATGAACAGGAATAGCGAGAACCAATGAGAGGCTAGCTGGAGGTGTCTGGACGGGCAAATTTAACTCTCATTTCCCACCAGGAAGAGGAATTAACCAAAGGCTCAGCGTGCCGTACCGGAACCAGATTAGGGCCTGAAGCCATCCTGCGGTGTTGCAGCCAGCTCAAAAGAAAGCGAGTTGAAGAAAGGAGCTCAGGGGCACTGTAATTCACAAACCTGCAGAGTTATAAATGACAGCTATCGTCCAAAAATAGACTGAAGTAAGGCTGCCAAGAGGACTTGAAAGCGGGGCAGAATTGCAGGAAACCGATTTCAGGAGGTAGACTGGAATTGCATTGCAAGCATAGGAAAAGAGGCAGAACGTCCACAATGATGCACTTGGCCAAAAAGGGCGTATGCGTTTTTTCCTGAATATATTCAGGAAAAAACGCATACGCCCTTTTTGGCCAACCAAGCAAGCTTGCAAAGGAAATCTGCACTACAATGAAGTCTCACTTCCCCCCGGTCAAAAGGGCCATCTGAAAAAAGTGTTAAATCCAGAAAGGCAGGACAGGCCATGGAGAACTGGGAGCCTTGTTATGCTGATGGGCGGGATGTAAATTGCCAACAACCACTCGGGAGAAGTGTATGGTGTTTCCTGAAACATCTAAAAAACAAAGCAACAGAACCTAGGGCACTTCCACTTATGGTCCTATAGCTTAGGGAAATTAAAATCAAAAAGACACAGCCACCCCAAAGTCTGGAACGGCTCTGTTTACAAGAACCTCGTTTACAGTACAAGTTCAACATCGCAGAAAGTGAAAAATGGATAAAGAACTTGTGGTATTTACTTACAAAGCAATATCACTCAGCAATGAAATCTGTGTCATCAGGCCCTTAGCAGCACAATGAGTGGATTCAGGTATGATGATTCTAACTGAAATAAGTCACACAGAAAAAGAAACATCATAAGATATCAGTAATACACGGAATGGAAACTTGGCTACACAGGAACTGAATTACAGAACAGAACAGGGTCTCAAATTTAGAAAACCAACTTATTCTTGCTTAAGGGTAAAGGTGAGTTGGGGTGCTGCATAAAACCAGAGATTGAAATGAGCACAGATAAAGTTCCTTAAGCCAAATATGGAATAGACAAGAGCTACTCCTTGCTCAACGAAATGGACTCAACACCCCATATTAAACGCCTAAGAATGTACCTGACTAGTAAGTATCTTAAAACCTATGGATTGCTATATCTCCGGAAGAGAATCAAGCATGTGTACAGGGGCATAAACGCAGCAGTGATAGGATTGGAGAGGTTCGGTGAGCAAATGAAGACCCTTTGAAATCATATTGCATGGCACCCATTCCACGGGTTTCAACTACTCAGGTTTAAGGTATTCTTCCTTCAGCTAAAACATGCATGTGGAACCTAGAGTATGATCAACCATGTGATCGGGAGACGTGTTCAAATATGTCTCAGTTTTCCTCCCCTGGTACTCGGGTGCAACATTCCAGACGCTTTACTAACACTCTCCCCACTTGGAGAGTCAGTCCCTTTAACCTCCTGTTTGGCCCAGTTTGCAATTTCTGCGGAAGATGAACAGGAATAGCGAGAACCAATGAGAGACTAGCTGGAGGTGTCTGAACGGGCAAATTTAACTCTCATTTCCCACCAGGAAGAGGAATTAACCAAAGGCTCAGCATGCCGTGCCGGAACCAGATTAGGGCCTGAAGCCATCCTGCGGTGTTGCGGCCAGGTCACAAGAAAGCGAGTTGAAGAAAGGAGCTCAGGGGCACTGTAATTCACAAACCTGCAGAGTTATAAATGACAGCTATCGTCCAAAAATAGACTGAAGTAAGGCTGCCAAGAGGACTTGAAAGCGGGGCAGAATTGCAGGAAACCGATTTCAGGAGGTAGACTGGAATTGCATTGAAAGCATAGGAAAAGAGGCAGAACGTCCACAATGATGCACTTGGCCAAAAAGGGCGTATGCGTTTTTTCCTGAATATATTCAGGAAAAAACGCATACGCCCTTTTTGGCCAACCAAGCAAGCTTGCAAAGGAAATCTGCACTACAATGAAGTCTCACTTCCCCCCGGTCAAAAGGGCCATCTGAAAAAAGTGTAAAATCCAGAAAGGCAACAGGCCATTGAGAACTGGGAGCCTTGTTATGCTGATGGGCGGGATGTAAATTGCCAACAGACACTTGGGAGAAGTGTATGGTGTTTCCTGAAACATCTAAAAAACAAAGCAACAGAGCCTAGGGCACTTCCACTTATGGTCCTATGGCTTAGGGAAATTAAAATCAAAAAGACACAGCCACCCCAAAGTTTGGAATGGCTCTGTTTACAAGAACCTCGTTTACAGTACAAGTTCAACATCGCAGAAAGTGAAAAATGGATAAAGAAGTTGTGGTATTTACTTACAAAGCAATATCACTCAGCAATGAAATCTATGTCATCAGGCCCTTAGCAACACAATGAGTGGATTCAGGTATGATGATTCTAACTGAAATAAGTCACACAGAAAAAGAAACATCATAAGATATCAGTAATACACGGAATGGAAACTTGGCTACACAGGAACTGAATTACAGAACAGAACAGGGTCTCAAATTTAGAAAACCAACTTATGCTTGCTTAAGGGTAAAGGTGAGTTGGGGTGCTGCATAAAACCAGAGATTGAAATGAGCACAGATAAAGTTCCCTAAGCCAAATATGGAATAGACAAGAGCTACTCCTTGCTCAACAAAATGGACTCAACACCCCATATTAAACGCCTAAGAATGTACCTGACTAGTAAGTATCTTAAAATCTATGGATTGCTATGTCTCTGAAAGAGAATCAAGCATGTGTACAGGGGCATAAACGCAGCAGTGATAGGATTGGAGAGGTTCGGTGAGCAAATGAAGACCCTTTGAAATCATATTGCATGGCACCCATTCCACGGGTTTCAACTACACAGGTTTAAGGTATTCTTCCTTCAGCTAAAACATGCATGTGGAACCTAGAGTATGATCAACCATGTGATCGGGAGACGTGTTCAAATATGTCTCAGTTTTCCTCCCCTGGTACTCGGGTGCAACATTCCAGATGCTTTACTAACACTCTCCCCACTTGGAGAGTCAGTCCCTTTAACCTCCTGTTTGGCCCAGTTTGCAATTTCTGCGGAAGATGAACAGGAATAGCGAGAACCAATGAGAGACTAGCTGGAGGTGTCTGAACGGGCAAATTTAACTCTCATTTCCCACCAGGAAGAGGAATTAACCAAAGGCTCAGCATGCCGTGCCGGAACCAGATTAGGGCCTGAAGCCATCCTGCGGTGTTGCGGCCAGGTCACAAGAAAGCGAGTTGAAGAAAGGAGCTCAGGGGCACTGTAATTCACAAACCTGCAGAGTTATAAATGACAGCTATCGTCCAAAAATAGACTGAAGTAAGGCTGCCAAGAGGACTTGAAAGCGGGGCAGAATTGCAGGAAACCGATTTCAGGAGGTAGACTGGAATTGCATTGAAAGCATAGGAAAAGAGGCAGAACGTCCACAATGATGCACTTGGCCAAAAAGGGCGTATGCGTTTTTTCCTGAATATATTCAGGAAAAAACGCATACGCCCTTTTTGGCCAACCAAGCAAGCTTGCAAAGGAAATCTGCACTACAATGAAGTCTCACTTCCCCCCGGTCAAAAGGGCCATCTGAAAAAAGTGTAAAATCCAGAAAGGCAGGACAGGCCATGGAGAACAGGGAGCCTTGTTATGCTCATGGGCGGGATGTAAATTGCCAACAGACACTCGGGAGAAGTGTATGGTGTTTCCTGAAACATCTAAAAAACAAAGCAACAGAGCCTAGGGCACTTCCACTTATGGTCCTATGGCTTAGGGAAATTAAAATCAAAAAGACACAGCCACCCCAAAGTTTGGAACGGCTCTGTTTACAAGAACCTCGTTTACAGTACAAGTTCAACATCGCAGAAAGTGAAAAATGGATAAAGAAGTTGTGGTATTCACTTACAAAGCAATATCACTCAGCAATGAAATCTATGTCATCAGGCCCTTAGCAGCACAATGAGTGGATTCAGGTATGATGATTCTAACTGAAATAAGTCACACAGAAAAAGAAACATCATAAGATATCAGTAATACACGGAATGGAAACTTGGCTACACAGGAACTGAATTACAGAACAGAACAGGGTCTCAAATTTAGAAAACCAACTTATGCTTGCTTAAGGGTAAAGGTGAGTTGGGGTGCTGCATAAAACCAGAGATTGAAATGAGCACAGATAAAGTTCCCTAAGCCAAATATGGAATAGACAAGAGCTACTCCTTGCTCAACAAAATGGACTCAACACCCCATATTAAACGCCTAAGAATGTACCTGACTAGTAAGTATCTTAAAATCTATGGATTGCTATGTCTCCGAAAGAGAATCAAGCATGTGTACAGGGGCATAAACGCAGCAGTGATAGGATTGGAGAGGTTCGGTGAGCAAATGAAGACCCTTTGAAGTCATATTGCATGGCACCCATTCCACGGGTCTTAACTCTCCAGGTTTAAGGTATTCTTCCTTCAGCTAAAACATGCATGTGGAACCCAAGTATGATCAACCATGTGAACGGGAGACGTGTTCAAATATGTCTCAGTTTTCCTCCCCTGGTACTCGGGTGCAACATTCCAGACGCTTTACTAACACTCTCCCCACTTGGAGAGTCAGCGCCTTTAACCTCCTGTTTGGCCCAGTTTGCAATTTCTGCGGAAGATGAACAGGAATAGCGAGAACCAATGAGAGGCTAGCTGGAGGTGTCTGGACGGGCAAATTTAACTCTCATTTCCCACCAGGAAGAGGAATTAACCAAAGGTTCAGCATGCCGGGCCGGAACCAGATTAGGGCCTGAAGCCATCCTGCGGTGTTGCGGCCAGGTCACAAGAAAGCGAGTTGAAGAAAGGAGCTCAGGGGCACTGTAATTCACAAACCTGCAGAGTTATAAATGACAGCTATCGTCCAAAAATAGACTGAAGTAAGGCTGCCAAGAGGACTTGAAAGCGGGGCAGAATTGCAGGAAACCGATTTCAGGAGGTAGACTGGAATTGCATTGAAAGCATAGGAAAAGAGGCAGAACGTCCACAATGATGCACTTGGCCAAAAAGGGCGTATGCGTTTTTTCCTGAATATATTCAGGAAAAAACGCATACGCCCTTTTTGGCCAACCAAGCAAGCTTGCAAAGGAAATCTGCACTACAATGAAGTCTCACTTCCCCCCGGTCAAAAGGGCCATCTGAAAAAAGTGTAAAATCCAGAAAGGCAACAGGCCATTGAGAACTGGGAGCCTTGTTATGCTGATGGGCGGGATGTAAATTGCCAACAGACACTTGGGAGAAGTGTATGGTGTTTCCTGAAACATCTAAAAAACAAAGCAACAGAGCCTAGGGCACTTCCACTTATGGTCCTATAGCTTAGGGAATTTAAAATCAAAAAGACACAGCCACCCCAAAGTTTGGAACGGCTCTGTTTACAAGAACCTCGTTTACAGTACAAGTTCAACATCGCAGAAAGTGAAAAATGGATAAAGAAGTTGTGGTATTTACTTACAAAGCAATATCACTCAGCAATGAAATCTGTGTCATCAGGCCCTTAGCAGCACAATGAGTGGATTCAGGTATGATGATTCTAACTGAAATAAGTCACACAGAAAAAGAAACATCATAAGATATCAGTAATACACGGAATGGAAACTTGGCTACACAGGAACTGAATTACAGAACAGAACAGGGTCTCAAATTTAGAAAACCAACTTATGCTTGCTTAAGGGTAAAGGTGAGTTGGGGTGCTGCATAAAACCAGAGATTGAAATGAGCACAGATAAAGTTCCTTAAGCCAAATATGGAATAGACAAGAGCTACTCCTTGCTCAACGAAATGGACTCAACACCGCATATTAAACGCCTAAGAATGTACCTGACTTGTAAGTATCTTAAAACCTATGGATTGCTATGTCTCCAAAAGAGAATCAAGCATGTGTACAGGGGCATAAACGCAGCAGTGATAGGATTGGAGAGGTTCGGTGAGCAAATGAAGACCCTTTGAAGTCATATTGCATGGTACCCATTCCACGGGTTTCAACTACCCAGGTTTAAGGTATTCTTCCTTCAGCTAAAACATGCATGTGGAACCTAGAGTATGATCAACCATGTGATCGGGAGACGTGTTCAAATATGTCTCAGTTTTCGTACCCTGGTACTCGGGTGCAACATTCCAGACGCTTTACTAACACTCTCCCGACTTGGAGAGTCAGTCCCTTTAACCTCCTGTTTGGCCCAGTTTGCAATTTCTGCGGAAGATGAACAGGAATAGCGAGAACCAATGGAGACTAGCTGGAGGTGTCTGGACGGGCAAATTTAACTCTCATTTCCTACCAGGAAGAGGAATTAACCAAAGGCTCAGCGTGCCATGCCGGAACCAGATTAGAGCCTGAAGCCATCCTGCGGTGTTGCGGCCAGGTCACAAGAAAGCGAGTTGAAGAAAGGAGCTCAGGGGCACTGTAATTCACAAACCTGCAGAGTTATAAATGACAGCTATCGTCCAAAAATAGACTGAAGTAAGGCTGCCAAGAGGACTTGAAAGCGGGGCAGAATTGCAGGAAACCGATTTCAGGAGGTAGACTGGAATTGCATTGAAAGCATAGGAAAAGAGGCAGAACGTCCAAAATGATGCACTTGGCAAAAAAGGGCGTATGCGTTTTTTCCTGAATATATTCAGGAAAAAACGCATACGCCCTTTTTGGCCAACCAAGCAAGCTTGCAAAGGAAATCTGCACTACAATGAAGTCTCACTTCCCCCCGGTCAAAAGGGCCATCTGAAAAAAGTGTAAAATCCAGAAAGGCAGGACAGGCCATGGAGAACTGGGAGCCTTGTTATGCTGATGGGCGGGATGTAAATTGCCAACAGACACTCGGGAGAAGTGTATGGTGTTTCCTGAAACATCTAAAACACAAAGCAACAGAGCCTAGGGCACTGCCACTTATGGTCCTATAGCTTAGGGAAATTAAAATCAAAAAGACACAGCCACCCCAAAGTTTGGGACGCCTCCGTTTACAAGAACCTCGTTTACCGTACAAGTTCAATATCACAGAAAGTGAAAAATGGATAAAGAACTTGTGGTACTTACGTACAATGCAGTATCACTCAGCAATGAAATCTATGTCATCAGGCCCATAGCAGCATAATGAGTGGATTCAGGTACGATGATTCTAACTGAAATAAGTCACACAGAAAAAGAAACATCATAAGATATCAGTAATACACGGAATGTAAACTTGGCTACACAGGAACTGCATTCCAAAACAGAACAGGGTCTCAATTTAGAAAAGCAACTTATGCTTGCTTAAGGGGAAAGGTGAGTTGGGGTGCTGCATAAAACCAGGATTGAAATGAGCACAGATAAAGTTCCTTAAGCCAAATATGGAATAGACAAGAGCTACTCCTTGCTCAACGAAATGGACTCAACACCCCATATTAAACGCCTAAGAATGTACCTGACTAGTAAGTATCTTAAAACCTATGGATTGCTATGTCTCCAAAAGAGAATCAAGCGTGTGTACAGGGGCATAAACGCAGCAGTGATAGGATTGGAGAGGTTTGGTGAGCAAATGAAGACCCTTTGAAGTCATATTGCATGGTAACCATTCCACGGGTCTCAACTCTCCAGGATTAAGGTATTCTTCCTTCAGCTAAAACATGCATGTGGAACCCAGAGTATGATCAACCATGTGAACGGGAGACGTGTTCAAATGTGTCTCAGTTTTCCTCCCCTGGTACTCGGGTGCAACATTCCAGACGCTTTACTAACACTCTCCCGACTTGGAGAGTCAGTCCCTTTAACCTCCTGTTTGGCCCAGTTTGCAATTACTGCGAAAGATGAACAGGAATAGCGAGAACCAATGAGAGGCTAGCTGGAGGTGTCTGGACGGGCAAATTTAACTCTCATTTCCCACCAGGAAGAGGAATTAACCAAAGGCTCAGCGTGCCATGCCGGAACCAGATTAGGGCCTGAAGCCATCCTGCGGTGTTGCGGCCAGGTCACAAGAAAGCCAGTTGAAGAAAGGAGCTCAGGGGCACTGTAATTCACAAACCTGCAGAGTTATAAATGACAGCTATCGTCCAAAAATAGACTGAAGTAAGGCTGCCAAGAGGACTTGAAAGCGGGGCAGAATTGCAGGAAACCGATTTCAGGAGGTAGACTGGAATTGCATTGAAAGCATAGGAAAAGAGGCAGAACGTCCACAATGATGCACTTGGCCAAAGAGGGCGTATGCGTTTTTTCCTGAATATATTCAGGAAAAAACGCATACGCCCTTTTTGGCCAACCAAGCAAGCTTGCAAAGGAAATCTGCACTACAATGAAGTCTCACTTCCCCCCGGTCAAAAGGGCCATCTGAAAAAAGTGTAAAATCCAGAAAGGCAGGACAGGCCATGGAGAACTGGGAGCCTTGTTATGCTGATGGGCGGGATGTAAATTGCCAACAGACACTCGGGAGAAGTGTATGGTGTTTCCTGAAACATCTAAAAAACAAAGCAACAGAGCCTAGGGCACTGCCACTTATGGTCCTATAGCTTAGGGAAATTAAAATCAAAAAGACACAGCCACCCCAAAGTTTGGGACACCTCCGTTTACAAGAACCTCGTTTACCGTACAAGTTCAATATCACAGAAAGTGAAAAATGGATAAAGAACTTGTGGTACTTACGTACAATGCAGTATCACTCAGCAATGAAATCTATGTCATCAGGCCCATAGCAGCATAATGAGTGGATTCAGGTATGATGATTCTAACTGAAATAAGTCACACAGAAACAGAAACATCATAAGATATCACTAATACACGGAATGTAAACTTGGCTACACAGGAACTGCAGTCCAAAACAGAACAGGGTCTCAAATTAAAAAACCAACTTATGCTTGCTTAAGGGGAAAGGTGAGTTGGGGTGCTGCATAAAACCAGGATTGAAATGAGCACAGATAAAGTTCCTTAAGCCAAATATGGAATAGACAAGAGCTACTCCTTGCTCAACGAAATGGACTCAACACCCCATATTAAACGCCTAAGAATGTACCTGACTAGTAAGTATCTTAAAACCTATGGATTGCTATGTCTCCAAAAGAGAATCAAGCATGTGTACAGGGGCATAAACGCAGCAGTGATAGGATTGGAGAGGTTTGGTGAGCAAATGAAGACCCTTTGAAGTCATATTGCATGGTACCCATTCCACGGGTCTCAACTCTCCAGGTTTAAGGTATTCTTCCTTCAGCTAAAACATGCATGTGGAACCCAGAGTATGATCAACCATGTGAACGGGAGACGTGTTCAAATATGTCTCAGTTTTCCTCCCCTGGTACTCGGGTGCAACATTCCAGACGCTTTACTAACACTCTCCCCACTTGGAGAGTCAGCGCCTTTAACCTCCTGTTTGGCACAGTTTGCAATTTCTGCGGAAGATGAACAGGAATAGCGAGAACCAATGAGAGGCTAGCTGGAGGTGTCTGGACGGGCAAATTTAACTCTCATTTCCCACCAGGAAGAGGAAATAACCAAAGGCTCAGCGTGCCGTACCGGAACCAGATTAGGGCCTGAAGCCATCCTGCGGTGTTGCGGCCAGGTCACAAGAAAGCGAGTTGAAGAAAGGAGCTCAGGGGCACTGTAATTCACAAACCTGCAGAGTTATAAATGACAGCTATCGTCCAAAAATAGACTGAAGTAAGGCTGCCAAGAGGACTTGAAAGCGGGGCAGAATTGCAGGAAACCGATTTCAGGAGGTAGACTGGAATTGCATTGCAAGCATAGGAAAAGAGGCAGAACGTCCACAATGATGCACTTGGCCAAAAAGGGCATATGCGTTTTTTCCTGAATATATTCAGGAAAAAACGCATACGCCCTTTTTGGCCAACCAAGCAAGCTTGCAAAGGAAATCTGCACTACAATGAAGTCTCACTTCCCCCCGGTCAAAAGGGCCATCTGAAAAAAGTGTTAAATCCAGAAAGGCAGGACAGGCCATGGAGAACTGGGAGCCTTGTTATGCTGATGGGCGGGATGTAAATTGCCAACAACCACTCGGGAGAAGTGTATGGTGTTTCCTGAAACATCTAAAAAACAAAGCAACAGAACCTAGGGCACTTCCACTTATGGTCCTATAGCTTAGGGAAATTAAAATCAAAAAGACACAGCCACCCCAAAGTCTGGAACGGCTCTGTTTACAAGAACCTCGTTTACAGTACAAGTTCAACATCGCAGAAAGTGAAAAATGGATAAAGAACTTGTGGTATTTACTTACAAAGCAATATCACTCAGCAATGAAATCTGTGTCATCAGGCCCTTAGCAGCACAATGAGTGGATTCAGGTATGATGATTCTAACTGAAATAAGTCACACAGAAAAAGAAACATCATAAGATATCAGTAATACACGGAATGGAAACTTGGCTACACAGGAACTGAATTACAGAACAGAACAGGGTCTCAAATTTAGAAAACCAAGTTATTCTTGCTTAAGGGTAAAGGTGAGTTGGGGTGCTGCATAAAACCAGAGATTGAAATGAGCACAGATAAAGTTCCTTAAGCCAAATATGGAATAGACAAGAGCTAC
The DNA here is from genome assembly GCF_949987515.2 of Delphinus delphis. NCBI lineage: Eukaryota > Metazoa > Chordata > Mammalia > Artiodactyla > Delphinidae > Delphinus > Delphinus delphis. The sequence goes on along the minus strand of NW_027192875.1, from coordinate 45,185 downwards.
TCCTTGCTCAACGAAATGGACTCAACACCCCATATTAAACGCCTAAGAATGTACCTGACTAGTAAGTATCTTAAAACCTATGGATTGCTATATCTCCGAAAGAGAATCAAGCATGTGTACAGGGGCATAAACGCAGCAGTGATAGGATTGGAGAGGTTCGGTGAGCAAATGAAGACCCTTTGAAATCATATTGCATGGCACCCATTCCACGGGTTTCAACTACCCAGGTTTAAGGTATTCTTCCTTCAGCTAAAACATGCATGTGGAACCTAGAGTATGATCAACCATGTGATCGGGAGACGTGTTCAAATATGTCTCAGTTTTCCTCCCCTGGTACTCGGGTGCAACATTCCAGACGCTTTACTAACACTCTCCCCACTTGGAGAGTCAGTCCCTTTAACCTCCTGTTTGGCTCAGTTTGCAATTTCTGCGGAAGATGAACAGGAATAGCGAGAACCAATGAGAGACTAGCTGGAGGTGTCTGAACGGGCAAATTTAACTCTCATTTCCCACCAGGAAGAGGAATTAACCAAAGGCTCAGCATGCCGTGCCGGAACCAGATTAGGGCCTGAAGCCATCCTACGGTGTTGCGGCCAGGTCACAAGAAAGCGAGTTGAAGAAAGGAGCTCAGGGGCACTGTAATTCACAAACCTGCAGAGTTATAAATGACAGCTATCGTCCAAAAATAGACTGAAGTAAGGCTGCCAAGAGGACTTGAAAGCGGGGCAGAATTGCAGGAAACCGATTTCAGGAGGTAGACTGGAATTGCATTGAAAGCATAGGAAAAGAGGCAGAACGTCCACAGTGATGCACTTGGCCAAAAAGGGCGTATGCGTTTTTTCCTGAATATATTCAGGAAAAAACGCATACGCCCTTTTTGGCCAACCAAGCAAGCTTGCAAAGGAAATCTGCACTACAATGAAGTCTCACTTCCCCCCGGTCAAAAGGGCCATCTGAGAAAAGTGTAAAATCCAGAAAGGCAGGACAGGCCATGGAGAACTGGGAGCCTTGTTATGCTGATGGGCGGGATGTAAATTGCCAACAACCACTCGGGAGAAGTGTATGGTGTTTCCTGAAACATCTAAAAAACAAAGCAACAGAATCTAGGGCACTTCCACTTATGGTCCTATAGCGTAGGGAAATTAAAATCAAAAAGACACAGCCACCCCAAAGTTTGGAACGGCTCTGTTTACAAGAACCTCGTTTACAGTACAAGTTCAACATCGCAGAAAGTGAAAAATGGATAAAGAAGTTGTGGTATTTACTTACAAAGCAATATCACTCAGCAATGAAATCTGTGTCATCAGGCCCTTAGCAGCACAATGAGTGGATTCAGGTATGATGATTCTAACTGAAGTAAGTCACACAGAAAAAGAAACATCATAAGATATCAGTAATACACGGAATGTAAACTTGGCTACACAGGAACTGAATTACAGAACAGAACAGGGACTCAAATTTAGAAAACCAACTTATGCTTGCTTAAGGGTAAAGGTGAGTTGTGGTGCTGCATAAAACCAGAGATTGAAATGAGCACAGATAAAGTTCCTTAAGTCAAATATGGAATAGACAAGAGCTACTCCTTGCTCAACGAAATGGACTCAACACCGCATATTAAACGCCTAAGAATGTACCTGACTAGTAAGTATCTTAAAACCTATGGATTGCTATGTCTCCGAAAGAGAATCAAGCATGTGTACAGGGGCATAAACGCAGCAGTGATAGGATTGGAGAGGTTCGGTGAGCAAATGAAGACCCTTTGAAGTCATATTGCATGGTACCCATTCCACGGGTTTCAACTACCCAGGTTTAAGGTATTCTTCCTTCAGCTAAAACATGCATGTGGAACCTAGAGTATGATCAACCATGTGATCGGGAGACGTGTTCAAATATGTCTCAGTTTTCCTCCCCTGGTACTCGGGTGCAACATTCCAGACGCTTTACTAACACTCTCCCCACTTGGAGAGTCAGTCCCTTTTACCTCCTGTTTGGCCCAGTTTGCAATTTCTGCGGAAGATGAACAGGAATAGCGAGAACCAATGAGAGGCTAGCTGGAGGTGTCTGGACGGGCAAATTTAACTCTCATTTCCCACCAGGAAGAGGAATTAACCAAAGGCTCAGCGTGCCGTACCGGAACCAGATTAGGGCCTGAAGCCATCCTGCGGTGTTGCAGCCAGCTCAAAAGAAAGCGAGTTGAAGAAAGGAGCTCAGGGGCACTGTAATTCACAAACCTGCAGAGTTATAAATGACAGCTATCGTCCAAAAATAGACTGAAGTAAGGCTGCCAAGAGGACTTGAAAGCGGGGCAGAATTGCAGGAAACCGATTTCAGGAGGTAGACTGGAATTGCATTGCAAGCATAGGAAAAGAGGCAGAACGTCCACAATGATGCACTTGGCCAAAAAGGGCGTATGCGTTTTTTCCTGAATATATTCAGGAAAAAACGCATACGCCCTTTTTGGCCAACCAAGCAAGCTTGCAAAGGAAATCTGCACTACAATGAAGTCTCACTTCCCCCCGGTCAAAAGGGCCATCTGAAAAAAGTGTTAAATCCAGAAAGGCAGGACAGGCCATGGAGAACTGGGAGCCTTGTTATGCTGATGGGCGGGATGTAAATTGCCAACAACCACTCGGGAGAAGTGTATGGTGTTTCCTGAAACATCTAAAAAACAAAGCAACAGAACCTAGGGCACTTCCACTTATGGTCCTATAGCTTAGGGAAATTAAAATCAAAAAGACACAGCCACCCCAAAGTCTGGAACGGCTCTGTTTACAAGAACCTCGTTTACAGTACAAGTACAACATCGCAGAAAGTGAAAAATGGATAAAGAACTTGTGGTATTTACTTACAAAGCAATATCACTCAGCAATGAAATCTGTGTCATCAGGCCCTTAGCAGCACAATGAGTGGATTCAGGTATGATGATTCTAACTGAAATAAGTCACACAGAAAAAGAAACATCATAAGATATCAGTAATACACGGAATGGAAACTTGGCTACACAGGAACTGAATTACAGAACAGAACAGGGTCTCAAATTTAGAAAACCAAGTTATTCTTGCTTAAGGGTAAAGGTGAGTTGGGGTGCTGCATAAAACCAGAGATTGAAATGAGCACAGATAAAGTTCCTTAAGCCAAATATGGAATAGACAAGAGCTACTCCTTGCTCAACGAAATGGACTCAACACCCCATATCAAACGCCTAAGAATGTACCTGACTAGTAAGTATCTTAAAACCTATGGATTGCTATATCTCCGAAAGAGAATCAAGCATGTGTACAGGGGCATAAACGCAGCAGTGATAGGATTGGAGAGGTTCGGTGAGCAAATGAAGACCCTTTGAAATCATATTGCATGGCACCCATTCCACGGGTTTCAACTACCCAGGTTTAAGGTATTCTTCCTTCATCTAAAACATGCATGTGGAACCTAGAGTATGATCAACCATGTGATCGGGAGACGTGTTCAAATATGTCTCAGTTTTCCTCCCCTGGTACTCGGGTGCAACATTCCAGACGCTTTACTAACACTCTCCCCACTTGGAGAGTCAGTCCCTTTAACCTCCTGTTTGGCCCAGTTTGCAATTTCTGCGGAAGATGAACAGGAATAGCGAGAACCAATGAGAGACTAGCTGGAGGTGTCTGAACGGGCAAATTTAACTCTCATTTCCCACCAGGAAGAGGAATTAACCAAAGGCTCAGCATGCCGTGCCGGAACCAGATTAGGGCCTGAAGCCATCCTGTGGTGTTGCGGCCAGGTCACAAGAAAGCGAGTTGAAGAAAGGAGTTCAGGGGCACTGTAATTCACAAACCTGCAGAGTTATAAATGACAGCTATCGTCCAAAAATAGACTGAAGTAAGGCTGCCAAGAGGACTTGAAAGCGGGGCAGAATTGCAGGAAACCGATTTCAGGAGGTAGACTGTAATTGCATTGAAAGCATAGGAAAAGAGGCAGAACGTCCACAATGATGCACTTGGCCAAAAAGGGCGTATGCGTTTTTTCCTGAATATATTCAGGAAAAAACGCATACGCCCTTTTTGGCCAACCAAGCAAGCTTGCAAAGGAAATCTGCACTACAATGAAGTCTCACTTCCCCCCGGTCAAAAGGGCCATCTGAAAAAAGTGTAAAATCCAGAAAGGCAACAGGCCATTGAGAACTGGGAGCCTTGTTATGCTGATGGGCGGGATGTAAATTGCCAACAGACACTTGGGAGAAGTGTATGGTGTTTCCTGAAACATCTAAAAAACAAAGCAACAGAGCCTAGGGCACTTCCACTTATGGTCCTATGGCTTAGGGAAATTAAAATCAAAAAGACACAGCCACCCCAAAGTTTGGAATGGCTCTGTTTACAAGAACCTCGTTTACAGTACAAGTTCAACATCGCAGAAAGTGAAAAATGGATAAAGAAGTTGTGGTATTTACTTACAAAGCAATATCACTCAGCAATGAAATCTATGTCATCAGGCCCTTAGCAACACAATGAGTGGATTCAGGTATGATGATTCTAACTGAAATAAGTCACACAGAAAAAGAAACATCATAAGATATCAGTAATACACGGAATGGAAACTTGGCTACACAGGAACTGAATTACAGAACAGAACAGGGTCTCAAATTTAGAAAACCAACTTATGCTTGCTTAAGGGTAAAGGTGAGTTGGGGTGCTGCATAAAACCAGAGATTGAAATGAGCACAGATAAAGTTCCCTAAGCCATATATGGAATAGACAAGAGCTACTCCTTGCTCAACAAAATGGACTCAACACCCCATATTAAACGCCTAAGAATGTACCTGACTAGTAAGTATCTTAAAATCTATGGATTGCTATCTCTCTGAAAGAGAATCAAGCATGTGTACAGGGGCATAAACGCAGCAGTGATAGGATTGGAGAGGTTCGGTGAGCAAATGAAGACCCTTTGAAATCATATTGCATGGCACCCATTCCACGGGTTTCAACTACACAGGTTTAAGGTATTCTTCCTTCAGCTAAAACATGCATGTGGAACCTAGAGTATGATCAACCATGTGATCGGGAGACGTGTTCAAATATGTCTCAGTTTTCCTCCCCTGGTACTCGGGTGCAACATTCCAGATGCTTTACTAACACTCTCCCCACTTGGAGAGTCAGTCCCTTTAACCTCCTGTTTGGCCCAGTTTGCAATTTCTGCGGAAGATGAACAGGAATAGCGAGAACCAATGAGAGACTAGCTGGAGGTGTCTGAACGGGCAAATTTAACTCTCATTTGCCACCAGGAAGAGGAATTAACCAAAGGCTCAGCATGCCGTGCCGGAACCAGATTAGGGCCTGAAGCCATTCTGCGGTGTTGCGGCCAGGTCACAAGAAAGCGAGTTGAAGAAAGGAGCTCAGGGGCACTGTAATTCACAAACCTGCAGAGTTATAAATGACAGCTATCGTCCAAAAATAGACTGAAGTAAGGCTGCCAAGAGGACTTGAAAGCGGGGCAGAATTGCAGGAAACCGATTTCAGGAGGTAGACTGGAATTGCATTGAAAGCATAGGAAAAGAGGCAGAACGTCCACAATGATGCACTTAGCCAAAAAGGGCGTATGCGTTTTTTCCTGAATATATTCAGGAAAAAACGCATACGCCCTTTTTGGCCAACCAAGCAAGCTTGCAAAGGAAATCTGCACTACAATGAAGTCTCACTTCCCCCCGGTCAAAAGGGCCATCTTAAAAAAGTGTAAAATCCAGAAAGGCAGGACAGGCCATTGAGAACAGGGAGCCTTGTTATGCTGATGTGCGGGATGTAAATTGCCAACAGACACTCGGGAGAAGTGTATGGTGTTTCCTGAAACATCTAAAAAACAAAGCAACAGAGCCTAGGGCACTTCCACTTATGGTCCTATGGCTTAGGGAAATTAAAATCAAAAAGACACAGCCACCCCAAAGTTTGGAACGGCTCTGTTTACAAGAACCTCGTTTACAGTACAAGTTCAACATCGCAGAAAGTGAAAAATGGATAAAGAAGTTGTGGTATTCACTTACAAAACAATATCACTCAGCAATGAAATCTATGTCATCAGGCCCTTAGCAGCACAATGAGTGGATTCAGGTATGATGATTCTAACTGAAATAAGTCACACAGAAAAAGAAACATCATAAGATATCAGTAATACACGGAATGGAAACTTGGCTACACAGGAACTGAATTACAGAACAGAACAGGGTCTCAAATTTAGAAAACCAACTTATGCTTGCTTAAGGGTAAAGGTGAGTTGGGGTGCTGCATAAAACCAGAGATTGAAATGAGCACAGATAAAGTTCCCTAAGCCAAATATGGAATAGACAAGAGCTACTCCTTGCTCAACAAAATGGACTCAACACCCCATATTAAACGCCTAAGAATGTACCTGACTAGTAAGTATCTTAAAATCTATGGATTGCTATGTCTCCGAAAGAGAATCAAGCATGTGTACAGGGGCATAAACGCAGCAGTGATAGGATTGGAGAGGTTCGGTGAGCAAATGAAGACCCTTTGAAGTCATATTGCATGGCACCCATTCCACGGGTCTTAACTCTCCAGGTTTAAGGTATTCTTCCTTCAGCTAAAACATGCATGTGGAACCCAAGTATGATCAACCATGTGAACGGGAGACGTGTTCAAATATGTCTCAGTTTTCCTCCCCTGGTACTCGGGTGCAACATTCCAGACGCTTTACTAACACTCTCCCCACTTGGAGAGTCAGCGCCTTTAACCTCCTGTTTGGCCCAGTTTGCAATTTCTGCGGAAGATGAACAGGAATAGCGAGAACCAATGAGAGGCTAGCTGGAGGTGTCTGGACGGGCAAATTTAACTCTCATTTCCCACCAGGAAGAGGAATTAACCAAAGGTTCAGCATGCCGGGCCGGAACCAGATTAGGGCCTGAAGCCATCCTGCGGTGTTGCGGCCAGGTCACAAGAAAGCGAGTTGAAGAAAGGAGCTCAGGGGCACTGTAATTCACAAACCTGCAGAGTTATAAATGACAGCTATCGTCCAAAAATAGACTGAAGTAAGGCTGCCAAGAGGACTTGAAAGCGGGGCAGAATTGCAGGAAACCGATTTCAGGAGGTAGACTGGAATTGCATTGAAAGCATAGGAAAAGAGGCAGAACGTCCACAATGATGCACTTGGCCAAAAAGGGCGTATGCGTTTTTTCCTGAATATATTCAGGAAAAAACGCATACGCCCTTTTTGGCCAACCAAGCAAGCTTGCAAAGGAAATCTGCACTACAATGAAGTCTCACTTCCCCCCGGTCAAAAGGGCCATCTGAAAAAAGTGTAAAATCCAGAAAGGCAACAGGCCATTGAGAACTGGGAGCCTTGTTATGCTGATGGGCGGGATGTAAATTGCCAACAGACACTTGGGAGAAGTGTATGGTGTTTCCTGAAACATCTAAAAAACAAAGCAAGAGAGCCTAGGGCACTTCCACTTATGGTCCTATAGCTTAGGGAATTTAAAATCAAAAAGACACAGCCACCCCAAAGTTTGGAACGGCTCTGTTTACAAGAACCTCGTTTACAGTACAAGTTCAACATCGCAGAAAGTGAAAAATGGATAAAGAAGTTGTGGTATTTACTTACAAAGCAATATCACTCAGCAATGAAATCTGTGTCATCAGGCCCTTAGCAGCACAATGAGTGGATTCAGGTATGATGATTCTAACTGAAATAAGTCACACAGAAAAAGAAACATCATAAGATATCAGTAATACACGGAATGTAAACTTGGCTACACAGGAACTGCATTCCAAAACAGAACAGTGTCTCAATTTAGAAAAGCAACTTATGCTTGCTTAAGGGGAAAGGTGAGTTGGGGTGCTGCATAAAACCAGGATTGAAATGAGCACAGATAAAGTTCCTTAAGCCAAATATGGAATAGACAAGAGCTACTCCTTGCTCAACGAAATGGACTCAACACCCCATATTAAACGCCTAAGAATGTACCTGACTAGTAAGTATCTTAAAACCTATGGATTGCTATGTCTCCAAAAGAGAATCAAGCGTGTGTACAGGGGCATAAACGCAGCAGTGATAGGATTGGAGAGGTTTGGTGAGCAAATGAAGACCCTTTGAAGTCATATTGCATGGTAACCATTCCACGGGTCTCAACTCTCCAGGATTAAGGTATTCTTCCTTCAGCTAAAACATGCATGTGGAACCCAGAGTATGATCAACCATGTGAACGGGAGACGTGTTCAAATATGTCTCAGTTTTCCTCCCCTGGTACTCGGGTGCAACATTCCAGACGCTTTACTAACACTCTCCCGACTTGGAGAGTCAGTCCCTTTAACCTCCTGTTTGGCCCAGTTTGCAATTACTGCGAAAGATGAACAGGAATAGCGAGAACCAATGAGAGGCTAGCTGGAGGTGTCTGGACGGGCAAATTTAACTCTCATTTCCCAACAGGAAGAGGAAATAACCAAAGGCTCAGCGTGCCGTACCGGAACCAGATTAGGGCCTGAAGCCATCCTGCGGTGTTGCGGCCAGCTCAAAAGAAACCGAGTTGAAGAAAGGAGCTCAGGGGCACTGTAATTCACAAACCTGCAGAGTTATAAATGACAGCTATCGTCCAAAAATAGACTGAAGTAAGGCTGCCAAGAGGACTTGAAAGCGGGGCAGAATTGCAGGAAACCGATTTCAGGAGGTAGACTGGAATTGCATTGAAAGCATAGGAAAAGAGGCAGAACGTCCACAATGATGCACTTGGCCAAAAAGGGCGTATGCGTTTTTTCCTGAATATATTCAGGAAAAAACGCATACGCCCTTTTTGGCCAACCATGCAAGCTTGCAAAGGAAATCTGCACTACAATGAAGTCTCACTTCCCCCCGGTCAAAAGGGCCATCTGAAAAAAGTGTAAAATCCAGAAAGGCAGGACAGGCCATGGAGAACTGGGAGCCTTGTTATGCTGATGGGCGGGATGTAAATTGCCAACAACCACTCGGGAGAAGTGTATGGTGTTTCCTGAAACATCTAAAAAACAAAGCAACAGAACCTAGGGCACTTCCACTTATGGTCCTATAGCTTAGGGAAATTAAAATCAAAAAGACACAGCCACCCCAAAGTTTGGAACGGCTCTGTTTACAAGAACCTCGTTTACAGTACAAGTTCAACATCGCAGGAAGTGAAAAATGGATAAAGAACTTGTGGTATTTACTTACAAAGCAATATCACTCAGCAATGAAATCTGTGTCATCAGGCCCTTAGCAGCACAATGAGTGGATTCAGGTATGATGATTCTAACTGAAATAAGTCACACAGAAAAAGAAACATCATAAGATATCAGTAATACACGGAATGTAAACTTGGCTACACAGGAACTGAATTACAGAACAGAACAGGGTCTCAAATTTAGAAAACCAACTTATTCTTGCTTAAGGGTAAAGGTGAGTTGGGGTGCTGCATAAAACCAGAGATTGAAATGAGCACAGATAAAGTTCCTTAAGCCAAATATGGAATAGACAAGAGCTACTCCTTGCTCAACGAAATGGACTCAACACCCCATATTAAACGCCTAAGAATGTACCTGACTAGTAAGTATCTTAAAACCTATGGATTGCTATGTCTCCGAAAGAGAATCAAGCATGTGTACAGGGGCATAAACGCAGCAGTGATAGGATTGGAGAGGTTCGGTGAGCAAATGAAGACCCTTTGAAGTCATATTGCATGGTACCCATTCCACGTGTTTCAACTACCCAGGTTTAAGGTATTCTTCCTTCAGCTAAAACATGCATGTGGAACCTAGAGTATGATCAACCATGTGAACGGGAGACGTGTTCAAATATGTCTCAGTTTTCCTCCCCTGGTACTCGGGTGCAACATTCCAGACGCTTTACTAACACTCTCCCCACTTGGAGAGTCAGCGCCTTTAACCTCCTGTTTGGCCCAGTTTGCAATTTCTGCGGAAGATGAACAGGAATAGCGAGAACCAATGAGAGGCTAGCTGGAGGTGTCTGGACGGGCAAATTTAACTCTCATTTCCCACCAGGAAGAGGAAATAACCAAAGGCTCAGTGTGCCGTGCCGGAACCAGATTAGGGCCTGAAGCCATCCTGCGGTGTTGCGGCCAGGTCACAAGAAAGCGAGTTGAAGAAAGGAGCTCAGGGGCACTGTAATTCACAAACCTGCAGAGTTATAAATGACAGCTATCGTCCAAAAATAGACTGAAGTAAGGCTGCCAAGAGGACTTGAAAGCGGGGCAGAATTGCAGGAAACCGATTTCAGGAGGTAGACTGGAATTGCATTGAAATCATAGGAAAAGAGGCAGAACGTCCACAATGATGCACTTGGCCAAAAAGGGCATATGCGTTTTTTCCTGAATATATTCAGGAAAAAACGCATACGCCCTTTTTGGCCAACCAAGCAAGCTTGCAAAGGAAATCTGCACTACAATGAAGTCTCACTTCCCCCCGGTCAAAAGGGCCATCTGAAAAAAGTGTAAAATCCAGAAAGGCAGGACAGGCCATGGAGAACTGGGAGCCTTGTTATGCTGATGGGCGGGATGTAAATTGCCAACAGACACTTCGGAGAGTGTATGGTGTTTCCTGAAACATCTAAAAAACAAAGCAACAGAGCCTAGGGCACTTCCACTTATGGTCCTATAGCTTAGGGAAATTAAAATCAAAAAGACACAGCCACCCCAAAGTTTGGAACGGCTCTGTTTACAAGAACCTCGTTTACAGTACAAGTTCAACATCGCAGAAGGTGAAAAATGGATAAAGAAGTTGTGGTATTTACTTACAAAGCAATATCACTCAGCAATGAAATCTGTGTCATCAGGCCCTTAGCAGCACAATGAGTGGATTCAGGTATGATGATTCTAACTGAAATAAGTCACACAGAAAAAGAAACATCATAAGATATCACTAATACACGGAATGTAAACTTGGCTACACAGGAACTGAATTACAGAACAGAACAGGGTCTCAAATTTAGAAAACCAACTTATTCTTGCTTAAGGGTAAAGGTGAGTTGGGGTGCTGCATAAAACCAGAGATTGAAATGAGCACAGATAAAGTTCCTTAAGCCAAATATGGAATAGACAAGAGCTACTCCTTGCTCAACGAAATGGACTCAACACCCCATATTAAACGCCTAAGAATGTACCTGACTAGTAAGTATCTTAAAACCTATGGATTGCTATGTCTCCGAAAGAGAATCAAGCATGTGTACAGGGGCATAAACGCAGCAGTGATAGGATTGGAGAGGTTCGGTGAGCAAATGAAGACCCTTTGAAGTCATATTGCATGGTACCCATTCCACGTGTTTCAACTACCCAGGTTTAAGGTATTCTTCCTTCAGCTAAAACATGCATGTGGAACCTAGAGTATGATCAACCATGTGAACGGGAGACGTGTTCAAATATGTCTCAGTTTTCCTCCCCTGGTACTCGGGTGCAACATTCCAGACGCTTTACTAACACTCTCCCCACTTGGAGAGTCAGCGCCTTTAACCTCCTGTTTGGCACACTTTGCAATTTCTGCGGAAGATGAACAGGAATAGCGAGAACCAATGAGAGGCTAGCTGGAGGTGTCTGGACGGGCAAATTTAACTCTCATTTCCCACCAGGAAGAGGAAATAACCAAAGGCTCAGCGTGCCGTGCCGGAACCAGATTAGGGCCTGAAGCCATCCTGCGGTGTTGCGGCCAGGTCACAAGAAAGCGAGTTGAAGAAAGGAGCTCAGGGGCACTGTAATTCACAAACCTGCAGAGTTATAAATGACAGCTATCGTCCAAAAATAGACTGAAGTAAGGCTGCCAAGAGGACTTGAAAGCGGGGCAGAATTGCAGGAAACCGATTTCAGGAGGTAGACTGGAATTGCATTGAAATCATAGGAAAAGAGGCAGAACGTCCACAATGATGCACTTGGCCAAAAAGGGCGTATGCGTTTTTTCCTGAATATATTCAGGAAAAAACGCATACGCCCTTTTTGGCCAACCAAGCAAGCTTGCAAAGGAAATCTGCACTACAATGAAGTCTCACTTCCCCCTGGTCAAAAGGGCCATATGAAAAAAGTGTAAAATCCAGAAAGGCAACAGGCCATTGAGAACTGGGAGCCTTGTTATGCTGATGGGCGGGATGTAAATTGCCAACAGACACTCGGGAGAAGTGTATGGTGTTTCCTGAAACATCTAAAAAACAAAGCAACAGAGCCTAGGGCACTTCCACTTATGGTCCTATAGCTTAGGGAAATTAAAATGAAAAAGACACAGCCACCCCAAAGTTTGGAACGGCTCTGTTTACAAGAACCTCGTTTACAGTACAAGTTCAACATCGCAGAAAGTGAAAAATGGATAAAGAACTTGTGGTACTTACGTACAATGCAGTATCACTCAGCAATGAAATCTATGTCATCAGGCCCGTAGCAGCATAATGAGTAGATTCAGGTACGATGATTCTAACTGAAATAAGTCACACAGAAAAAGAAACATCATAAGATATCACTAATACACGGAATATAAACTTGGCTACACAGGAACTGAATTCCAAAACAGAACAGGTTCTCAAATTTAGAAAACCAACTTATGCTTACTTAAGGGGAAAGGTGAGTTGGGTTGCTGCATAAAACCAGAGATTGAAATGAGCACAGATAAAGTTCCTTAAGCCAAATATGGAATAGACAAGAGCTACTCCTTGCTCAACGAAATGGACTCAACACCGCATATTAAACGCCTAAGAATGTACCTGACTAGTAAGTATCTTAAAACCTATGGATTGCTATGTCTCCGAAAGAGAATCAAGCATGTGTACAGGGGCATAAACGCAGCAGTGATAGGATTGGAGAGGTTCGGTGAGCAAATGAAGACCCTTTGAAGTCATATTGCATGGTACCCATTCGACGGGTTTCAACTACCCAGGATTTAGGTATTCTTCCTTCAGCTAAAACATGCATGTGGAACCCAGAGTATGATCAACCATGTGATCGGGAGACGTGTTCAAATATGTCTCAGTTTTCCTCCCCTGGTACTCGGGTGCAACATTCCAGACGCTTTACTAACACTCTCCCCACTTGGAGAGTCAGCGCCTTTAACCTCCTGTTTGGCACACTTTGCAATTTCTGCGGAAGATGAACAGGAATAGCGAGAACCAATGAGAGGCTAGCTGGAGGTGTCTGGACGGGCAAATTTAACTCTCATTTCCCACCAGGAAGAGGAAATAACCAAAGGCTCAGCGTGCCGTACCGGAACCAGATTAGGGCCTGAAGCCATCCTGCGGTGTTGCGGCCAGCTCACAAGAAAGCGAGTTGAAGAAAGGAGCTCAGGGGCACTGTAATTCACAAACCTGCAGAGTTATAAATGACAGCTATCGTCCAAAAATAGACTGAAGTAAGGCTGCCAAGAGGACTTGAAAGCGGGGCAGAATTGCAGGAAACCGATTTCAGGAGGTAGACTGGAATTGCATTGAAAGCATAGGAAAAGAGGCAGAACGTCCACAATGATGCACTTGGCCAAAGAGGGCGTATGCGTTTTTTCCTGAATATATTCAGGAAAAAACGCATACGCCCTTTTTGGCCAACCAAGCAAGCTTGCAAAGGAAATCTGCACTACAATGAAGTCTCACTTCCCCCCGGTCAAAAGGGCCATCTGAAAAAAGTGTAAAATCCAGAAAGGCAGGACAGGCCATGGAGAACTGGGAGCCTTGTTATGCTGATGGGCGGGATGTAAATTGCCAACAACCACTCGGGAGAAGTGTATGGTGTTTCCTGAAACATCTAAAAAACAAAGCAACAGAACCTAGGGCACTTCCACTTATGGTCCTATAGCTTAGGGAAATTAAAATCAAAAAGACACAGCCACCCCAAAGTTTGGAACGGCTCTGTTTACAAGAACCTCGTTTACAGTACAAGTTCAACATCGCAGAAGGTGAAAAATGGATAAAGAAGTTGTGGTATTTACTTACAAAGCAATATCACTCAGCAATGAAATCTGTGTCATCAGGCCCTTAGCAGCACAATGAGTGGATTCAGGTATGATGATTCTAACTGAAGTAAGTCACACAGAAAAAGAAACATCATAAGATATCAGTAATACACGGAATGTAAACTTGGCTACACAGGAACTGAATTACAGAACAGAACAGGGTCTCAAATTTAGAAAACCAACTTATTCTTGCTTAAGGGTAAAGGTGAGTTGGGGTGCTGCATTAAACCAGAGATTGAAATGAGCACAGATAAAGTTCCTTAAGCCAAATATGGAATAGACAAGAGCTACTCCTTGCTCAACGAAATGGACTCAACACCCCATATTAAACGCCTAAGAATGTACCTGACTAGTAAGTATCTTAAAACCTATGGATTGCTATGTCTCCGAAAGAGAATCAAGCATGTGTACAGGGGCATAAACGCAGCAGTGATAGGATTGGAGAGGTTCGGTGAGCAAATGAAGACCCTTTGAAGTCATATTGCATGGTACCCATTCCACGGGTTTCAACTACCCTGGTTTAAGGTATAATTCCTTCAGCTAAAACATGCATGTGGAACCTAGAGTATGATCAACCATGTGATCGGGAGACGTGTTCAAATATGTCTCAGTTTTCCTCCCCTGGTACTCGGGTGCAACATTCCAGACGCTTTACTAACACTCTCCCCACTTGGAGAGTCAGCGCCTTTAACCTCCTGTTTGGCCCAGTTTGCAATTTCTGCGGAAGATGAACAGGAATAGCGAGAACCAATGAGAGGCTAGCTGGAGGTGTCTGGACGGGCAAATTTAACTCTCATTTCCCACCAGGAAGAGGAATTAACCAAAGGTTTAGCATGCTGGGCCGGAACCAGATTAGGGCCGGAAGCCATCCTGCGGTGTTGCGGCCAGGTCACAAGAAAGCGAGTTGAAGAAAGTAGCTCAGGGGCACTGTAATTCACAAACCTGCAGAGTTATAAATGACAGCTATCGTCCAAAAATAGACTGAAGTAAGGCTGCCAAGAGGACTTGAAAGCGGGGCAGAATTGCAGGAAACCGATTTCAGGAGGTAGACTGGAATTGCATTGAAAGCATAGGAAAAGAGGCAGAACGTCCACAATGATGCACTTGGCCAAAAAGGGCGTATGCGTATTCTCCTGAATATATTCAGGAAAAAACGCATACGCCCTTTTTGGCCAACCAAGCAAGCTTGCAAAGGAAATCTGCACTACAATGAAGTCTCACTTCCCCCCGGTCAAAAGGGCCATCTGAAAAAAGTGTAAAATCCAGAAAGGCAACAGGCCATTGAGAACTGGGAGCCTTGTTATGCTGATGGGCGGGATGTAAATTGCCAACAGACACTAGGGAGAAGTGTATGGTGTTTCCTGAAACATCTAAAAAACAAAGCAACAGAGCCTAGGGCACTTCCACTTATGGTCCTATAGCTTAGGGAAATTAAAATCAAAAAGACACAGCCACCCCAAAGTTTGGAACGGCTCTGTTTACAAGAACCTCGTTTACAGTACAAGTTCAACATCGCAGAAAGTGAAAAATGGATAAAGAAGTTGCGGTATTTACTTACAAAGCAATATCACTCAGCAATGAAATCTATGTCACCAGGCCCTTAGCAGCACAATGAGTGGATTCAGGTATGATGATTCTAACTGAAATAAGTCACACAGAAAAAGAAACATCATAAGATATCAGTAATACACGGAATGGAAACTTGGCTACACAGGAACTGAATTACAGAACAGAACAGGGTCTCAAATTTAGAAAACCAACTTATGCTTGCTTAAGGGTAAAGGTGAGTTGGGGTGCTGCATAAAACCAGAGATTGAAATGAGCACAGATAAAGTTCCTTAAGCCAAATATGGAATAGACAAGAGCTACTCCTTGCTCAACGAAATGGACTCAACACCGCATATTAAACGCCTAAGAATGTACCTGACTTGTAAGTATCTTAAAACCTATGGATTGCTATGTCTCCAAAAGAGAATCAAGCATGTGTACAGGAGCATAAACGCAGCAGTGATAGGATTGGAGAGGTTCGGTGAGCAAATGAAGACCCTTTGGAGTCATATTGCATGGTACCCATTACACGGGTCTCAACTCTCCAGTTTTAAGGTATTCTTCCTTCAGCTAAAACATGCATGTGGAACCCAAGTATGATCAACCATGTGATCGGGAGACGTGTTCAAATATGTCTCAGTTTTCGTACCCTGGTACTCGGGTGCAACATTCCAGATGCTTTACTAACACTCTCCCGACTTGGAGAGTCAGTCCCTTTAACCTCCTGTTTGGCCCAGTTTGCAATTTCTGCGGAAGATGAACAGGAATAGCGAGAACCAATGGAGACTAGCTGGAGGTGTCTGGACGGGCAAATTTAACTCTCATTTCCCACCAGGAGAGGAATTAACCAAAGGCTCAGCGTGCCATGCCGGAACCAGATTAGGGCCTGAAGCCATCCTGCGGTGTTGCGGCCAGCTCACAAGAAAGCGAGTTGAAGAAAGGAGCTCAGGGGCACTGTAATTCACAAACCTGCAGAGTTATAAATGACAGCTATCGTCCAAAAATAGACTGAAGTAAGGCTGCCAAGAGGACTTGAAAGCGGGGCAGAATTGCAGGAAACCGATTTCAGGAGGTAGACTGGAATTGCATTGAAAGCATAGGAAAAGAGGCAGAACGTCCACAATGATGCACTTGGCCAAAAAGGGCGTATGCGTTTTTTCCTGAATATATTCAGGAAAAAACGCATACGCCCTTTTTGGCCAACCAAGCAAGCTTGCAAAGGAAATCTGCACTACAATGAAGTCTCACTTCCCCCCGGTCAAAAGGGCCATCTGAAAAAAGTGTAAAATCCAGAAAGGCAGGACAGGCCATGGAGAACTGGGAGCCTTGTTATGCTGATGGGCGGGATGTAAATTGCCAACAACCACTCAGGAGAAGTGTATGGTGTTTCCTGAAACATCTAAAAAACAAAGCAACAGAGCCTAGGGCACTGCCACTTATGGTCCTATAGCTTAGGGAAATTAAAATCAAAAAGACACAGCCACCCCAAAGTTTGGGATGCCTCCGTTTACAAGAACCTCGTTTACCGTACAAGTTCAATATCACAGAAAGTGAAAAATGGATAAAGAACTTGTGGTACTTACGTACAATGCAGTATCACTCAGCAATGAAATCTATGTCATCAGGCCCATAGCAGCATAATGAGTGGATTCAGGTACGATGATTCTAACTGAAATAAGTCACACAGAAAAAGAAACATCATAAGATATCACTAATACACGGAATGTAAACTTGGCTACACAGGAACTGCATTCCAAAACAGAACGGGGTCTCAAATTTAGAAAACCAACTTATGCTTGCTTAAGGGGAAAGGTGAGTTGGGGTGCTGCATAAAACCAGGATTGAAATGAGCACAGATAAAGTTCCTTAAGCCAAATATGGAATAGACAAGAGCTACTCCTTGCTCAACGAAATGGACTCAACAC
Organism: Delphinus delphis; assembly: GCF_949987515.2. Lineage (NCBI taxonomy): Eukaryota > Metazoa > Chordata > Mammalia > Artiodactyla > Delphinidae > Delphinus > Delphinus delphis. Next base: position 27,793 of record NW_027192875.1, on the reverse strand, counting down.
CCCATATTAAACGCCTAAGAATGTACCTGACTAGTAAGTATCTTAAAACCTATGGATTGCTATGTCTCCAAAAGAGAATCAAGCATGTGTACAGGGGCATAAACGCAGCAGTGATAGGATTGGAGAGGTTTGGTGAGCAAATGAAGACCCTTAGAAGTCATATTGCATGGTACCCATTACACGGGTCTCAACTCTCCAGGTTTAAGGTATTCTTCCTTCACCTAAAACATGCATGTGGAACCCAGAGTATGATCAACCGTGTGATCGGGAGACGTGTTCAAATATGTCTCAGTTTTCCTCCCCTGGTACTCGGGTGCAACATTCCAGACACTTTACTAACACTCTCCCGACTTGGAGAGTCAGTCCCTTTAACCTCCTGTTTGGCCCAGTTTGCAATTTCTGCGGAAGATGAACAGGAATAGCGAGAACCAATGAGAGGCTAGCTGGAGGTGTCTGGATGGGCAAATTTAACTCTCATTTCCCACCAGGAAGAGGAATTAACCAAAGGCTCAGCGTGCCGTGCCGGAACCAGATTAGTGCCTGAAGCCATCCTGCGGTGTTGCGGCCAGGTCACAAGAAAGCAAGTTGAAGAAAGGAGCTCAGGGGCACTGTAATTCACAAACCTGCAGAGTTATAAATGACAGCTATCGTCCAAAAATACACTGAAGTAAGGCTGCCAAGAGGACTTGAAAGTGGGGCAGAATTGCAGGAAACCGATTTCAGGAGGTAGGCTGGAATTGCATTGCAAGCATAGGAAAAGAGGCAGAACGTCCACAATGATGCACTTGGACAAAAAGTGCGTATGCGTTTTTTCCTGAATATATTCAGGAAAAAACGCATACGCCCTTTTTGGCCAACCAAGCAAGCTTGCAAAGGAAATCTGCACTACAATGAAGTCTCACTTCTCCCCGGTCAAAAGGGCCATCTGAAAAAAGTGTAAAATCCAGAAAGGCAGGACAGGCCATGGAGAACTGGGAGCCTTGTTATGCTAATGGGCGGGATGTAAATTGCCAACAACCACTCGGGAGAAGTGTATGGTGTTTCCTGAAACATCTAAAAAACAAAGCAACAGAACCTAGGGCACATCCACTTATGGTCCTATAGCTTAGGGAAATTAAAATCAAAAAGACACAGCCACCCCAAAGTTTGGAACGGCTCTGTTTACAAGAACCTCGTTTACAGTACAAGTTCAACATCGCAGAAAGTGAAAAATGGATAAAGAAGTTGTGGTATTTACTTACAAAGCAATATCACTCAGCAATGAAATCTGTGTCATCAGGCCCTTAGCAGCACAATGAGTGGATTCAGGTATGATGATTCTAACTGAAATACGTCACACAGAAAAAGAAACATCATAAGATATCAGTAATACACGGAATGTAAACTTGGCTACACAGGAACTGAGTTACAGAACAGAACAGGGTCTCAAATTTAGAAAACCAACTTATGCTTGCTTAAGGGTAAAGGTGAGTTGGGGTGCTGCATAAAACCAGAGATTGAAATGAGCACAGATAAAGTTCCTTAAGACAAATATGGAATAGACAAGAGCTACTCCTTGCTCAACGAAATGGACTCAACACCGCATATTAAACGCCTAAGAATGTACCTGACTAGTAAGTATCTTAAAACCTATGGATCGCTATGTCTCCGAAAGAGAATCAAGCATTTGTACAGGGGTATAAACGCAGCAGTGATAGGATTGGAGAGGTTCGGTGAGCAAATGAAGACCCTTTGAAGTCATATTGCATGGTACCCATTACACGGGTCTTAACTCTCCAGGTTTAAGGTATTCTTCCTTCAGCTAAAACATGCATGTGGAACCCAGAGTATGATCAACCGTGTGAACGGGAGACGTGTTCAAATATGTCTCAGTTTTCCTCCCCTGGTACTCGGGTGCAACATTCCAGACGCTTTACTAACACTCTCCCGACTTGGAGAGTCAGTCCCTTTAACCTCCTGTTTGGCCCAGTTTGCAATTTCTGCGGAAGATGAACAGGAATAGCGAGAACCAATGAGAGACTAGCTGGAGGTGTCTGGACGGGCAAATTTAACTCTCATTTCCCACCAGGAAGAGGAATTAACCAAAGGCTCAGCGTGCCGTGCCGGAACCAGATTAGGGCCTGAAGCCATCCTGTGGTGTTGCGGCCAGCTCACAAGAAAGCGAGTTGTAGAAAGGAGCTCAGGGGCACTGTAATTCACAAACCTGCAGAGTTATAAATGACAGCTATCGTCCAAAAATATACTGAAGTCAGGCTGCCAAGAGGACTTGAAAGCGGGGCAGAATTGCAGGAAACCGATTTCAGGAGGTAGACTGAAATTGCATTGAAAGCATAGGAAAAGAGGCAGAACGTCCACAATGATGCACTTGGCCAAAAAGGGCGTATGCGTTTTTTCCTGAATATATTCAGGAAAAAACGCATACGCCCTTTTTGGCCAACCAAGCAAGCTTGCAAAGGAAATCTGCACTACAATGAAGTCTCACTTCCACCTGGTCAAAAGGGCCATCTGAAAAAAGTGTAAAATCCATAAAGGCACGACAGGCCATGGAGAACTGGGAGCCTTGTTATGCTGATGGGCGGGATGTAAATTGCCAACAGCCACTCTGGAGAAGTGTATGGTGTTTCCTGAAACATCTAAAAAACAAAGCAACAGAGCCTAGGGCACTTCCACTTATGGTCCTATAGCTTAGGGAAATTAAAATCAAAAAGACACAGCCACCCCAAAGTTTGGGACGCCTCCGTTTACAAGAACCTCGTTTACCGTACAAGTTCAATATCACAGAAAGTGAAAAATGGATAAAGAACTTGAGGTACTTACGTTCAATGCAGTATCACTCAGCAATGAAATCTATGTCATCAGGCCCTTAGCAGCATAATGAGTGGATTCAGGTACGATGATTCTAACTGAAATAAGTCACACAGAAAAAGAAACATCATAAGATATCAGTAATACACGGAATGTAAACTTGACTACACAGGAACTGCATTCCAAAACAGAACAGGGTCTCAAATTTAGAAAACCAACTTATGCTTGCTTAAGGGGAAAGGTGAGTTGGGGTGCTGCATAAAACCAGAGATTGAAATGAGCACAGATAAAGTTCCTTAAGCCAAATATGGAATAGACAAGAGCTACTCCTTGCTCAACGAAATGGACTCAACACCCCATATTAAACGCCTAAGAATGTACCTGACTAGTAAGTATCTTAAAACCTATGGATTGCTATGTCTCCAAAAGAGAATCAAGCGTGTGTACAGGGGCATAAACGCAGCATTGATAGGATTGGAGAGGTTCGGTGAGCAAATGAAGACCCTTTGAAGTCATATTGCATGGTACCCATTACACGGGTCTCAACTCTCCAGGTTTTAGGTATTCTTCCTTCAGCTAAAACATGCATGTGGAACCCAGAGTATGATCAACCATGTGAACGGGAGACGTGTTCAAATATGTCTCAGTTATCCTCCCCTGGTACTCGGGTGCAACATTCCAGACGCTTTACTAACACTCTCCCGACTTGGAGAGTCAGTCCCTTTAACCTCCTGTTTGGCCCAGTTTGCAATTTCTGCGGAAGATGAACAGGAATAGCGAGAACCAATGAGAGGCTAGCTGGAGGTGTCTGAACGGGCAAATTTAACTCTCATTTCCCACCAGGAAGAGGAATTAACCAAAGGCTCAGCGTGCCGGGCCGGAACCAGATTAGGGCCTGAAGCCATCCTGCGGTGTTGCGGCCAGGTCACAAGAAAGCGAGTTGAAGAAAGGAGCTCAGGGGCACTGTAATTCACAAACCTGCAGAGTTATAAATGACAGCTATCGTCGAAAAATAGACTGAAGTAAGGCTGCCAAGAGGACTTGAAAGCGGGGCAGAATTGCAGGAAACCGATTTCAGGAGGTAGACTGGAATTGCATTGCAAGCATAGGAAAAGAGGCAGAACGTCCACAATGATGCACTTGGCCAAAAAGGGCGTATGCGTTTTTTCCTGAATATATTCAGGAAAAAACGCATACGCCCTTTTTGGCCAACCAAGCAAGCTTGCAAAGGAAATCTGCACTACAATGAAGTCTCACTTCCCCCCGGTCAAAAGGGCCATCTGAAAAAAGTGTAAAATCCAGAAAGGCAGGACAGGCCATTGAGAACTGGGAGCCTTGTTATGCTGATGGGCTGGATGTAAATTGCCAACAGACACTTGGGAGAAGTGTATGGTGTTTCCTGAAACATCTAAAAAACAAAGCAACAGAGCCTAGGGCACTTCCACTTATGGTCCTATAGCTTAGGGAAATTAAAATCAAAAAGACACAGCCACCCCAAAGTTTGGGACGCCTCTGTTTACAAGAACCTCGTTTACAATACAAGTTCAACATCGCAGAAAGTGAAAAATGGATAAAGAATTTGTGGTATTCACTTACAAAGCAATATCACTCAGCAATGAAATCTATGTCATCAGGCCCTTAGCAGCACAATGAGTGGATTCAGGTATGATGATTCTAACTGAAATAAGTCACACAGAAAAAGAAACATCATAAGATATCAGTAATACACGGAATGTAAACTTGGCTACACAGGAACTGAATTACAGAACAGAACAGGGTCTCAAATTTAGAAAACCAACTTATGCTTGCTTAAGGGTAAAGGTGAGTTGGGGTGCTGCATAAAAACAGAGATTGAAATGAGCACAGATAAAGTTCCTTAAGACAAATATGGAATAGACAAGAGCTACTCCTTGCTCAAAGAAATGGACTCAACACCGCATATTAAACGCCTAAGAATGTATCTGACTAGTAAGTATCTTAAAACCTATGGATTGCTATGTCTCCGAAAGAGAATCAAGCGTGTGTACAGGGGCATAAACGCAGCAGTGATAGGATTGGAGAGGTTTGGTGAGGAAATGAAGACCCATTGAAGTCATATTGCATGGTACCCATTCCACGGGTTTCAACTACCCAGGTTTAAGGTATTCTTCCTTCAGCTAAAACATGCATGTGGAACCCAGAGTATGATCAACCATGTGATCGGGAGACGTGTTCAAATATGTCTCAGTTTTCGTACCCTGGTACTCGGGTGCAACATTCCAGACGCTTTACTAACACTCTCCCGACTTGGAGAGTCAGTCCCTTTAACCTCCTGTTTGGCCCAGTTTGCAATTTCTGCGGAAGATGAACAGTAATAGCGAGAAACAATGAGAGACTAGCTGGAGGTGTCTGGACGGGCAAATTTAACTCTCATTTCCCACCAGGAAGAGGAATTAACCAAAGGCTCAGCGTGCCGTGCCAGAACCAGATTAGGGCCTGAAGCCATCCTGCGGTGTTGCGGCCAGGTCACAAGAAAGCGAGTTGAAGAAAGGAGCTCAGGGGCCCTGTAATTCACAAACCTGCAGAGTTATAAATGACAGCTATCGTCCAAAAATAGACTGAAGTAAGGCTGCCAAGAGGATTTGAAAGCGGGGCAGCATTGCAGGAAACCGATTTCAGGAGGTAGACTGGAATTGCATTGAAAGCATAGGAAAAGAGGCAGAACGTCCACAATGATGCACTTGGCCAAAAAGGGCGTATGCGTTTTTTCCTGAATATATTCAGGAAAAACGCATACGCCCTTTTTGGCCAACCAAGCAAGCTTGCAAAGGAAATCTGCACTACAATGAAGTCTCACTTCCCCACGGTCAAAAGGGCCATCTGAAAAAAGTGTAAAATCCAGAAAGGCAGGACAGGCCATGGAGAACTGGGAGCCTTGTTATGCTGATGGGCGGGATGTAAATTGCCAACAACCACTAGGGAGAAGTGTATGGTGTTTCCTGAAACATCTAAAAAACAAAGCAACAGAGCCTAGGGCACTTCCACTTATGGTCCTATAGCTTAGGGAATTTAAAATCAAAAAGACACAGCCACCCCAAAGTTTGGAAAGGCTCTGTTTACAAGAACCTCGTTTACAGTACAAGTTCAACATCGCAGAAAGCGAAAAATGGATAAAGAAGTTGTGTTATTTACTTACAAAGCAATATCACTCAGGAATGAAATCTGTGTCATCAGGCCCTTAGCAGCACAATGAGTGGATTCAGGTATGATGATTCTAACTGAAATAAGTCACACAGAAAAAGAAACATCATAAGATATCAGTAATACACGGAATGTAAACTTGGCTACACAGGAACTGAATTACAGAACAGAACAGGGTCTCAAATTTAGAAAACCAACTTATTCTTGCTTAAGGGTAAAGGTGAGTTGGGGTGCTGCATAAAACCAGAGATTGAAATGAGCACAGATAAAGTTCCTTAAGCCAAATATGGAATAGACAAGAGCTACTCCTTGCTCAACGAAATGGACTCAACACCCCATATTAAACGCCTAAGAATGTACCTGACTAGTAAGTATCTTAAAACCTATGGATTGCTATGTCTCTGAAAGAGAATCAAGCATGTGTACAGGGGCATAAACGCAGCAGTGATAGGATTGGAGAGGTTCGGTGAGCAAATGAAGACCCTTTGAAGTCATATTGCATGGTACCCATTCCACGGGTTTCAACTACCCAGGTTTAAGGTATTCTTCCTTCAGCTAAAACATGCATGTGGAACCTAGAGTATGATCAACCATGTGATCGGGAGACGTGTTCAAATATGTCTCAGTTTTCGTACCCTGGTACTCGGGTGCAACATTCCAGACACTTTACTAACACTCTCCCGACTTGGAGAGTCAGTCCCTTTAACCTCCTGTTTGGCCCAGTTTGCAATTTCTGCGGAAGATGAACAGGAATAGCGAGAACCAATGAGAGGCTAGCTGGAGGTGTCTGGATGGGCAAATTTAACTCTCATTTCCCACCAGGAAGAGGAAATAACCAAAGGCTCAGCGTGCCGTGCCGGAACCAGATTAGGGCCTGAAGCCATCCTGTGGTGTTGCGGCCAGGTCACAAGAAAGCAAGTTGAAGAAAGGAGCTCAGGGGCACTGTAATTAACAAACCTGCAGAGTAATAAATGACAGCTATCGTCCAAAAATAGACTGAAGTAAGGCTGCCAAGAGGACTTGAAAGCGGGGCAGAATTGCAGGAAACCGATTTCAGGAGGTAGACTGGAATTGCATTGCAAGCATAGGAAAAGAGGCAGAACGTCCACAATGATGCACTTGGCCAAAAAGGGCGTATGCGTTTTTTCCTGAATATATTCAGGAAAAAACGCATACGCCCTTTTTGGCCAACCAAGCAAGCTTGCAAAGGAAATCTGCACTACAATGAAGTCTCACTTCTCCCCGGTCAAAAGGGCCATCTGAAAAAAGTGTAAAATCCAGAAAGGCAGGACAGGCCATGGAGAACTGGGAGCCTTGTTATGCTGATGGGCGGGATGTAAATTGCCAACAACCACTCGGGAGAAGTGTATGGTGTTTCCTGAAACATCTAAAAAACAAAGCAACAGAACCTAGGGCACTTCCACTTATGGTCCTATAGCTTAGGGAAATTAAAATCAAAAAGACACAGCCACCCGAAAGTTTGGAACGGCTCTGTTTACAAGAACCTCGTTTACAGTACAAGTTCAACATCGCAGAAAGTGAAAAATGGATAAAGAAGTTGTGGTATTTACTTACAAAGCAATATCACTCAGCAATGAAATCTGTGTCATCAGGCCCTTAGCAGCACAATGAGTGGATTCAGGTATGATGATTCTAACTGAAATAAGTCACACAGAAAAAGAAACATCATAAGATATCAGTAATACACGGAATGTAAACTTGGCTACACAGGAACTGAATTACAGAACAGAACAGGGTCTCAAATTTAGAAAACCAACTTATGCTTGCTTAAGGGTAAAGGTGAGTTGGGGTGCTACATAAAACAAGAGATTGAAATGAGCACAGATAAAGTTCCTTAAGTCAAATATGGAATAGACAAGAGCTACTCCTTGCTCAACGAAATGCACTCAACACCGCATATTAAACGCCTAAGAATGTACCTGACTAGTAAGTATCTTAAAACCTATGGATTGCTATGTCTCCGAAAGAGAATCAAGCATGTGTACAGGGGCATAAACGCAGCAGTGATAGGATTGGAGAGGTTCGGTGAGCAAATGAAGACCCTTTGAAGTCACATTGCATGGTACCCATTCCACGGGTTTCAACTACCCAGGTTTTAGGTATTCTTCCTTCAGCTAAAACATCCATGCGGAACCCAGAGTATGATCAACCATGTGATCGGGAGACGTGTTCAAATATGTCTCAGTTTTCGTACCCTGGTACTCGGGTGCAACATTCCAGACGCTTTACTAACACTCTCCCCACTTGGAGAGTCAGCGCCTTTAACCTCCTGTTTGGCCCAGTTTGCAATTTCTGCGAAAGATGAACAGGAATAGCGAGAACCAATGAGAGGCTAGCTGGAGGTGTCTGGACGGGCAAATTTAACTCTCATTTCCCACCAGGAAGAGGAAATAACCAAAGGCTCAGCGTGCCGTACCGGAACCAGATTAGGGCCTGAAGCCATCCTGCGGTGTTGCGGCCAGCTCACAAGAAAGTGAGTTGAAGAAAGGAGCTCAGGGGCACTGTAATTCACAAACCTGCAGAGTTATAAATGACAGCTATCGTCCAAAAATAGACTGAAGTAAGGCTGCCAAGAGGACTTGAAAGCGGGGCAGAATTGCAGGAAACCGATTTCAGGAGGTAGACTGGAATTGCATTGAAAGCATAGGAAAAGAGGCAGAACGTCCACAATGATGCACTTGGCCAAAAAGGGCGTATGCGTTTTTTCCTGAATATATTCAGGAAAAAACGCATACGCCCTTTTTGGCCAACCAAGCAAGCTTGCAAAGGAAATCTGCACTACAATGAAGTCTCACTTCCCCCCTGTCAAAAGGGCCATCTGAAAAAAGTGTAAAATCCAGAAAGGCAGGACAGGCCATGGAGAACTGGGAGCCTTGTTATGCTGATGGGCGGGATGTAAATTGCCAACAGACACTTGGGAGAAGTGTATGGTGTTTCCTGAAACATCTAAAAAACAAAGCAACAGAGCCTAGGGCACTTCCACTTATGGTCCTATAGCTTAGGGAAATTAAAATCAAAAAGACACAGCCACCCCAAAGTTTGGGACGCCTCCGTTTACAAGAACCTCATTTACAGTACAAGTTCAATATCACAGAAAGTGAAAAATGGATAAAGAACTTGAGGTACTTACGTACAATGCAGTATCACTCAGCAATGAAATCTATGTCATCAGGCCCTTAGCAGCATAATGAGTGGATTCAGGTACGATGATTCTAACTGAAATAAGTCACACAGAAAAAGAAACATCATAAGATATCACTAATACACGGAATGTAAACTTGGCTACACAGGAACTGCATTCCAAAACAGAACAGGGTCTCAAATTTAGAAAACCAACTTATGCTTGCTTAAGGGGAAAGGTGAGTTGGGGTGCTGCATAAAACCAGAGATTGAAATGAGCACAGATAAAGTTCCTTAAGCCAAATATGGAATAGACAAGAGCTACTCCTTGCTCAACGAAATGGACTCAACACCCCATATTAAACGCCTAAGAATGTACCTGACTAGTAAGTATCTTAAAACCTATGGATTGCTATGTCTCCAAAAGAGAATCAAGCGTGTGTACAGGGGCATAAACGCAGCAGTGATAGGATTGGAGAGGTTCGGTGAGCAAATGAAGACCCTTTGAAGTCATATTGCATGGTACCCATTACAAGGGTCTCAACTCTCCAGGTTTTAGGTATTCTTCCTTCAGCTAAAACATGCATGTGGAACCCAGAGTATGATCAACCATGTGAACGGGAGACGTGTTCAAATATGTCTCAGTTTTCCTCCCCTGATACTCTGGTGCAACATTCCAGACGCTTTACTAACACTCTCCCGACTTGGAGAGTCAGTGCCTTTAACCTCCTGTTTGGCCCAGTTTGCAATTTCTGCGGAAGATGAACAGGAATAGCGAGAACCAATGAGAGGCTAGCTGGAGGTGTCTGAACGGGCAAATTTAACTCTCATTTCCCACCAGGAAGAGGAATTAACCAAAGGCTCAGCGTGCCGGGCCGGAACCAGATTAGGGCCTGAAGCCATCCTGCGGTGTTGCGGCCAGGTCACAAGAAAGCGAGTTGAAGAAAGGAGCTCAGGGGCACTGTAATTCACAAACCTGCAGAGTTATAAATGACAGCTATCGTCCAAAAATAGACTGAAGTAAGGCTGCCAAGAGGACTTGAAAGCGGGGCAGAATTGCAGGAAACCGATTTCAGGAGGTAGACTGGAATTGCATTGAAAGCATAGGAAAAGAGGCAGAACGTCCACAATGATGCACTTGGCCAAAAGGGCGTATGCGTTTTTTCCTGAATATATTCAGGAAAAAACGCATACGCCCTTTTTGGCCAACCAAGCAAGCTTGCAAAGGAAATCTGCACTACAATGAAGTCTCACTTCCCCCCGGTCAAAAGGGCCATCTGAAAAAAGTGTAAAACCCAGAAAGGCAGGACAGGCCATGGAGAACTGGGAGCCTTGTTATGCTGATGGGCGGGATGTAAATTGCCAACAGACACTCGGGAGATGTGTATGGTGTTTCCTGAAACATCTAAAAAACAAAGCAACAGAGCCTAGGGCACTTCCACTTATGGTCCTATAGCTTAGGGAAATTAATATCAAAAAGACACAGCAACCCCAAAATTTGGGATGGCTCTTTTTACAGAAATCTCTTCTACGGCACAAGTTAAATATCCCAGAGAGCAAATAATGGATAAAGAAGTTGCGGTACTTATGTACAACAGAATACCACTCAGCAATGAAATCTATGTCATCAGGCCCGTACCAGCATAATGAGTGCATTGAGGCACGATGATTCTAAGTGAAATAAGTCACACAGAAAAAGAAACATCATAAGGTATCACTAATACACGGAATGTGAACTTGGCTACACATGAACTGAATTACAAAACAGAACAGGGTCTCAAGTTTAGAAAACCAACTTATGCCTGCGTAAGGGGGAAGGTGAGTTGGGGTGCTGCATAAAAGCAGAGTTTGAAATTAGCACAGATACCGTTCCATAAGCCAAATATGTAATAGACAAGAGCTACCCCTTGCTCAACGAAATGGATTCAACAATGAGGTATCACCTCACACCTGGTAGAATAGGCATCATTGAAAATCTACAAACAAAAAATGCTGGAAAGGGTGTGGAGAAAAGGAACCCTCTTCCACTATTGTTGGGAATATAAATTGATACAGTCATTATGGAGAACAATATGGAATTTCTTAAGAAACTAACAATAGAATTACCATATGATACAGCAATCCCAGTACTGGACATATACCCAGACAAAACCATAAATCAAAAAGAGTCATTCACCGCAATGTTCATTGCATCACTATTTACAATATCGAGGTAATGGAAGCAACCTAAATGCCCACAGACAGACGAATGCATAAAGCTGTGGTACATATATAAAATGGAATATTACTAAGCCATGAAAAGGAATGAAATTGGGTCATTTGTAGAGACGTCGATGGATCTAGAGACTGTCATACAGAGTGAAGTAAGTCAGAAAGAGAAAAACAAATCTTGTATATTCATGCATATATGTGGAACCTAGAAAAACTGTACAGATTAACCATTTTGCAAGGCATAAATAGAGCAACAGATGTAGACAACAAACGTATGGACAACAAGGGGGGAAAGCTGTTGGGGGGGTGGTGGTGGGAGGAGTTGAGAGACTGGGATTGGCATGTATACATTTATATGTATAAAATAGATAACCAATAAGAACCTGCTGTATAAAAATATAAAATAAAATTCAAAATTAAAAAGAAATAAAATTTAAAAAATAAAACAGAAAAAACAATTATTCCCTGCACATACATGTATTTATATGAATAAATTATTTCCATGCTTATATCTGTAAATACAAAAAAGAGGAATAAAATCTACCTTGAACCAAAAACGAAAAAGAGAAAAAAAACACAGAACCCACCAGTTACACAGAGGAAAACCGTATCAGGGCACTTGCTCCAGTTGTAAACAATTCTGAAGTTGGTCAGTGGTGGGGAATCGTCTCCCATTCAGCCAGCAGCCCCCACGCAACAAGCGTCCTCATTGCAAAGCTGGGGCACCGTGCCGAGGCATCTGTGAGTAAACGTGAGCTGAGCCCCAGGCCAGTTGCTGCTGAACTATTCCCACCCGTCCCAGGTAAAACACCTGAATATATACAAGGACTTGAAAGCCTAGAGGAAGGGCCATAGAGCCACACGAGTGACAGCATGCCGGCCGACTTGGTGCCTGCAGGCCAGCCAGGATGGTCCTGGCCCTGGGTGCTCTTCTGGAAGATTTCCATTTCCCTGCCTGAGATACCCGTCCTGTCCCTGCCCCCACTGCTTTTTTCCTTCCTCACCTCTGCCCAGGGAGAAATTCCAGCAGCAGGTATGGGTGACACATCCTCTTCTTTAGCAGGTGGCAGCCTGGCAACTGCTGCAGAAAGTCCAGCAGAGCCCCACTCACACTGGGCCACCCACAAAGCCGTGGCCTCTCACTCCCTCCCACCAGCCCAGCCCCGAGACTGCTGACAGGGCAGAGAAAATGGCGTCAGGCACGGCTGCAGGGGCTCTTGCTGCCTGGAGTGGTATTTATATTGATCTCAACCCAGGCACACCTGGGGAGGGCTGGCCGGCACGGTAAGGCTGCCCAGGTCAGCCAATCATCACCCCTCAGGGGCTCACAGTTGCAGAAAATGGAACTTGCTGAACCGGCCAGGTCCAAGGAACAGGTGTGGGCTCCTGAGAGTCAGGATAGACAAGGGGCTGCAGCTTTGGCTTGTTTTCTAATCATTTTATCTGGCCCATGAGTGGGAGACAACTTCAAGAAAACCCTCTCCTAATGAGAGGAACCCAGGAGTCAGGCAGAGGAGGGGTGGGTGGTGGTTGGAGACAGAGGCCTGGTGCCCCGGGTGCAGTGGAAGTCTCTGGAAGACCAGGTGGAGGGAGGCCTCACGGAGTGATGCCCAGGGTCACAGACCTGTCGCAGCTGCTGTTTGTTAGTTCAAGTCCTGCTCTGAGGTGCTCTGTGTCAGCTCTGAGCGACAGGTGAGCTGGGGGTGCTCTGCAATGAGGGCTATGTGCACGGTTCCTGTGTGCCCAGCCCTGCCACGGTACCTGCAAGGGTAGCTCTGTATCCTGGGAGGGGCCTGACCACGAGAGCCCCGTGGGCTGGGGTGGGGGTGGGGTACCTGCCCAGGTGAGCTCCATATTCTGGGATTGGTCTGACCACGAGAGCCCCATGGGCTGCTGGGGACCTGGTAAAGGATGTCAGGACAGTCAGTGAAGCCACCGAGGATATACCTCCAGTTGCTCCTAATTCCTACACCCTGCTGGTCATTCTACCAACCACCAGGACATGGTATTCTGTATTAGTCTTCAATGATGCCTTCTTTTGTATTCCATTAGTCCCAGAGTCACAAGAAATTTTGGCTTGTGAGTGGCAGGACTCAACATACAACTAAAACAATACTTCCGGGCCGTCTGGCCCCAAGGGTGCAAAAATTCCCACACCATCTTTGGGGAAAGCTTAGCTAAAGACCTAAAAGTTCTACCTCTGGAAAAGGAAACCCTCCTTCAATATGCAGACGACATTCTGATCACCAGCCCTACTAAGGAGGCCTCTGAACTACCAAGCCAATAAAGGATAGAAGTTGTCCAAGAAAAAGCTCAAATATCACAGACTGCGGTGACCTGCCTGGGCTTCATTCTCACAGAAGGTCAGAGAAGCCCATCCCAGGAAAGGGAAGAAACCATTTTCAGCCTTACCCCTTTCTAAAACTAGAAGACAGCTTAGGGGTTCCTGGGGAGGCCAGGGTTTGCTGCTTCTGGATCCCTAGCTACAGTCTACTAGCTGGGCCTCTATATGAAACACTGAAAGGAAAAGATGATGATCCTTTTGAATAGAATCCAGAAGTGGCCTTTCAAGAATGGAAAGAGCAGTCAATTCAGACCCTTGCCCTGGAACTCCCTAATTTAGCTAAACCCTTTGACCTTTACATTCCCGGTGAAAGGTGAATCGCCATTGGAGAATTAGTGCAAAAACTGGGACCACTTGAAATGGAACAATGCAAGAATGCCATCCAGGTAGGATAAACTACGGTCACTAAGGGGCTTGGCCCACTGCCACATCTGGCCAAGATACTGGCGGTATCTAAAAACCTGGAAATCAGCAGCCCAAAAGGCCACCTCCCTCCTAAGGGAAAAGGACCCCACGTGGTGATCCTAACCACCAACCATGCCCTGAAGTTGCAGGGTTCGCTCCGTGGGCACACCGACCTCGAGTGAGGAGGCCCTCCAACTCCAACATCCAGAGAGATAACCGGGGGCAACAGGGCACCATGACGACTCGTGTGAACATCACTTGACCTGGAGTTTCTCTCATAAAACAACAAGAGTGTGTCCCAAAAGAGTAGACTACTGCTTGCAGGACTTACTGCACCCAGAGGGGAGCTAATAATCTTGGCGGGGGAACAGTATACCACACTGTCACCATAGAAAAGCCTACAGACACCGTGATGATGGTGGCCAATAAGACCGGCTGGACTCCTGTTTACTTCAAAAGGCTGTTGACTCAGTAGCCATCATGGTCCTTGATCACCACTGACCCTGGACTGTCTGGGAGTTGAGCGGGCAGGGCTCTGACACCTGGTGCTCTTTGTACGTTAATTCAGGGGCCTAACTGAAGAAAGCGCAGACTACTGGTCAGAGCATCTAGGCTGGCAGAGACGGTCAGCCTAAGGTGGCCGAACAAATGTGGGGCGGGGTGAAACCGGCCCCCACAGCGTCTCTGCACATCTCTTTCCTGGACCCTTAAAGGTCATTAGAATCTATAACACTTCCAATGCTGGTGCTCAGGTGGACGAGCAGGGAGGCAGGGGTCCTGGGGACAATCAACGTCACCGGGAGGCTGCTGGGGAGAAGCTCTGACCCTCGCCCCAGGGTATGAGGGCCCCCAACTCAGCACTCAGCAGTTACAGAAGAAGGGTCTGCACCCTCAGCACTCCAAGAATGAGGAACGGGACAAAAGGCAGAGGAGGGGTTTGTCCCCAGCAAAGCCCATTAAAAATCCCTGGGAGATAAAAATAGAATCTGGGCAATAAAGTCAAGTCTAACCTTTTTTATCCTTTGTGCTTTGTCTAATTTCACGTGCTCCTAGGGTCCCGCATGCAGAGGTTCCACACCCGGCACTTCAGACCAGATTTCCTAGTGCAGAATGGCTGGGTCGACACCTCAGCTCCTGGGGCCCAGTGCAGACTCCACGATATAGAGCCTGAGCTACAGCCAACCCGGCCCTCGAGAGCTCCGCCGCCTCCCTCCCTCCCACTGACTCTGACAGGATCTCTACACAGCAGCCCAGCCCACAGCCCACGGGGTAGTGCATGCTCTCACCTCTCCATTCTCTGATCAAAATATAAAGTTTCCTTTGCTTGTGAACCAAACTCAGTCTCGATCTGTTGGCCCCAATGACACTGGGCAGGGGGACACTTGTTGGGGTCCACTCTGGAGGATCAGTAACAGAAATTGAGACTATTGTAACCTCAATGAACAGATGTGTGAGCCAAACTGTAGTTAACATAGAACAGTGTATAAGGCTCGGGTAAAATAAGATGTTTTTAACACTTCCATTTGATATTTCCATCACTTTTTATAAGCAAGTTCAGTGAAAAGGTTTGTCTTATTTGTCAGGTCAATATTAGAGAAACGAAGTGATTTCTTTCCAAGGATGTACAGCTAATAATCTTGGTTAAACCTTCAATCTTGTTTTAAATGCTTTTCCATTGAAAATGATACCTCTCTTTCAGCTCCCCCATTTCTGAGAAGTATAAAATCTTATAATTTATTATTACCAAAGGGGAAAGGTGGGAGGAGGGATAAATTAACAGTTTGGAATGAACACATACACACTGCTATGTATAAAATAGATCATCAACAAGGAACTACTGTATAGCACAGGGAACTACACTCAACATTTTGCAATAACCTATAAGGGGAAATAATCTGAAAAAGAATAGATATTTTTATTGACATCATCTATCAATGACAGTTAAAGTGTAGCCTAAGGGAAGCTGGTGGTGAGTGCTTCTGACCCTGAAGACTTCAATCATCTAAAGTTTGGACTCTGCCTACTTCCCAAGGCCCTTAATGAACATATGTGTAGCCGTAGCTTAAAAACTTCCCCAGTTTGGGTTTCGGGGAGACACTGATTTTGAAAAAGCCCTGGTGTTCTCCTTACATGAATGGGACTCTTCCTACTGCTAAAACATGTCTGTCACACCCAGAGGATGGTATACCGTCTGATCGGGAAGAGTTTGGAAAAGGCATCTCATCTCCTCATCTCCTGGTGCTCGGGTTCACCCCTCCAGCGTCTTTACTAACAGTCTCCCCACTTGGAGATGTCAGCACTGTCAACATCCTGTTGTGTACAGTTTGGAATTTGTCCAGAGGATGAAGCGGAAGGATGAGGAACAATGAGAGACAAGTCCTAGGTGTTCAGACAGGCACATGTCACTCTAATTTCCAATCAGGAAGACGAATTGACCAAAGGCTAGGGTTGCCCATGGAAACAGTATAGGGCTTGAGGAAATCCCGCTGCTTTGTGGCCAGTTCCCATAAACACGAGTTGAACAATGGAACTCAGGGGCAGTAAAATTCACAAAACTGCAGAGTTGAAAATATCCATCACTGAAAAATGTCTTGAGGAAAGTCAGAGAAAAGGACTTGTAAGCAAGGGAGAATGGCAGGAAAGGGATTTGAGGAGGTAGAAAGGACTCGCCATTAAGCACAAGAAAAGGAACTGAACATTGCCAACATTGCAGTTGGCCAAAAAGGGTGTATGCGTTCTTTTCTGTATATATTCAAGAAAAGGGCATACACTTTTTTAGCCAACCAAACAGGTGGGCACTGGAAGTCAATACTACAAAAGATATCACTTCGCATCAGTCAGAAGAGCCATCCTCATAAAGCGTAAACAACAGAAATGCAGGACAGGGCAACGAGAAGAGGGAGCCCTGTGAGACTTATAGTGGAAATGTATATTGCCAACGGCCATTCTGGAGAAGTGTATTGTGTTTACTAAAGCATCTAAAAAATGAGCTACAGAGCATAGGGCACTTGCACTCATGGGCGTATATCTTGGGAAAAACAAAAATCGAGAGGACACAGGCACCCCAATGTTTACCCCCTCTCTGTTTAAAAGATCCTCGACTAGGATATAACTTAAATGTCTCTGGAGGGAAAAAATGGATAGAGATGTGGTACTTAGGTAGAGTGGAATATTATTCAGCCTGGAAATCAATGAAATATGGCCAGTTGTAACAACTCCGGAGGAGTTACGTATGATCATTCTAAGTGACAGAATTCAAAAAGAAAAAGACACATATCATAAGATATCACTTAAAGGTGGAATCCAAAATGGCTACACATGAAATAAATTACAAAACAAAAACATAGTCAAATATGTAGAAAACACGCATAAGGCTGCTAAACGGGAAAGGTGGGGAGGGGTGAGGCATCATCCAGGAGGTTGAAATTAGCAAAGATACCATTCCAAATACCAAACTGATAATCAACAAGGCCTACACGGTAGCTAAAAGAACTGCACTCAGCACACTCAAGTCACCGGAAAAGAATATATACGACTGGTAAGAATCTGAAAAAGAATTTATTGATGTCTCTCTGTACGTGAATCAAGTGGATGTACAGCAGCAAGAAACAGAGCTTTGAAAATCAGCTGTAACCAATATAGTAATAAATTGAAAAAAATAAACGACAGAGAGACAGAGAAAACCTCTTACAACTTTTCCTCAGGGACGGTGATGCAACATGGATTGAATACATCTAGACCCACAGCAGGATGAGACATAAGGCTGGAAACTGTTTGCGCTAAGAGAAATGTGAGGTTGGGTGAGGAAATGCACACCCTTTAAAGTAATACTACCTGGTACCCATTCAATGGGTCCCAAATCTGCAGGTTCAAGGGATCTTCCTACAGCTAAAACATGCATGGAAAACCCAGAGGACTGTACACCATGTGATCGGGAGATGTGTCTAAAATGCACCTCATTTATCCTCTCCTGGTGCTCCTGTTCACCATTCCAGCCACGCTACTTAGAATCTCCCCACTTGGAGAATCAGCACATTTAAACTTCTGTTTCACACATTTTGCAAATTGTGAGGAGGATGAACGGGAAGAGGGGGAACCAATGAGAGAAGAGTTGTAGGGGTTTGGACGGGCACATATCACTCTAATTTCCCATTAAGAATAAGAATTAAAGAAAGGCTCAGCCTGCCTCGCCGGAGCCAAAATAGGGCCTGAAGCAATCCTGCGGGTTTGAGGCCAGCTCACAAAAGAGCAACTTAAAAAATGGAGCTCAGGGTCACTGCAATTCACAAACCTGCAGAGTTATAAATGAAAACTAACGTCCAAAAATATGTTGAGGTAAGGCAAAGAAGAGGATCTGAATGCAAGACAGAATTGCAAGAAACAGATTTCAAGAGATAGATTGGACTCGTCTTTAACGCACATGAAAAGCGGCAGAATTTCGACAATGATGCAGTTGGCCCAAAAGGGCGTATGCGTTTTTTCCTGATTATATCCAGGAAAAAACGCATACGCACTTTATGGGCAACGAAGCAAGCAAGCAATGCAAATGTGCACAACAAAGAAGTCTCACTTCCCACCGGTCAAAAGGGCCATCCTAAAAAATTGTAAAAACCAGAAATGCAGGACAGGCCATGGAGAACAGGGAGCCTTTATACGCTGATGGGCAGTGTGTGAACTGCCGAGAGCCACTCTGGAGAAGTGTATGGTGGTTCCTAAATCATCTAAAAAACAGAGCTACAGAGCATAGGACACTTCCAATCATGGGAGTATATCTAGGGAAGTCTAAAAATCAACAAGACACAAGCACACCACAGTTTAGGGCTACTCTGTTTACAAGAACCTCAACTTCAGTACACCTTAAATATCCCAGGAAAGAGAACAATGGATAAAGAAGATGTGGTACTTATGTACAATGGAATATCTCTTCACCATGAAATCAATGTAATAAGGCTAGTAGAAGGATAAAGAGTGGATTTAGGTCCGATAATACTACTTGAAATAAGTCAAACAGAAAAAGAAACATATCATAAGATATCACTTATAGAGGGAGGGTAAATATGGCTGCACAAGAAATGAATTACAGAACAGAACAGTGTCTCACATTTAGAAAACACACTTATGTCAGCTTAAGGGGAAAGGAGAGGTGGGGTGATGCATAAAACCAGAGTTTGAAATTAGCACAGATACCGTTCAATAAACCAAATAGGTATTAGACAAGATCTACACCTTGCTCAATGAACAGGCCTCAACACACCCTATACACCGCAGAGAAATATATCTGAGGAATAAGAATCTTAAAACCCATGTATTGATATATCTCCATAAGGGAATCAAGTGTGTGCAGAGCGGCACAAACACAGCAGTGAAAAGGAGCTAAACCCCATTATAGAAATAAATTTTAAAAACAAAACGCTGAAACAATGAAAGAGAGAAAAATTCTTACAAAATTCGCTCAGGGGCTGTGATGCAACCTGGATTGACCACATATAAACCCACAGCTGGATAAGACATAAGGCTGGACACTTGGGGCTGACAGGATTGGTGAGCTTTGGTGAGCAACTGCCGAAAGTTTAATGCAATACTTCATGCTACTCAGTCCAAGGGTCCCAACACTCCAGGTTGAAGGGAATCTTCCTACAGCTAAACCATGCTTGGGAAACCCAGCGACTGGTATACCATATGATCGGGAAAGGTTTCTAAAACGCACCTCATTTTTCCTCTCCTGGGGCTCCGGATCGACATTCCAGCCGCTTTACTAACAACATCCCCACATGGAGTCAATGCCTTTAAGTTCTGGTATCGCACAGTCTGCAGTTAGTGCAGAGGATGAATGGGAATAGGGGGAACCAGTGAGAAACTAGCTGTAGCGGTTTCAATGGGCACATGTCACTCTAATATCACATCAGTAAGAAGAATTAACCAAAGGCACAGCAGGTGCCCCAGAAGAAAAATAGGGCTTCAAGGAATCCTTTGGTTATGGGGCAATACCACAAAAATAAGAGCTAAAAAATGGAGCTAAGGGCCACTGCAATTCAAAACCCTGCAGAGTTATAAAGGCCAACTATTTTTAAAAAATATATTGAGGTAAGGCTATGAAGAGGCATTGAAAGCAAGGCAGAATTGCAGGAAACCGATTTCAGGAGGTAGACTGGAATTGCATTGAAAGCATATGAAGAGAGTCAGAAACTCGACAATGATGCACTTGGCCAAAAAGGGCGTATGCGTTTTTTCCTGAATATATTCAGGAAAAAACGCATACGCCCTTTTTGGCCAACCAAGCAAGCTTGCAAAGGAAATCTGCACTACAATGAAGTCTCACTTCCCCCCGGTCAAAAGGGCCATCTGAAAAAAGTGTAAAATCCAGAAAGGCAGGACAGGCCATGGAGAACTGGGAGCCTTGTTATGCTGATGGGCGGGATGTAAATTGCCAACAGACACTTGGGAGAAGTGTATGGTGTTTCCTGAAACATCTAAAAAACAAAGCAACAGAGCCTAGGGCACTTCCACTTATGGTCCTATAGCTTAGGGAAATTAAATTCAAAAAGAC
Source organism: Delphinus delphis (assembly GCF_949987515.2). NCBI lineage: Eukaryota > Metazoa > Chordata > Mammalia > Artiodactyla > Delphinidae > Delphinus > Delphinus delphis. The sequence continues at coordinate 7,160 of NW_027192875.1, read as the reverse complement.
ACAGCCACCCCAAAGTTTGGAACGGCTCTGTTTACAAGAACCTCGTTTACAGTACAAGTTCAACATCGCAGAAAGTGAAAAATGGATAAAGAACTTGTGGTACTTACGTACAATGCAGTATCACTCAGCAATGAAATCTATGTCATCAGGCCCGTAGCAGCATAATGAGTGGATTCAGGTACGATGATTCTAACTGAAATAAGTCACACAGAAAAAGAAACATCATAAGATATCACTAATACACGGAATGTAAACTTGGCTACACAGGAACTGAATTACAGAACAGAACAGGGTCTCAAATTTAGAAAACCAACTTATGCTTGCTTAAGGGTAAAGGTGAGTTGCGGTGCTGCATAAAACCAGAGATTGAAATGAGCACAGATAAAGTTCCTTAAGCCAAATATGGAATAGACAAGAGCTACTCCTTGCTCAACGAAATGGACTCAACACCGCATATTAAATGCCTAAGAATGTACCTGACTAGTAAGTATCTTAAAACCTATGGATTGCTATGTCTCCGAAAGAGAATCAAGCATGTGTACAGGGGCATAAACGCAGCAGTGATAGGATTGGAGAGGTTCGGTGAGCAAATGAAGACCCTTTGAAGTCATATTGCATGGTACCCATTCCACGGGTTTCAACTACCCAGGTTTAAGGTATTCTTCCTTCAGCTAAAACATGCATGTGGGACCTAGAGTATGATCAACCATGTGATCGGGAGACGTTTTCAAATATGTCTCAGTTTTCGTACCCTGGTACTCGGGTGCAGCATTCCAGACGCTTTACTAACACTCTCCCCACTTGGAGAGTCAGTCCCTTTAACCTCCTGTTTGGCCCAGTTTGCAATTTCTGTGGAAGATGAACAGGAATAGCGAGAACCAATGAGAGACTAGCTGGAGGTGTCTGGATGGGCAAATTTAACTCTCATTTCCCACCAGGAAGAGGAATTAACCAAAGGCTCAGCGTGCCGTGCCAGAACCAGATTAGGGCCTGAAGACATCCTGCGGTGTTGCGGCCAGGTCACAAGAAAGCGAGTTGAAGAAAGGAGCTCAGGGGCACTGTAATTCACAAACCTGCAGAGTTATAATTGACAGCTATCGTGGAAAAATAGACTGAAGTAAGGCTGCCAAGAGGACTTGAAAGCGGGGCAGAATTGCAGGAAACCGATTTCAGGAGGTAGACTGGAATTGCATTGAAAGCATAGGAAAAGAGGCAGAACGTCCACAATGATGCACTTGGCCAAAAAGGGCGTATGCGTTTTTTCCTGAATATATTCAGGAAAAAACGCATACGCCCTTTTTGGCCAACCAAGCAAGCTTGCAAAGGAAATCTGCACTACAATGAAGTCTCACTTCCCCCCGGTCAAAAGGGCCATCTGAAAAAAGTGTAAAATCCAGAAAGGCAGGACAGGCCATGGAGAACTGGGAGCCTTGTTATGCTGATGGGCGGGATGTAAATTGCCAACAACCACTGGGGAGAAGTGTATGTTGTTTCCTGAAACATCTAAAAAACAAAGCAACAGAACCTAGGGCACTTCCACTTATGGTCCTATAGCTTAGGGAAATTAAAATCAAAAAGACACAGCCACCCCAAAGTTTGGGACAGCTCTGTTTACAAGAACCTCGTTTACAGTACAAGTTCAACATCGCAGAAATTGAAAAATGGATAAAGAAGTTGTGGTATTTACTTACAAAGCAATATCACTCAGCAATGAAATCTGTGTCATCAGGCCCTTAGCAGCACAATGAGTGGATTCAGGTATGATGATTCTAACTGAAATAAGTCACGCAGAAAAAGAAACATCATAAGATATCAGTAATACACGGAATGTAAACTTGGCTACACAGGAACTGAATTACAGAACAGAACAGGGTCTCAAATTTAGAAAACCAACTTATGCTTGCTTAAGGGTAAAGGTGAGTTGGGGTGCTGCATAAAACGAGAGATTGAAATGAGCACAGATAAAGTTCCTTAAGTCAAATATGGAATAGACAAGAGCTACTCCTTGCTCAACGAAATGGACTCAACACCGCATATTAAACGCCTAAGAATGTACCTGACTAGTAAGTATCTTAAAACCTATGGATTGCTATGTCTCCGAAAGAGAATCAAGCATGTGTACAGGGGCATAAACGAAGCAGTGATAGGATTGGAGAGGTTCGGTGAACAAATGAAGACCCTTTGAAGTCATATTGCATGGTACCCATTACACGGGTCTTAACTCTCCAGGTTTAAGGTATTCTTCCTTCAGCTAAAACATGCATGTGGAACCCAAGTATGAACAACCATGTGAACGGGAGACGTGTTCAAATATGTCTCAGTTTTCCTCCCCTGGTACTCGGGTGCAACATTCCAGACGCTTTACTAACACTCTCCCCACTTGGAGAGTCAGCGCCTTTAACCTCCTGTTTGGCCCAGTTTGCAAATTCTGCGGAAGATGAACAGGAATAGCGAGAACCAATGAGAGACTAGCTGGAGGTGTCTGGACGGGCAAATTTAACTCTCATTTCCCACCAGGAAGAGGAAATAACCAAAGGCTCAGCGTGCCGTACCAGAACCAGATTAGGGCCTGAAGCCATCCTGCGGTGTTGCGGCCAGGTCACAAGAAAGCAAGTTGAAGAAAGGAGCTCAGGGGCACTGTAATTCACAAACCTGCAGAGTTATAAATGACAGCTATCGTCCAAAAATAGACTGAAGTAAGGCTGCCAAGAGGACTTGAAAGCGGGGCAGAATTGCAGGATACCGATTTCAGGAGGTAGACTGGAATTGCATTGAAAACATAGGAAAAGAGGCAGAACGTCCACAATGATGCACTTGGCCAAAAAGGGCGTATGCGTTTTTTCCTGAATATATTCAGGAAAAAACGCATACGCCCTTTTTGGCCAACCAAGCAAGCTTGCAAAGGAAATCTGCACTACAATGAAGTCTCACTTCCCCCCGGTCAAAAGGGCCATCTGAAAAAAGTGTAAAACCCAGAAAGGCAGGACAGGCCATGGAGAACTGGGAGCCTTGTTATGCTGATGGGCGGGATGTAAATTGCCAACAACCACTCGGAGAAGTGTATGGTGTTTCCTGAAACATCTAAAAAACAAAGCAACAGAACCTAGGGCACTTCCACTTATGGTCCTATAGCTTAGGGAAATTAAAATCAAAAAGACACAGCCACCCCAAAGTTTGGGACGGCTCTGTTTACAAGAACCTCGTTTACAGTACAAGTTTAACATCGCAGAAAGTGAAAAATGGATAAAGAAGTTGTGGTATTTACTTACAAAGCAATATCACTCAGCAATGAAATCTGTGTCATCAGGCCCTTAGCAGCACAATGAGTGGATTCAGGTATGATGATTCTAACTGAAATAAGTCACACAGAAAAAGAAACATCATAAGATATCAGTAATACACGGAATGTAAACTTGGCTACACAGGAACTGAATTACAGAACAGAACAGGGTCTCAAATTTAGAAAACCAACTTATGCTTGCTTAAGGGTAAAGGTGAGTTGGGGTGCTGCATAAAACCAGAGATTGAAATGAGCACAGATAAAGTTCCTTAAGCCAAATATGGAATAGACAAGAGCTACTCCTTGCTCAACGAAATGGACTCAACACCGCATATTAAACGCCTAAGAATGTACCTGACTAGTAAGTATCTTCAAACCTATGGATTGCTATGTCTCCGAAAGAGAATCAAGCATGTGTACAGGGGCATAAACGCAGCAGTGATAGGATTGGAGAGGTTCGGTGAGCAAATGAAGACCCTTAGAAGTCATATTGCATGGTACCCATTCCACGGGTTTCAACTACCCAGGTTTAAGGTATTCTTCCTTCAGCTAAAACATGCATGTGGAACCTAGAGTATGATCAACCATGTGATCGGGAGACGTGTTCAAATATGTCTCAGTTTTCATACCCTGGTACTCGGGTGCAACATTCCAGACGCTTTACTAACACTCTCCCCACTTGGAGAGTCAGTCCCTTTAACCTCCTGTTTGGCCCAGTTTGCAATTTCTGCAGAAGATGAACAGGAATAGCGAGAACCAATGAGAGACTAGCTGCAGGTCTCTGGACGGGCAAATTTAACTCTCATTTCCCACCAGGAAGAGGAATTAACCAAAGGCTCAGCGTGCCGTGCTGGAACAAGATTAGGGCATGAAGCCATCCTGTGGTTTTGCAGCCAGCTAACAAGAAAGCGAGTTGAAGAAAGGAGCTCTGGGGCACTGTAATTCACAAACCTGCAGAGTTATAAATGACAGCTATCGTCCAAAAATATACTGAAGTAAGGCTGCCAAGAGGACTTGAAAGCGGGACAGAATTGCAGGAAACCGATTTCAGGAGGTAGACTGGAATTGCATTGAAAGCATAGGAAAAGAGGCAGAACGTCCACAATGATGCACTTGGCCAAAAAGGGCCTATGCGTTTTTTCCTGAATATATTCAGGAAAAAACGCATAGGCCCTTTTTGGCCAACCAAGCAAACTTGCAAAGGAAATCTGCACTACAATGAAGGCTCACTTCCCCCCGGTCAAAAGGGCCATCTGAAAAAAGTGTAAAATCCAGAAAGGCAGGACAGGCCATGGAGAACTGGGAGCCTTGTTATGCTGATGGGCGGGATGTAAATTGCCAACAGACACTGGGGAGAAGTGTATGGTGTTTCCTGAAACATCTAAAAAACAAAGCAACAGAGCCTAGGGCACTTCCACTTATGGTCCTATAGCTTAGGGAAATTAAAATCAAAAAGACACAGCCACCCCAAAGTTTGGGACGCCTCTGTTTACAAGAACCTCGTTTACCGTACAAGTTCAATATCACAGAAAGTGAAAAATGGATAAAGAACTTGTGGTACTTACGTACAATGCAGTATCACTGAGCAATGAAATCTATGTCATCAGGCCCATAGTAGCATAATGAGTGGATTCAGGTACGATGATTCTAACTGAAATAAGTCACACAGAAAAAGAAACATCATAAGATATCACTAATACACGGAATGTAAACTTGGCTACACAGGAACTGAATTCCAAAACAGAACAGGGTCTCAAATTTAGAAAACCAACTTATGCTTGCTTAAGGGTAAAGGTGAGTTGGGGTGCTGCAGAAAACCAGAGATTGAAATGAGCACAGATAAAGTTCCTTAAGCCAAATATGGAATAGACAAGAGCTACTCCTTGCTCAACGAAATGGACTCAACACCCCATATTAAACGCCTAAAAATGTACCTGATTAGTAAGTATCTTAAAACCTATGGATTGCTATGTCTCCAAAAGAGAATCAAGCATGTGTACAGGGGCATAAACGCAGCAGTAATAGGATTGCAGAGGTTCGGTGAGCAAATGAAGACCCTTTGAAGTCATATTGCATGGTACCCATTCCACGGGTTTCAACTACCCAGGTTTAAGGTATTCTTCCTTCAGCTAAAACATGCATGTGGAACCCAGAGTATGATCAACCGTGTGAACGGGAGACGTGTTCAAATATGTCTCAGTTTTCCTCCCCTGGTACTCGGGTGCAACATTCCAGACGCTTTACTAACACTCTCCCCACTTGGAGAGTCAGCGCCTTTAACTTCCTGTTTGGCCCAGTTTGCAATTTCTGCGGAAGATGAACAGGAATATGGAGAACCAATGAGAGACTAGCTGGAGGTGTCTGGACGGGCAAATTTAACTCTCATTTCCCACCAGGAAGAGGAAATAACCAAAGGCTCAGCGTGCCGTGCCGGAACCAGATTAGGGCCTGAAGCCATCCTGCGGTGTTGCGGCCAGCTCAGAAGAAAGCGAGTTGAAGAAAGGAGCTCAGGGGCACTGTAATTCACAAACCTGCAGAGTTATAAATGACAGCTATCGTCCAAAAATAGACTGAAGTAAGGCTGCCAAGAGGACTTGAAAGCGGGGCAGAATTGCAGGAAACCGATTTCAGGAGGTAGACTGGAATTGCATTGAAAGCATAGGAAAAGAGGCAGAACGTCCACAATGATGCACTTGGCCAAAAATGGCGTATGCGTTTTTTCCTGAATATATTCAGGAAAAAACGCATACGCACTTTTTGGCCAACCAAGCAAGCTTGCAAAGGAAATCTGCACTACAATGAAGTCTCACTTCCCCCCGGTCAAAAGGGCCATCTGAAAAAAGTGTAAAATCCAGAAAGACAGGACAGGCCATGGAGAACTGGGAGCCTTGTTATGCTGATGGGCGGGATGTAAATTGCCAACAGACACTTGGGAGAAGTGTATGGTGTTTCCTGAAACATCTAAAAAACAAAGCAACAGAGCCTAGGGCACTTCCACTTATGGTCCTATAGCTTAGGGAAATTAAAATCAAAAAGACACAGCCACCCCAAAGTTTGGGACTCCTCTGTTTACAAGAACCTTGTTTACAGTACAAGTTCAATATCACAGAAAGTGAAAAATGGATAAAGAACTTGTGGTACTTACGTACAATGCAGTATCACTCAGCAATGAAATCTATGTCATCAGGATCGTAGCAGCATAATTAGTGGATTCAGGTACGATGATTCTAACTGAAATAAGTCACACAGAAAAAGAAACATCATAAGATATCAGTAATACATGGAATGTAAACTTGGCTACACAGGAACTGAATTACAGAAGAGAATAGGGACTCAAATTTAGAAAACCAACTTATGCTTGCTTAAGGGGAAAGGTGAGTTGGGGTGCTGCATAAAACCAGAGATTGACATGAGCACAGATAAAGTTCCTTAAGCCAAATATAGAATAGACAAGAGCTACTCCTTGCTCAACGAAATGGACTCAACACCCCATATTAAACGCCTAAGAATGTACCTGACTAGTAAGTATCTTAAAACCTATGGATTGCTATGTCTCCAAAAGAGAATCAAGCATGTGTACAGGGGCATAAACGCAGCAGTGATAGGATTGGAGAGGTTCGGTGAGCAAATGAAGACCCTTTGAAGTCATATTGCATGGTACCCATTACACGGGTCTCAACTCTCCAGGTTTAAGGTATTCTTCCTTCAGCTAAAACATGCATGTGGAACCCAGAGTATGATCAACCGTGTGAACGGGAGACGTGTTCAAACATGTCTCAGTTTTCCTCCCGTGGTACTCGTGTGAAACATTCCAGATGCTTTACTAACACTCTCCCCACTTGGAGAGTCAGCGCCTTTAACCTCCTGTTTGGCCCAGTTT